>NW_012101288.1:4079390-4121428 GCF_000951045.1 Mandrillus leucophaeus
TCTTACTTCTGCATAGCAAAGAGGAGGTGCCTATCACTACAGGGCTGGTGTTGGAGGGGGTGTATGTTTGGAGAGGGGGGTATATTTGAAGCACAGTAAGGACTTCGAAATTTTTAAAGACGTCTAGTGCAACTTGAGTCCTCTCAGACCCCCAGCCTAACTCCTTAGACAGTATCCCCTGCTGTAGGTCAAAACAGGGAAATATAGAATTTGCCAGGCAGAACATCAAGAGGGTTTTGAGTTTCACATGAACACGTGGAGATTATTACCTCCAGCACACCTTGATTTCCACAGATTTCAGTTCAACGCCCTCAGAGGCAAAGCTGACTTGAAATATTGTTTTCCATTAACTTCTTCCTCTCCCGTTGTGATTTGACATCTCCTTCCTAGGATGGTTTTCTTCTATTAGATTAGAATTTGGATCTTGAATTTCTAGCATCATCTATCCAGATGCAATTTTGTCTTCCTTCAGCTTTGTTTCAAAGCTGTCTTGGTTTCCCCAACTTAGAGTGCTCCTTCAGGCCATGCGTCATCTCCATCCCTCGCTGTATTTACAACTTCCTCAGTCTGCTTCCTTTATCTCTATTATCTCATTTATCCTTCTTGCATTACTTCTTGAGAGCTTGGGAATATGGTTTTGATTAAGAAGCTCTGTTTTACCCCTGGTGTTCACATACTGGCTTTCAGTATCCCAGCCCACTTTTCATTGCTGTCTTCCTCTGGTCACAGTTTGCCTTGTTAAAGCGTAATGATCTCATCTTCGACTCTTTAATGACCTGACCCCATTTCTTCCTCTGAACCATATTACATTATGGGTGACATTATTTATGTTTTTATTCTTGTTCCTGTGACATGCTTCAGGCTTTCCCTTTTTCCATGTGCTGAATCAGAAAGCACAGGCTACACAGGTTGTAAGTTAATTCTTTCTTCTGAGTGACCCCTTGCATGGTTCTGCAACATCCCTGAAATCTACATTCGTTGGAGTCACAAATACAATTTTGCCAAGGAAATCAGCCAGGTTGGATAACTCTGGATTTGGAATAAAATCTACTGTTAGGTTAGAAAGAAAAACTGTTGAGTCTTCTCTTCAGTAAATGGGGGAGGGAGGAGCTGTGACTTTTGCTTGTGATGCCTAAATTTCAAGGCCACAGTAGAGCAAAAGGGAGAAAAAGAGACTTGGAGCAAAAGATCTGGTTTCCTACTCTCACCCTGGGTCATTGCTTGAGTGACTTCTTCAGTCCAGAAGCTCATGTTTCATCTTGCTTTTGTCTTAGTCTGTTTGGGCTGCTATAACAAAAATGCAATAAACATTTATTTCTCTCAGTTCTGGAGGGTGGGAAATCCAAGATCAAGGTGCAACAGATTCAGTGTCGGGAGAGGGCCCGGTTTCTGCTTCATAGCTGCCTCTTGCTGTGTCCTTACATGGTAAAAAACTGCATCAGAGATATCTCTGGGGTCTCTTTTATAAAGGCACTAATCTGATTTATGAGAACTCTACCTTCATGACCTAATTATTCCCTAAAAACTCTACCTCCTTATAGCACTACCTTGAGGATTAGGGTTTCAACATATACATTTATGGGAAACTCAAACATTCAATCTATAGCAAATGTTTATTTACAAAATGGATCTACTAATATTTTTCAGTTTACCAGACTTAATCAAATAACTCCTGTGTACCTAAAAACATTTGGGAAACAGTAAAGTGTAGTGGTATGAGCATGAGATTTTGAGTCAAACTTGCCTGATAAAGTTTAGGTTTTGATTCCAGCATTTATCAGAGTACAATCTTGAATGAGTTACTCAACACCTATAACCCTCAGTTTCTTTATCTAGAAAATCAAATAACAAAATTTTCCACCTTAGGACCATTATGAGGGCTCAATATAGTGATGATACCAAAGTCCTTAGAAGACTTATTTCATGGTACATACTTAAACACTGGATGTTATTAATATTACTACTAACAATATCTTATATTTCTATAACTTCTAGAGCAGTTTAAGAGAATATAATTACAGAGGATTATATTTGTTTCCATATTCACTTCTCCCAATCAGACTTTAGACTACTTAGAACAGGGATCACGTCTTAACTTTCTCCCCTTAGCACCAAATATGGGGGATCTGAGATACAGAAACTTGAAAAAGATGTCTTGACTTGAAATGGAGGTAGGAGACAATATCAGGGTCTTTGCATCTGAGCCTCTTCCAGCACAATTGCTGAACAATTTCAAGTCAAACAATTTCAAAAGGAGTTGAAAGTCAAATGTATCCAATGTAACTTACTGGCTCTGTGCCAGGGGACTGATTTTCCCTTTCCATTATTTGGAGAGTTCTACCCTGTTACTCTGATCCCCTCTTTGTTTCCATAAAATCCAATAAAAATTGTAAATACAAAATTTATACACAGTCGCTCTAACGTTCCAATTTCGATGCAAAATAAAAGGTTAAAAGTAAAAATTTCCCCTTTTTTTTCCTTCTAGAGGTAAATACTTTTGCTAATCTGGTATGTACCTTTTTAGATTTTTCTCTGTATGCAGAAGCATATACTATTACATACGTACCATATATTGAGTTTTTTGTTTTGTTTTAAAAATGGTATCATACTATAAATATTCCTGTTTTATTTCATTTCTATTGATAAATAATATCATAACTATATACATTGTGAAGACAATCATCTACACCTGGGGATTTGCCAAATAATTTTTAAAATTAGTTATTTTATTATCCATCAATGTAATATATACACAGAGTTTAAACATTCAAATGCATTTTTAAGAATGGTACTCTGCACCCATGTCTACTTCATATGCTGACCACCATCATGACCCCTAAGCCTCCAACTGTTCGTCAAAGGTAGCTTTTTTTTTTTTTAAAGCCAGTGTCGTCTTAGCTCCACATATCAAATCAATCTCTCTATACTGCTATCTCTTGACTCACAAGTTCAGATGTTAACTATTTATATCCTCTCCTTTCCTGCTGCTTCATCAATGTATAGAATTTGAAATGCTTGTTAAATTTGTAGTCCATAGTATTGTTACTATGACAATGTAAACATTTGTTTTTCACTGCTGAGCTACTTAGTACCTAGTACCAGGATAACTTTTTTAAAAACAGCTTCCACTCCTCCCTCTCTCCCATTTAATTACTATGTAATTTGCCTAATGCGTGATCATTGGGCTAAATCTTCCAACATCTTAAATAAGCTCTGCAAAATGCCTCTTAGTAAAAGATTTTACAAACTTTAAACTGACTTGGTGCAAAAGTAATTGCGGTTTTTGGCATTACAAGTAATTACTTTTAGTAATATAAAAAAGTAATGACTTTTTTTTATAAAGTAAGTAATTTAGTAACATAAAAGTAATTTTTTTTTTTTGAGACAGAATCGCCCTCTGTCACCCACGCTGGAGTACAGTAGTGCAATCTCGGCTCACTGTAACCTCTGCCTCCTAGGTTCAAGTGATTCTCCTGTCTCAGCCTCCTGAGTAGCTGGGACTACAGGCACCTGCCACAATGCCCAGCTCATTTTTAAATTTTTAGTAAAGACGGGGTTTTGCCATATTGGCCAGGCTGGTCTCGAATACCTGACCTTGTGATCCGCCTGCCGCGGGCTCCCAACGTGCTGGGATTACAGGTGTGAGCCACCGTGCCCAGACAAAACTAATTACTTTTAATGGCAAAAACCACAATTACTTTTGCACCAACCTAATACATAATGTACTACTTCCACTTTTACCTAGAGGTAGGTCCTGGTGACCTCCTTTTCTCTGTTCCTATCCGAATCTGGGTTTGTCTGTGCCTGCCACACAGCTGTTGCTTGGAATTTTTCCTTCCTCAGTATCCCAAGAGTTGCTTTTACTCTTATTTTGTTTTGGATTGACTGTTAGTAAGATCTCATGTCTTTTTTATTGATTTACTTACTTATTATGATGAGACTTTTTTTTTGAGTAGATTCTTGAGAAAGTGTTCAAGGAGGTAGTATTTCTGATATTCTACTTTTCTGAAAATATTTTTAGTCTATCTTTATTCTCAGTTGGTAGTTCGAATGGATATAAAATTCTAGATGGACATTTAATTTCACTCAGACATTTGAAAGCATTACTTTCCGCTTTCATTATCATTCATATGATGCTGTTCTTACACAATTTTTTTTGTATGTGAATTTTAGACCTTTGTACTGCTTTCAGAATCTCTTTTTTTAACCATAATTATTGAAATTTCCCACTTAGTTGCTCTGATCTGTGCCTATACAAATTTCATCTTGTTTTCAATGTAGTGGGCTCTTTCAATTTAGATACTCATGGCCTCAGTTATAAGATATTGTATTTTGTTATTTATTTGTTAATTTATCTACATTGTATTCTAGGCATTTTATTCCTTTAGTGCTTGTTTTTTGCACTTGGATACTTTCTGAATTGATCTTTTCTCTTCTATTGTCTAGTTCCACTTTTTTGTTCTATTTTCTGGAGCATTTTGTCACTTATTTCTTTCAATCTTTTTACTGATTTGAAAAAAAAATTCATGTCCCTTTTTTTTCTTCAGGGATTAATTTTGATCAGGGTTTCTGTTTACCCATAGCACTTTGTTCTTGTTTTATTGATGCAATATTTTCTTTCATGTGGATGAAATATGGACTATCATTTTTAAATAGTTCCCAGTTCTAATTGTCTTTATTGTTCTTTATATTTCATGCTGGAAACTTCCCTCCAAAATTTTGTGATCTTTGAGCCCTTAAAAGCAGAAATGCATTTTGGAGCCTTTTAGAAATAGAAATTCTACCAGTAAGCAGAATTTAGCAAGCAGCAGGCAATCAGGTGGACAGCTGGCATTTTAAAATGACTTTCCCAAATGTCCTTATTAATAGTCCTCTTCTCTGGGGCAGTTTAGGATCTTGAAAGAAGGATACCAATCTCCTGTGAGTAAGGTAAAATGAGGGGAGCTGAGGTCTTTCCTTTCACCTGTGACTTCACCTCCTTTGTCTTTACCTTCAGAACTTCACCTCTTACCCTTTTCTGAGCTTTATTTTCTTGAGTCAAGAGTGGCCTTAGTTCAATTTCTTGAGAATATACATCTCCATTTTCCTATGGAGAGAGAGCAGGAGCAGTCATTGCATAGGATAGGAATGAAAATGACCATTTTCCTAGACATTTAAGTAATCCACCTGGTTTTAGCCCAGTTTCATCGCCGCCACCTTCTTCATGCCTAGAGCCTCTCTTTTCTGAGGTTGAGTGGTTTCTGTGGGACAATCAGCTTGTTTCTCATTTGGTGTCCTACTCTGTTCCGACTTTCTCTGCTCTGATTTGTTTCCCATTCACCCTTTCAAATTCTGCTGAATAGTATATTGGGATCGAGTTGAAAACACTTCAACACTCTTTAACAGTTTTATTGAAGACTAAAGCTATCCTTCTGTTCTTGTTGTAGTCATGAAAGAGAAAAGGGCAGAGTCATTACTGGTGACTTTGACTAATTTTGATGACTTCTGGATTTGCCATTGACTTGATATATATCTTCTCCTATCGTCATACAGAATTTATGTCTTAGAATATATGACGGTTTTTATTCCTGTTCATCTTACTATAAGGCAAGAAAGGTCTATCAGTTAGGCTTTGATAGCTTTAATTACTTAATTTCACAACTAATATTGTAATTCATTTCATTTTTTTTTTTTTTTTTTTTTTTGAGACAGAGTCTCGCTCTGCCACCCAGGCTGGAGTGCAGTGGCCGGATCTCAGCTCACTGCAAGCTCCGCCTCCCGGGTTTATGCCATTCTCCTGCCTCAGCCTCCCGAGTGGCTGGGACTATAGGCGCCCGCCACCTCGCCCGGCTAGTTTTTGTATTTTTTTTTAGTAGAGACGGGGTTTCACCGTGTTAGCCAGGATGGTCTCGATATCTTGACCTCGTGATCCGCCCACCTCGGCCTCCCAAAGTGCTGGGATTATAGGCTTGAGCCACCGCGCCCGGCCCATTTCATTCTTTAAATTCCTTATTACTTTTCTCTCACGTCTCCTTTGGTGGAAAATAAAATTAATTAATAGTACAAAGTTTATAAATAATATAATCATCAAGCAATTAAGAAAATCAAGAAACAATAACTAAATTTTTTTCATAGTTTGCAACTCTTAAATTTGCTAAGACTTTCTCTGATGATGGGATTTTTAATATTTATACCACATTAATATTATAAAAAATTGAATGGCATAGAATATTTTATAAAATATACAAAACTCACAATCATAACACTAAAAATAATAGGCATAAACTTCAAAAAAACTAAAAAAACCACCCCTCCCCCCACACACCTACAGACAATAATGTTTTCATAATATGTATTCTACAGTAGACACAGATTAATTTCCACATGCATTTTATTTGGTGCTTCTGTATACCAATGATTCATTGGGTTTCATATTCTAATTGTTATTAGGAGAATTCAGTGAACCAAGGCTGAATAAATGAGATATTCCTCCACGCTTTCAACCTCACCCCTGTTTAACTTTATATTACTACACTGAGTTGTTCATATCTGTCTTCTAAATAACTCTTTCTTACTCGTAATGAATTCCCTATACATCTGGAGGTAATCCTTGAGTGTTAGGAGGCCACTTCCGTAACTTTATCTGCTTGAGGTTATTTACTCCTGGCCTGACCTTCTGTCCCTACCACGCACAGCTGTCGCTCCCAGGTGACTGAAAAAGGCATCCTGCAAATGGCACCTTAATGACTAAGCCCAGGATACTGGAACTATTCAATGGTCAGTTGAAGGCCTTTCTTGCGCTACTGATGCCTTATTGATAATGTTGTGCCACTATGAGGGTATAATCAAAACAAAAATCTTCTAGATGGGCTATACTAGAAAGAACATGAATTTGTGATTCAGATAGAACCTAGTATCAATTCAGGCTATGTCACCTTTAGTTAAGTGATCTTGAGAAAAAAATAACCTCTCTGACATTATTTCTCTACCTATCAAGATCTAGGGATTTTTCAAAGAAGATAATGCATGCATCCAGTGCTTAGCAGGTGTTCAGAAAACTGTAGTGCATGCTGCTTTTACTTGTAACTGTGGCAGGGAACTTTTGCAGGGGTATTTATATAATGAATAAAGGAGGTTCCAAGAGGTCTTTGGATCTAAATATTCCTTCCAAGGGCTTCCATATGTGGTAGAAATACATAAGAACCATAATTCATCATAACTCTCCACAACTGACAAATAATTATATGATAATGATCTATACAGCAAGGCTGTGTATACTGTAGAAAACATCCTCAGATACTCGTTAGAAGAGGCTGAGATATGAATAACTTGAACAAAAGTATAGACAAGAGGTAGGAAAATATTAATATACCGGGTACAATGTATAACCTATTGTGTTGTTAATATTAGGTTGGTGAAAAGGTAATTCTTGTTTTTGCATTAAAAGTAATGGCAAAAACATCGTTACTTTTAATGGCAAAACAGGAATTGCTTTTGTGCCAACCTAATATATTCAATAAATCATTGTGAAAAATTACATATTTCCTAAGCTATTGTTCTGGATGATTATCTAACACGTTACCTCTAAGTGCCATGAAGGAAAAAGACACAGAAAAAAATCTCATTTTCCTAGAGGAAAATGAACATGAAACATGAGGTAGACATGCCTAGGTGAGCTCTTTGGACAAGATAAAGACTTTTCTAGAAAAGGGGAGGAATTCTGTGCGTGTGTGTGTGTGTGTGTGTGTGCACGCGTGTGCATGTTGGGGTGGTAGTAAATATCAGAATTTGGCCTTGGCCATCCTTGAATACCAGCTTAGTTTAAACTGTATTAGCCAAGTTCATTCTCTTATAACCTCCTTCACTTTGGTATCATATAGGTCAGTTGGAAAAATATCAACTCTGTAATGAACACTTCTCTAGTACCTGGGATTTTTCTCCTGAGCCAACTTTTCTATATTACTTTGTTGAATGCATTTTTCAACATCTTTGTAGTGAAAATAAAATACTTTAATAAATCTTTATTTCCAAACCTGTGTTCCCTGTAGTGATGGCAAAGTTTAGGTGAGATTTACTCACCAACGTGGCTGAATTTCTTGAAGGACCCCCAGTGTGTCATCTTTGCTGTGTCTTCTGCCAAAAAAACTTTCTTTACATTATGAATTAAATAGCTCTCATATCCTGGAGTCTACGGTCAAATCCTATTGACTATTCTGCGCTGCTCAGAAATGTTTTTCATTTGTATCTAAACCTTGATTTCAATCCAAATGTTTATATGACTCAAAATTTTAGTTTGATTATAATAAATAGTTTTAACAGGATTGGAAAATGGAAGAATTCCTAAATTTATGCAGATGTATATTTAATACAAAGCTTCCTCTAAAATGTTTTTCCATACATCTTTTTGTGTTTGTTTGTTTTCGAGACGGAGTCTCGCTCTGTCACCCAGGCTAGAGTGCAGTGGTGTGATCTCGGCTCACTGCGACCTCCTCCTTCCAGGTTCAAGTGATTCTCCTGCCTCAGTCTCCTGAGTAGCTGGGATTACAGGTGCCCACCACCATGCCTGGGTAATTTTTGGATTTTTAAAAGAGATAGAGTTTTGCCATGTTGGCCAGATTGGTTTTGAACTCCTGACCTCAGGTGATCCGCCTGACTTGGCCTCCTAAAGTGCTGGGATTACAGGTGTGAGCCACCATGCCTGGCCAGTTTTTCCATACACTTTTGGTGAAACCTTTTAATACAGAGATTTTTTTAAATGAGCTGTGATATCTCTACAGTGTTTTCAAGATAGTATTCCTTCCCATTTCTCCCATTATTTCCTATTATGTTCAAACCAAATGAATCTACTTGCTTCTCCAGGCCTCAAATTAATGGCTACTTATGCCTGCTCAGTAAGATTTCTTATAAAGAATTGCATTATTCAATTAAACATGGAAAGAAGAGAAGACGCTAGTTATAATACCGTTACCTCATTACATTAGTTTGAAGGAAACAAAAAGGTAGAGAAAGGCTTTGTTAAAGGATGAAATCGGTTTTAGTAGTACAGGTAATAGGAAAGAACAGCCTAGGCACAGGAAACTTTATCAAGATAGGTAGGAAAGTTAGGGAAGTCATTCAATGACTTCAGGGATATTAGCTAAAACTTCCACTCTAATTTGTAGATGATAATAGCAGTAGAAATAGAAACTACCACTTAAATACTATCATTTACTGACTTTATTTTATGCCAAAATCATTCATTTATTTTAATTACATTTAACCCTTATTATAACACCATCTTACATGAGTAATTTTTTTGTTTCAAATGAGAAAACGGAATTTCTCTGAGGTTAAGTACTTTGCTAAAATGAGTGATAAAAATGAAATTCAAGAGAATCAAAGCTTTTTGTATTTCTACAACATCATAGAATTTGGAGACTAAATTTTGCTATTGGGGAATCATAAGGGTAATGCATGATTATGAGCACCTCCTGAACACCACTCTATATTGAAAAAGAGAGGTTACTGAAAGAGTAGAATTTTTCACAAAAAAAGAAATTTAGTGTAGAGAGGACAAGAGGGACAGGGCCTCTTCCACTGAGGCCCATGGAGAATATAACCAGTAACTCCTGGGAGTAGTCACAGGTTTGGTAAATCTCATAAGCAGTATGTCTGGATTTCACTAAGGAATTTGGCAAAGACTTGCATAATTTTTTGGCAGACAAGGCTGAGAAATATGAGATGATGATATAGTTAAAGTCAGAGTTGGTTTAAAACTTGTAATCCATGAGCTTTTAATAATGGTTAAAAATGAAATAAATCTGTGTTCTAATTTCATACATGTTATTAACTAGACACAAAGACCTTGAGAAAATCATTAGCCCTTCCAGACAGTATTATTATTAGTTCATCTACAAAAGAGCTTTGGAAATACATATTTCAGTGGCCATCAGTAATATATTGAAAAAGAGAAATGTAACCAATGAAAAATTACAATTTATAACTCAATTTCTAAAGAATTGTTTCTGGAATATGAAAATCTAGAATAAGTTTAGACTTCTCTACATGATATAGCTGATAAAAGATGTTCAGATTATGTTTGGTGTAGGAAAATTAATTAGAAAGTTCTAGCACCCCAGCTTGCAGGCACTAGAATAACATCAAAAGATAAAAGATGAAAGATTAAAAGCCAAAAATATATAAATAAAGTCTCTCTATTTGTTATTTATTTCCTAAAGTGAACAGCCTTGGTCTCCTACCCAGCATTATCCCATTTCCCCTTAACTTCTTTTTTTTTTTTTGAGACGGAGTCTCACTCTGTCGCCCAGACTGGAGTGTAGTGTCGCGATCTCGGCTCACTGCAAGCTCCGCCTCCCAGGTTCCCGCCATTCTCCTGCCTCAGCCTCCCGAGTTGGTGGGACTACGGGCACCCGCCACCACGCCCGGCTAAGTTTTTGTGTTTTTAGTAGAGACGGGGTTTCACTGTGTTAGCCAGGATGGTCTCCATCTCCTGACCTCGTGATCCGCCCGTCTCGGCCTCCCAAAGTGCTGGGATGTTCACACTTTCTCCAAGCTTATTCTCCTTATTCCTATTGAGTGGATACTAATTTGTTTAATGCATTTGGACTGTGATGATATATGGATGGGATTGTGACATGTGGGTGCCCAATCATTCTAGAAGGAAAGCTTAGCATTCTTAGATGAATTTCTCTCTTTCTCGTTTTCTCATTCTCTGTCTCCAGTGTCATATGAATCAGAAAACATGAACTCAGACTGATGCTGGAAGCCACCTTATGAATATAAGCAGAATCAGCCTCCTTATGACGTTGATGCTATAAGCAATGGACTGAAAGATATAAAAAGCAAGCAGAGAGGATGGTACTGTTGAGACACAAATTAACAAATACTGAAGCCTGATCTACTCCTGAAAGTTATACATACCTTAATAATCTTAGCCAGTTTGAGTTGAAATTCCTGTTACTTTCAGCCAAGAGCACCTTAGCTGGTATACTCTGTGTTCTTTATCAAGGCAAAGGATTATCAAACTGGAATAATAATACACGTGTGAAAGATGAACATTAAAGTTCTAGGTATGCCTGGATGACAGTGTTAGAGAATCCAGCTCTTTGGAATGAATTCAAGACTGGGTGCATCTTGGAATATGGACATTATTTATTTATGTGCTACCAAAAAGATAATGCAGGTATAGTCCCAGAATTACTACAAATAATTCTAGAAATCTTATAAACCAGAATGGGTATAAATTCTAGAAATTACAGACTGTGTGTTTCTTGGGGCAGGGAGGGAGAAGCTCAGACTGAACAATAATAAGGGTGATTTGTGGGTTCTTCTAAAGTGAAGTGATGATCATTATGAGCTAATACCAGTACCTTAAGTCAGGCCAAACTCACCTCATTCCCTTTCATGAGAAGGTTAGCAAATTCACAGATTCAGTAAATCTCATAAACAATATATCTGGATTTCACCAAGGAATTTGGCAAAGACCTGCATAATTTTTTTTGGCAGACAAGGCTGAGAAATATGCGATAGATCATACAGTGAAAACCAGAGCTGGTTTAAAACTTGTAATCAATGAGCTTTTTTTAATTAATGGATAAATGCCACCATGGAGGGAGGTACCACGGGCTTCTCTTAAGTGACTCATCTTATGTGATATTTTGTATCAGTAATGAAGATGAAGATATTGAAGTCATCCTTCTCAAGATTCGGAGTGCTTTCCAAGTTAGTTAAAAGAGATAGCTGACTGGGCACAGTGGTTCACACCTGTAATCCCAGCACTTTGAGAGGCCGAGGCTGGCAGATTGCCTGAGGTCAGGAGTTCAAAACCAGCCTGGCCAACGTGGTGAAACCCTGTCTCTACTAAAAATACAAATATATATATATACACACACACACACACACACACACACACACACACACACACACACAGGTGTGGTGGCGTGAGCCTGTGGTCCCAGCTACTCTGGAGGCTGAGGCAGGAGAATCACTTGAACACGGGAGGAAGAGGTTGTAGTGAGCCGAGCTGAGACTGTGCCACTGCACTCCAGCCGGGTGACAGAGCGAGACTCCCCCCCATCCGCCCCCAAAAAAGGCTAGTAACTTAAAAATGAAAGGGTTCTAACTCTAAAAAGACTCCATTGACTTCAGTGATTATCTTTTTATAACAAGAGACCATTTTCTATCTGTAATGATTTTAAGAACTCAGACTTAATAGGAAAACATATCTTCCCAAGAACAAGATGGCTAAGATAATATACTGAAAGCATGTAAATATGGTATACATATCTGTGTACCTATTATGTCTCTGTGGACAACTTTCAAAAGAATACAAATACATATGGATGACAAAATTGCTAGGTAAGAATTTAATCAAAACTATAAGGCCCAGAAATTGGCCCATGTTTTATACCTTGTAGGTCCAAGGGTAGAGGTTGGGGAGGGTGGCAAATGTGAGAGGAAGGCAGTGACTCTAATACGACTCCATTTATTCCTATTAATGTGAAGAACTAGTTCCATTATTAGGAAGACCACCTTATAAAATTATGGGACAGTTAAAAATATAGCTTCCTTTGTCTTAGTAAGCTGTCTTGCCTTTTAAAATGAACTTCTGCATTTTGGAGGTATGTGTGTGTTTAAATTATTCCCTAATCATATGGAATAATACAGAAATTTATATGTTGGTCTGATCTTAATGATAGATTGAGATTAAGTTAACCATATCCACGCTAAACTTAGAGTGCCAAAGATCTCTGCCATTCCCCTATTGGAGCTGTTGTGGCATTATTCTAGAAAAAATAAACCAAGTGTTGGTAAAGATAAACCAAGCTTTGGTAAAAGTAAACCATACCAAGCTTTGCTAAAGGCTGCAGGGTAGTGCCTAGGCTAAAAACAGCCAGTTCATATAGATACTAGGTTTTCCCCAAAGATGGGTGGAAAACCCACAGTGAATATCAGACAAAGAGTAGTTGCACAGATTAGGAACTGACATGTCTATGTGCCCACCTGTCTGAAATATTTTAACTTCTTTCTCGATCCTTTTTTGTTGAATCATGAGAAAGTAATACTTCTATGATTTCAAATAATTTGCTGTTCAGCATCTCAGAGCTTGGTACAGCTTAGAATCTCTGTATTAGAGCATGGTAATCCTTAAGGGAGGGGTAAAGTTATTTATTAGGTTTAGGTTCATGTCTTTATAGGTGTATTAGTGGATCATGAAGGAGATTCTAACAGGCATTTGAAAATAATTAGCTTTGTAGGGTAATGGAAGACTTGGATGGGTTGACTTTTGTTTTATGCTTTACATACTTTTTAGTATTGTTTAAAGTTGTTGCAATAAGAACGTACTGTTTTTATAATTTAAGTGTTTTATTTTTGAAAACTAACTAGGGTATGAATTTAGGTTAATTTTAACTTTCAAATGTGACACATAAAAGCTGACTGATATTATTCAGCTGAATATCATGCATAGAAAAAGAGAAAATTTTCCCATAAGCTGGTCTGAGCTTATCTTGAGTGTTTTATTATTATTTAATCCTGGTTGCTATATTGTGAGGCGCGAAGTGAACATCAGAAAGTTTTTATCAGTGGTTGTCTGTAGATTGTTTATATGGTTATCTATCAGAGGTTGCGGAAAAGGCATGTTAAAATTTGAGGAGGGCAGAGTCTGACACAGCATTTTGTAGCTATGTAGGCAGGTCTGCCAACTATCTCAGCCTGTAAGAGACTTTTCAACTCTGCTGGAGTTTAAATGTTGGCAAACAATTTGCATTCTTCAAAATCAGTGTAGGGGCTTAATACTTGTGATGTGGACCACCTTAGTGTGTTCTCTGATCAAAGCAGAAAGTGCTTATGATGAAGGCTCTAGAAAGTAGTTCATGCGTGGAAAACCTAATGGTACTAAAGAGTTTCCTTCTAAAGAATTTACCAGGAAAACTTTTAAATGATTAGAGAGGCTCAGAAAGGACAGAGGACTTGCCTTGTCAAGTACTGAGCTCTCCAGCTTTATTTACAGAAGCTTGATGATATCCTGTTTAGGATACTGAAGTGGGATCCCTATTGTAGTGGGGAAGTTTCTTTATCTTTAAAGTTTTTCTGAAGATAAGATTGTTTAAATCTTCATCTGGGCCATTAGGATAGATAGGTTATTGCTTTGTCTGTCAAGCAGTCAATATAATTTGAGACCATCAAAGACACGTTGTGGGAATTTTTTTTTTCTTTTTCTTTTTTTTTTTTTTTTATGGCCTACTTTTTGAAGCCTGTTGGATTTCTAGGCTCCCGATTAGAAAACCCACATATATACATATCTTTTAAGAGTTGAAAACAAGAATGTACGAATAAGTTTGCTTTGCTTTTCTTCACATTCTTTATTTTAATAGAATTTCTAAATATGTGTTTGTGATCGGATATGATTTAAAAGCTTTAGATACTTGGTGATGCCAGTTGCCTTTTATTCCCTTTTTTACACCATTATACCATTTAATCTTTTGTGCAAAGGTTTTATCTTTACTCTAAATAATATTTTGGTGTAAACATTACACTTTTTTGTTAGAGTATAGTATTAAGTGTTTGCAATATGCCAGGTACTCTTCTAAGTGCTATACCAGGGAGGGACCATTTCATCCTTGCAAAGTCTGTATGATGAAGATAATGTCTTTAACCTCATTTATCATCTATTGAAACTGAGGCACAGAGAAGTTAGGCAACCTGTTCAAGGTCAGAAAGGCGGTAAATGGTGTGAGCTAAAATTTGAACTCGACAAGTCCTGCTCTAGTCTGTTCCTTGAACCATAATTCTACAGTGCCTACAAAGTCTAGACTCTGAAGATGACTTCAAAGAAAGCCTAACAATAATTCGGATTTTGGAGAGAAGAAAATAACATTGAAGTATATTAATTTGTTTCCCTTGTCCTAATATTTTAAGTGAGTTTGGATAAAACAAAAAAAATTAGAAAAAAATAATTGGTTCTATCACTGCAGCTTGGAGACACTGTAATATTAAAAGATAAACAGACTAAAACCAAAATATAAATAAATAAATAGAATCTCAGTGGCTAACCCAAAACAGGTGTTCAGGAAATATTTATTGGCCAGGTGCAGTGACTCACACCTATAATCCCAGCACTTTGGGAGGCCTAGGTGAGTGGATCACCTGAGGCAGGAGTTGGAGACCAGCCTGGCCGACATGGTGAAATCCTGTCTCTCCTAAAAATACAAAAATTAGCTGGGTATGTGGTGCACACCTGTAATCCCAGCTACTGGGGAGGCTGAGGCAGGAAAATTGCTTGGACCTTGGAGACAGAGGTTGCAGTGGGCTGAGATCACATCATTGCACTCCAGCCTGGGTGACAGAGTGAGACTCCATCTCAAAAAATTTAAAAAATATATTTATTGAGTAAATTAATCAGTACATTAACTTGTAAATGACAATTGAGTTTCATAACACACACACACACACACACACACACACACACACACACACACATTTTTATACTTTATGGTGCTTGAAATAGTGTTGACCATAAAATAAATGCATGGTATTAAATAAAAAGGACATTGCTGATATTTTTCCTGACACTTTACTAATTGAGTAATCAAGGGCTAGATGATGGAGTAGATATTAGTTGATTGACCTCCGACATCCTTTGCCTCCTTTTCTCTTCTCAATAGCTTTTATTTTCTGTAAGAGTCTCCATGAGGTTCTAGATAGGTTGACTCCATTCCTGGGTCCAAGGGTGAGGTATATAACTCAAGCTGAGGAAATCCTTTTATTGACCACAGTGATTACTTTGGACTGCGGAGGAGGGCAAAACATTCTAATGAGAATGAATCTCTGAACATCTCTTAGAATGTTGAAACAAAGGGCACTTGTTGACTGGCCGGTGTTGTAAGTGTATGAGGAAACTAAAACTGCCTGCAAGCCTTTTTTGCTGTTCTGCAGGAAGCTAGACCAAGAATGAAGTTAATGCATGGATTAGGGAGAAGCAAGGAGAAACTCAGCAAAACTGATCCAGGACCCTGATGACATGTGAATGGATCTGATTTATGGTAATAAATTACACACACACCTTAAGTGTACTCTATATTGGATATTATAATTGCATGAACCAATAAATCCTCTATTTTAAAAGTTTATTTTTACTTATTATAAAATATATCAAACATGATGAGAAAAGTTTTACTAATACTCTTGGAAGTATAGCCCAGAATTAATCAATAAACTTAACACCTTGCCCTGTTTGCTTTAGAACTTTCAAAGAAATAATAAAAGTAATTAACTGTAGATGCAACTGAAGTTATGTATACACACCTTTCCAATCTAATTCCCTTCACTTACTAAATGTTAAGATTTTACTATGTTCTCTTTAAAACTTTCAAATAAATGAAAACAACTACAGAATGTGTTGAAGAATTCTCTTAATTTTTTCTTACTTAGGAATTGCATTCCTTAAGGAAAAGTAGCACAGTCTCATAATTCTTTGTAACCCCCTCTTGGGGCTTTCTCATAGCAGGTGTTCGATAAATGCTTCTTGATTATCTATGAGTAAATGAAACATTCTGAAAGAGGTTGAAATCCAAGATTTAGTAGTTGGTCATTAAGGAGCCATGGTGTTAACTGATGAACTGTGGAGAGACTTCATGCTGTGTAATGAGAAGAGAGGAGTTACCCAACACCCAGCCTATACTAAATGAAGCCGTTCTTAATTCTCTTTCTGTGAGCTCCTGAACATATGGAGATAGTTAAACTTCTGGTGCAGGGCAGAAGAAACATTAAGCCACAGAGCAGTGAGATAGCCAAAAACCTCACGCAACTCTCAGCACAGGAACTGACAGTGACAAAACTTATATTTGAATGAGAAACAGCTCAGCTTACCAGTAATTTCTTCTGCTTGTAGTTGTCATGACGTCTGTGTGCATGTGTGTGTGTGCATGCAATGTTTGTGCAGAAATTCTGGAAGATATAGGCCAGGCATGGTGGCTTACGCCTATAATCCCAGCAACTTGGGAAGCTGAGGCGGGTGGATCACTTGAGGTCAGGAGTTATACACCAGCCTGACCAACATGGTGAAACCTCTACTCCACTAAAAATACAAAAATTAGCCATGTGTAGTGGAGCACACCGGTAGTCCCAGCTACTCAGAGGCTGAGGCAGGAGAATCGCTTGAACCCGGGAGATGGGGGTTGTAGTGAGATGGGATTGCACGGCTGCACTACAGCCTGAGTGACAGAGTGAGACTCTGTCAGAAAAAAAAAAAAAAAAGAAAGAAAAGGAAAAAAGAAAAGAAAAGAAAAAAGAAAGAAAGAGAAAGAAAGAAAGAGAAATTCTGGAAGATACAGAGCCACAGAACACAATAAGAGATACCATAATATAAAAGTTGGAATAAGCCATATGTGAATTAAAATCCCGGTTGTATTATTTACTTAACTTTTTGTGACCTGGAGAAAGTTTGAACATGAGTTTTCTTGCCTGGAAAATAAGTATAAAATGATTCACCGCTAGGAATATTATTATTTACAATTTTAACTTTTATTTTAGATATAGGAGTACATGGACAGGTTTCTTACATGGGCATATTGTGTGATGTTGGGGTTTGGGGTATGGATGTTTCCTTTACCCAGGTAGTGAGCATAGTACCTAACAGGTAGTTTTTCAACTTGTTCTCTTCCCTCCCTCCCCACTCTGGTTATCCTTAGTGTCTATTGTTCTCATCTTTATGTCCATGTGTACTCAGTGTCTAGCTCCCACTTATCAGAGAGAAGATGCAGTATTTGGTTTTGTGTTATGGTGTAATTCACTTGGATAATGGCCTCAAAATGCATCCATGTTGCTGCAAAAAAAATCATTCTTTTTTATGCCATGTAGTATTCCATGGTGTATATGTACCACATCTTCTTTATGTAGTGCACTGTTGATGGACATTTAGGGTGATTCCTTGCTTTTGCTATTGTGATTAGTGCTGTGATGAACATACAAGTGCATGGGTCTTTTTGGTGGAATGAGTTAATTTCCTTTGGGTATACATCCAATAATGGGATTGCTGGGTTGAATGGTAGCTCTGTTTTAAGTTTTTTGAGCAATATTCAAACTGCTTTCTACAGTGGCTGAACTAATTTACATTCCTACCAACAGCGCATAAGCATTCCCTCACTAGTATCTATTCTCTTTTGACTTTGTAATAGTAGCCATTCTGATTGGTGTGACATCTCAACATACCAGCTGGTGTGGTATCTCACTGTGGTTTTGACCTGCATTTCTCTGATGATTAGTGATAATGAGCATTTTTTTCATAGGTTTGTTGACCATTTGTATGTCTTCTTTTGAGCAGTACCTGTTCATGTCTTTTGTCCACTTTTTAATGTTTTTTTAAAATTCCTCATAGATTCTGAATATTATATCTTTGTTGGATACACAGTTTGCAAATATTTTCTCCCATTCTGTAGGTTGTGTGTTTACTTTGTTGATAGCTTCTTTTGGTGTACAGAAGCTCTTTGGTTTAATGTTTCCACTTGTCAATTTTTGTTTCTGTTACAATTGCTTTTGAAGACTTAGTCATAAATCCTCAAGGCTGATGTTCAGAACAGTATTTCCTAGGTTTTCTTCTAGGGTTTTTATGATTTGAGGTCCTACACTTAAAACTCGAATCCATTTTTAATTAGTTTTTGTTTATGGTGATAGTTAGGGATCCAGTTTTATTCTTCTGCATATGGCTAGCCTACTATCCCAGCACCATTTATTGAATAGGAAGCTCTTTTCCCATTGCTTATTTTTGTAGACTTTATCAAAGATAAGTTGATTGTAGGTGTGTAGCTTTATTTCTGTTTTCTCTATTCTGTCCCATTGATCTACGGGTCTGTTTTTGTACTAGTACCATGTTGTTTTGGTTACTGTAGCCTTATAATATAGTTTGAAGTCAGGTAGTGTGATGCCTTCAGCTTTGTTCCTTTTGCTTAGGATTGCTTTGGCTATTTGGGCTTTTGATTCTGTATGAATTTTAGGATAGTTTTTTCTATTTCTGAGAAAAATGGTGCTGATAGTTTGATAGAAATAGCATTGAGTCAGTGGATTGCTTTGGGCAGTATGGCCATTTTAATGATATTGATCCATCTAATCCATGAGCATGGAATGTTTTTCCATTTCTTTGTGTTATCTATGATTTCTTTCAGCAGT
Organism: Mandrillus leucophaeus; assembly: GCF_000951045.1. NCBI lineage: Eukaryota > Metazoa > Chordata > Mammalia > Primates > Cercopithecidae > Mandrillus > Mandrillus leucophaeus. The sequence goes on from NW_012101288.1 coordinate 4,098,534, forward strand.
GTTTTGTAGTTCTCCTTGTAAAGATCTTTTACTTCCTCAATTAGATGTATTCTGAGGTATTTCCTTTTTGTGTGTGTGGCTGTTGAAAATGGGATTTGTTCTTGATTTGATGCTCAGCTTGAACATTATTAGTGTATAGAAATGCTACTAATTTTGTGCATTGATTTTGTATCCTGAAACTTTACTGAAGTTATTTATCAGCTCTAGGAGCCTTTTGGTGGAGTCTTAGGGTTTTCTCAGTATAAAGTCATATTGTCCATGAAGAGAGATAGGAAATGACTCCTTACTTTCCTATTTGGATGCCTTTTATTTTTTCTGATGCCTGATTGGTCTGGCTAGGACTTCCACTACTGAATTGAATTGGAGTGGTGAGAGTGGGCATCTTGTTGTTTTCTGATTCTTAAGGTTATATTATATATATATAATTTATATATATATTATATATAAATTATATATATATAATTTCTGTTTATCTGGTGAATCACATTTATTGATTTGCATATGTAGAACCAACCTTGCATCCCAGGAATAAAGCCTAATTGATTATGGTATATTAACTTTTGGATATGCTGCTGGATTTGGTTTGATAATACTTTGTCAATAATTTTTGCATCTAAGTTCATCAAGGATATTGGCCTGAGAGTTTTTTTTTAATTGTGTTTTTGCCAGATTTTGGTATCTGACTGATGCTGTCTTAGTGGAATGAGTTAGGGAAGAGTCCCTCCTCGTCAACTGGAATATGTTCTGTAGGATTGGTATATTTGTATGTCTGGCAGAATTTGACTAGGAATCCATCTGGTCCAGGATGTTTTTTTGTTGGTAAGTTTTTAATTACTGACTCAGTTTCGGAACTTCTTATTGTTCTGCTTAGGGTTTCACTTTCTTCCTGGTTTAGTCTGAGGAGATTGTATGTTCCAGGAATTTATCCATTTCCTGTATATTTTCTAATTTGTGTGCGTACAATTTTCGTAATACCTTCTGCAGATCTTTTCTATTTCTGTGTAAGCAGTTTTTATGTCATCTTTGTCATTTCTGATTGTACCTAATTTAGATTTTTTTGTTAACTGGTCAATTAATCTTATTTATTCTTTTGAATAACTGATTCCTGTTTTCATTGATCTTTTATAGGGACTTTTGCATGTCAATTTTATTTTGTTCATCTCTAATTTTAGTTATTTATTTTCTTCTGTTAGCTTTGGAGTTGGTTTGTTCTTTTCTAGTTTATCTAAGTGCAATGTTAGATTGTTAATTTGAGATCTTTCTAACTTCTTGGTGAAAGTGTTTAGTACTATAAACTTTCCTCTTAACACTGCTCTAGCTACATCCCAAGAATTTTGGTAAGTTGTATCTCTATTTTCATTAATTTCGATGAATTTTTTATTTCTGCCTTAATTTCATTTTTCACCCAAGAGTTGTTCAGGAATAAGTTAATTTCCATGCATTTGAGTTGTTTTGACAGATTTTCTTGTTATTGGTCTGTGTTTTTATGGCACTATGTGTTCCAAAAATGTGCTTGGCATGATTTTGATTTTTAAAAAAATTTATTTGGACTTACTTTATGACTGATCATGTGGTCAATCTTAGTATATGTTCCATGTGCAGATGAGAAGAATGTATACTCTGTGGTTGTTGGGTGGACTGTTCGGTAGATGTCTATTAGTTCCAATTGGTCAAGTGTCAAGTTTTAAGACCAGAATTTCTTTCTTAGTTTCTGCCTTGATAATAACACTGTCAGTGGGGTGTTAAAGTGTGCCACTATTATTGTTTGGCTGTCTAGGTCTCTCCATAGGCCAAGAAGTACTTTTTTTTTTTTTTTTTTTAATGAATCTGGGTGCTCCAATGTTGAGGGTATATACATTTATAATAGTTAAGTCTTCTTGTTGAATTGAACCCTTCATTATTATGTAATCCCTTCTTTATTCTTCTAATTGTTAGTTTAACATCTATCTTATCTGATATAAAAATTGTGACTCCTGTTTTTTTTTTGTTGTCTGTTTGCATGGTAGATTTTTCTTCATCCCCTTACTTGGAGACTGTGGATGTTGTTACATATGAAGCGGGTCTCTTGAAGAGAGCAGATAGTTTTGTCTTGTCTTTTATCCAACTTGCCACTCTTTGTTTTTTAAATATGCATTTAGACTATTTAAATTAAGGGTTAATATTGACATGTGTGATTTTGATGCTGTCATCGTGTTGTTAGCTGGTTGTTCTTTAGACTTGTGTAACTGCTTTATAGTGTTTGTGGGTTATGTGCTTAAGTGTGTTTTTGTAGTAGGAAGTGTTGTTCTTTCACTTTCGCGTTTAGCACTCCCTTAAGGAACTTTTGTAAAGCTAGTCCAGTTGTAACAAATTTCCTTAGCATTTGCTTGCCTGAGAAGGATTTTATTTCTCTTTCACTTATATAACTGTTGAATGGATGATTTTTGTAACAGCAAATGTCTGCTGGTGTAAACAAGTAAACAAATGGGAGCTATCTCATAATTTTGTGTGAATAATTATGCTGGAAATTTACATGGATATTCAGAAAGGTCTATTCCCAAGATGTGTGTATTTATTTACCTCCTTTTAATTCATGAGGTTATTACAATCTTTTTCTTAGACCTGTCTTTTCGTCTGCTATTTTATGATGGATACAAATCTTAGAAACAGAAAGCATTTACAAAACAAGTTATGAAAGAGTCCCAGTGTAGATGGTACATGGTGAATGTGAAGAGAAGACTTAGGTTTGGGACTTAATCACTACATTAAGTTGCTATGTTACTTTTGCAAACTCTCTTCTCTCCTGTGAGCATCAGATGTATGATCTGAGAATAAGAGAATGAAGTTAGATCAACTCTAAAGTTTCTTCCAGCTCTAAAGTTTTAAGTGGCATTGAAGTTAAAAGAATAGGACTATTGGAAAAGGCAGTATGGTGTTGAAGAACAAGCTAGGCAGGTGTGGTTCATATTCTTGCTCTTCTGCCAGCTGTGTGACTTGGGGCCAGTTGCTCAACTTTAGACAGGCCATATGGTATAGCAAGTAAGAACCCTGGGCTGAGGCTGAATTCATATCCTAGTTTTATCATTGAATTATGCTGTGAACTTGGACAATTCATTTTCTCCAAGTTTAAAAGGGCACTTAAAACACATGGTGTGTGGTTTACACTAAACAAGTGAGCATTTGGAAAGCAGAACAATATGTCTGCTTTAGACAGGCACACACACACACACACCTGCCTGTAATGCTAGTTCTTATTTTATTAACATCACTAGGCTTCATGATTTTCTCATATGTGAAGTTAGAATAATAATTCATACATTATCAATTCATCATTTTTGTAGGGTTTGGGGGAAGAATATATAGGGACTCAATCATAATCACTGCATCTACTTACTGAGTGCCAAGTACTTGTTAGGCGATAGCCTGGGTATTTCATATGTCACTGTTGTTTTTAGAGATCGAGGTAACTGGTGAAGGCTTCACAGAAGTGACTGGAGCTGAATTGTAAAGGATTATGAAAATTCATTATTTTATTCTCTCTAAATATTTAGCCCATTATTTTTTGAATGCAAGCTGTGTGACAGACACTGCTCAAGGAAAGAGATGAATAAGGCTAAGTACCCATTCTTTATTTTCCATATATTTTGGAAGAAGTCCCAGCCAATATAAAAATAAGCAAATAAATACTGTTTTGGTAGTAAACATTTCTGTAACATAAATGAAGCAATGCCAGGTAATCAAAACTGATGGGAGAGGGACAGAATGAGATTTAGAAAACTATTAAAGATGAGATTTGTAGACTCTGAAGATTCTTACAAGTATTTATTGGTGGAGGATTGTTCTTAGTATGTTCGTACAAAGTTAAATAAATATGTTTCCTTTGATTTATATTATTTTATAACCACTTTCTCTTGCTGTGTAGCATGAACCATAATGTGTATGGTCTCCTATCACCACAAATAATTTCTTTTTCTGTTCAGATTTTCTGATAGGTGAGTGATTCAAAATGTAGTGAACCCACATAGAGTTGTTATCTACACTGAGTCACACAAGGAAGGCATTTGACCATTTTTATGTTAGGGTTATATAGGCAGAGCCATAGACACCTGGAATGCTTTCTGGGAAAGAAGTTTCACGGGGGCTGTTTAGTTCAGGGTTTTGGGTGGGTGTGGTTGTAATGCATCCATCTTCCCTTTAGTCTGTCTTTCTCTGATCACATGGACATGAACACAAGAAAGTCCTTTGAATCTTGGGAGGGAAAATTAAACACTGGGAAAATGAGCATATTAGCTTTGATGCTGTGACTCTCCCATTTGGCTCCTCAAGCAATTTCAGGTGGGATGCATGTGAAGATAGTGAAGACAAAACTGTCAAAGTATAAGTGATGTTCAGGAAATCAAGGTACATTCAAACCAGAACAGCTACAGAACATCTGGTACCAGTTTGCATTTCCTTTCAGTTCTTTAATACTGGGATTTACAGGAAGAGGAACACATTTTGAAGTCCTTCCCATAATGGGGATATAGAGATAGGAAGAGCAGCTGCGTTTGTGGAAGAATAAATGAGAGCTCATATTTTCTGAGAACATCTATATGCCAGATATTACTTTAACATGCATTATTTCAAATACAACTGCCTATGCTATCTAAATTTGGACAGCAGTCTTCAGTGTACAAATATCATTCATACTTGTTCATCAGTGTAATCCTAACATTCTGTTTTATAGGTACAGAGTGATTAAACATATGGGCTCTGGATTAGAATTGGTGAATTCAAATCCTAACTTTACTACTTTCTTGATATGTGACTTTGGATGAATTTCTTTCACCCTATGCCATATCATTCTTACTTACAAAATAGGAATAAAGATAATATTGACTACCTATGAGGATTAAGTAGCTTATTAAAAGTAAAGCAGTGTAATTAGGATAGTTGTTGGCACACAAGTATGCAATAAATGCTAGCTCATTTTATTATTCTAATATTATGTCTAGGGAAAGAGGCTTTAGAAAATTGTCTTGCCCAAGAACATACAGATTAACAATTGGCGATGTTTGACCTTAAGCTTTGTTTTCCTGACTCTGATTCATACTCTTAATTTTTGAATACACTTTGCATTTAATGCCTTGTGATTAACACTGAGGAGAGAAATACAGACATATCTCCTGCTCTGAAGACACTTTGCTAGTCCATTCTTTTTTGTCATAACAGGTTATGGAGGAAGGGTATTGGCTTATGTCTTACTTAACACTTACTAGATTTTATTCAAGAAGATTGGAAAGTTTTCACTGAATATCTTCAAAGATATTTAAAGATTTTCACCAAAATTTCAAAAAGATTAATTTGAATGATGAATAAAATGGCTTTAGTTGATAAAAGCTTTAATTTGGGGGACTAGCAAACATCAGAGTATTCTCATTATTTTTTGCAAACTGAAGACCCCTTGACTGGACCAAAGGAAGATACATGACAAACAGAAAGGCTAGTATGGAGGGGAGGAATAGGTCTAAGAGCATGGTATAAAGAAGGTACACATCAGCATTTTCCCTTCATTTGAATCCACTTCACTCTCTCTCCAGCACTCTTCAATGATCCCCATTGCCCAAAGCTTATAATCTAAGATGCTTAAAAGAGACCGAAAGGCTTTCCAAGAACTGAGCTTCCTCAGCTTATCTCCCATCTGTCTCCCACTCCTTTCACTCTATGCTTGAGAAACACTGGACTGCTCAGCCTCACACTAGATGATTCCGCACATGAGTCATCTTTCCCACTTGTCCTACTGCCTGGAATGCTTTTGACATCAATTATTTGCGAGACTGAAATCTACTCATTAATTAAGTCTCAACTCAGACTCCTACCTTCCAGGAAGCCTATTTTGATGGAGTTAAAAGCCCATTCTCACCCACATAGCACCTTTATCATCGCTCTTATTTCATCATCCTAACATTCTCTATTCTCTGTGTGTTTTTCCCCTCCACTTCCTCATCTGCATTTCTTAATCTTTCATGATAATTTGTCCTTTTTTTTTTTTTTTTTTCATGCTGATGATCAGGGGCCACATCTCTCCAGTAATACATCAGATCACTGGGGGGCAGCAGGCAGAGATCCCCCACAAACCCTCACACATGTGGAGCCTGAAAGTAACAGTTCTGCCTCTCTTCATCTGCCGCCATCCTTTACCCAACAGAAACATTTACCTCGGATGATGAGATTTATCAAAAGGTAGAATATGCCCTTTTTTAATTATTGAAAATTATGTTTTCTCTTTCTTTTTTATGACTAGCAAGTGTTTCTCTAGCAGGAAATTTTCAAAATCCCTGAAGCATAAGGGCATTATATATACTATAGTATGCAAGTATCCTATGACCTGATTTTAGCTGTTTGTCAACATAGAAATCTTCTAGGGACTCACCTTTTAGTTTATTGTCCAGATAATCCTCTTGTATTAGAAGCACACTGACTGCCAGTTAATCTCTTTATACATGGAATAAAGGTCAATTTTGAGACTTACAAACATCATAGATACATTGAGTCTTAAATTTCTAAAGGGGTGGATTTACAAAAGCTTAGAATTTTACTGCTTTCAGCCAAATAGAAATCTTCTGTGAGCAAGAATGATTTCTTTTCCTTGTTTCTTATCTGTGTCCCCTTTCTTCTCCTTCTTCCTACTCCTCTTCCTCTGCCTCATTTTGCTGCTTCTCCTCTCCCTCTTCCTCTTCTTCCTCCTCTTCTTCTTCATGCCACATATTGCCTAAATAGCACTCAGATGGTTTGACAATTTTGGCAATAAAGAATTGTACTACTGACCCAGCACGGTGGGTCATTCCTGTCATCCCAGTACTTTGGGAGGCCAAGGTGGGAGGATCGCTGGGTCAGGAGATCAAGACCATCCTGGCCAACATGGTGAAATCCTGTCTCTACTAAAAGTACAAAAATTAGCTGGGTGTGGTGGCATGTGGCTGTAGTCCCAGCTACTCAGGAAGCTGAGGCAGGAGAATCACTTGAACCAGGAAGTCAGAGATTGTAGTGAGCTGAGATCATGCCACTGCACTACAGTCTGGTGACAGAGTGAGACTCTATCTCAAGAAAAAAAAAAAAGAAAGAATTGTACTACTTATTTTCCCTCAGAACGTTTTTAATACACATGTACTCAAATACAATTCCCATTTCCATAGATTTATTTCACAGGAAAAAAAATTATCTAACTTCTATTTATCATTAAAAACTTAACTCAGGTATCAGTTATGCAAGAACATATATATATATATATATATAAATAAATATACCAGGTAGATCTCTATATATATTTATATATTTAATAATATATATTATATATATCTGGCAAATATAAAATAACAATAGCATATATAATGATAAATAAAATGGTACTAAATGTATGTATTGCTTATTTTATACCAGTTAGATCTAAATATATATATTATATACATAATTGGCGATTACATATATATATATATATAAAAAACCAATATGTATTTGTCTCAGAGTTTCTAGAGCACTGCTGTCCAGCTGAAATATAGTGTGAACCACAAATTTAGGTCATAGGAAATTTTAAATTTTTTAGTAGTCATATTAAAAACCAAAATGAAATGGGTACATTAAGTAATACCTTTTACATAATATATTCAAAATAATGTTTCAAAATAGAATCAATGTAAACAATAATTACTGAGATATTTTAAGTTCCTTTTTGGTACTAAGTTTTAGAAGCCTGGTGTATGTCTTATAGTTTCAGCACATTTTTATTTGGACTATCCACATTTCAGATGTGTTGTTGGCACATGTGTTTAATGGCTACTGTATTGCACACACTGGTCTAGAGGACAGGGACTATTCCTCTCCATTTCTTTGCCACTGCAAAGAAACAGACCCTGTGGTGTATGGGGTCCTTAAATATATAGCTTTTACAGTGGGTTGAATAAACAAAAACACAATTCAAATATAGAACAATAATAAATATTAAGGATATAAATATATTTATGTAAGGACATTATACTCCTTTGTGATTGACATATTGGTTTATGATTTCCATAAGCTTGGAAATAAGGAGAATTTTCTGGCACAGATATAGTATTTTCCAGTAGAGGGTAGAGATTTAACTTAGTGGGAACTTAATGGCACAAGAGAGATTATTCAGTTTGTGGAAACTATTCATACCAACACTTTAGAAGTGGAGAACCAATAAGGTTTCTCGTAAGCATAGGATTTTATTGCACTGATAGTCCAAACAACATAGCCAGTGAACGCATGGGGTGGAATAGGGTTGGGGCTGTATTTTCTACCCTCTCATATCTAGGCTATCTTGATAAATATCAAATTATTTAAAAGATGGACAAGTCTATTAGGGTTCACAAACCCATCGGGATAGCAATTTGCCACAGGAAGTTGATAGGTCTGCTATCATTTACTTCTCACCAACTAAATATCATGTAATTTGTTGTTTTATTGACTAAATTTCATATGCTCTTTGACCTAAACCTTTGAGTCAGTGTCTCACTGTTAACAAGGGGTTGCTCAGTTTCTATCTTTTCCCCCTACTCCCTGTCTGTTTCATTGTTCTTTGGTATTTCTCATAAAAGTACTCAGAGAAAAATTCATGGAATTCAGACATAACTAAGAGTTGGAAGGAATTCTCTTAAAGTTCTGAGACTTTTCCTGAACAAGCTGGCCAGAATTTATGTGTTCACAAGATTATTGGTTTCCATTGTAATCGTCTCAGAAAACATTGTACTTATCCTCACAATATTGTCCTGATAAGAATATTCTTGTGGCTTCTAACAACATTGATTTCAGGGTCATCTTATAAACATCCCCGAATATTACTCATTTTGTTAGCACACTTTGTTTTCTTTCTGAAATACTACATTACTTAGTTCAATAACCCACATTTATTCACAAGGTGTAGATTAACTTTCGCCTGTTTGCAAAATAATATTCACCTAAAAGAAAATGATTTGTGAAAGGTTTGAAGGCGGTTCCCAAAAGATGTTGAGCAATTAATAGTATTATTAGAGTGAAGATAACAGTGTCTCAAGGGAACTATTCTATAATAGTATCTCTTGCTTAAGTGAAGAGTTCAGGTGTCCCAATACAAATTAGACTCATTTCTAACTGACTTCAAGTTGAGAGAGTATGTAGGTACTCTTCTTAATTTGCATTTGATACCATCTTCTGACAAGGCCTATAAAATTACAGCACAGAGTATGAGACATGACATAATTTTACGTATATTGTTAGCAGACAATTAGACATCCTATATCTAGTTTACAAGGTTTTACATGGCAAGCCTGAATTCACCTCAATTTGTTTGTGAATATTTTTCTGCCTAACTGTGAAGTTGGTCTATATCTAACTTTACCCACTCTACCTTCTACCTAAGTTAGAGCTTATTTTCTGTATATTTATTTTTCAGTTAAGTTCAACATCTGTTGATTGAGCACTCACTCTGCCAGCTGGGGCCCCAGACATGAAAACAACACTGTCCTTTAGCATAGAGAACTTAAAGTTGGTTAGAGAACCTGATGCTTAAACAGTTTTAATTTCTTAGAGTCAGCACTATGGTAGAGAGATGCAGTAGCTTATGTGGAGGCAAGCTCATTTATTCACCAAATACTTACTGTATATGCACTCTGGGGGAAGTACTAATGACGTAAGGTATCTGGATGGAGTTTAGCTCCTAGGTGGAGCTTACTGAAAAGTGGAACATATAACAGATCTTAGTCACCAAGAAGAAAAGAACTCATTCGTTTCTCCAGAGCCTTCTCTCGGTTCAGATTGATCTGCATTTTAGGAAGAGTTTTGTATCTCTGGGAAACTTCTGTTTCTTCTGGTTCTAAAATCTTCTTAACCTTCCAAATTGCCATATAATTACATGTTTTCATTCACTGAATTCAAATCTCTTTCTCTCTTCTTTTATTCGCCTTCATATCTGTGGTTCTGTTTTCTTCATTTACATTCCCAGATCTTACGTTGATCTACGGCATGAAGCTTCTTCTAAGTAAGTCTCTTGCCAAATGACTTAACCATTGTAGATTACATTTGTAAATACACAAATGACATTCTATCTATGGATAGATTTTTAAATATTTCAAAATATTAAATATTAATTTTCTTTCTGGTTATTGGAGTATGAGTATATCACTTATAATTCAGAGATACAAATTATTTAGTCTATAAATGGTTTTGCTTTCAACATACACAAAAATTTACAAGCCAAAACCAAAAATGGCCCAAAGAAATTCCAAGCATTACTTGTGTTCCTTGTAAGATATTAAAACACATGTGGCTGGGTGCTCTTGAATCTCAGCACTTTGGGAAGCCGAGGTAGGTGGATCCCTTGAGCCCAGGAGTCTGAGACCAGCCTGGGCAATGTGGCAAAACCCTCTCTCTACTAAAAATATAAAATTAGGTGAATGTGGTGGCATGCACCTGTAGTCACAGATACTCAGGAGGCAGAGGTAGGAGGATCGCTTGAGCCAGAGAGGTCAAGGCTGCAGTGAAGTAAGGTCATGTCACTGTACTCCAGTCTAGGCAACAGAGTCTCAAGAAAATAAAAATTACAATTAAATATATGCAATTTGTAACCTCAGCAACACTTTCACATCTCATTTTCTCTTCATTTTTAATATACAGTTCTCAAGAGATTCTCTCATGTATGATCCTCCTTGTAACATCTACACAATATTTCTATCTCCAGTCGAAGCAGCTTTTATTCTACCCCCTACTCTGTTTCTTTTCATCTCTCTGTCTCTGTCTCTCCCTCTCTTACATATTATATAGATTGACTTAACCTTTTGTTTGCCATTTTACCCTTTGCCGAGTTTTCTCTGCTTTTGTTCTGATTCTGCATCATATAAGATTAAGAACTAGTCTGACCAAGATTAAATCTTCTAGGTTGAGAAGAGGGGACTGTGAGTTGTTGATAAGTAGGACTCTCTTTGAAGGGCTGAAGGAGTCAAAAGAAAAATTGCAAACACTCCCATTTCATATTTTTTTCTTTATATGTTCATATTTATAGCTCTCATATACAGTGGAATGAAACGTTTCTTAATCCAAGGTAAACTAAACCTAGATTCTTTAAGCAAACCATTTATTTCACTTTGGTTTTGCATTAATAAACTCTGTAACTAGGGATTATACTTTATTTACAGCTCCCATTGCCATAAATTGATGTCCAAAAGCTTTGGATCATGTTTTCATTAAAATCAAAATCTGATGTTCTAGGAATGGGAGTTGTTAGATGTGGCTTTGCCCCCAACAACGTTTTCCAAATAATCTGTTGCAAATGCTGAAACAGGGTACTAGTGAGAAGGGTTCTGTAAGAATCTGGACAATACAAAGCTGCGCCTTGGATAACAAACTAATACAATGACATCTACTGTTGGCTCCGCCAGCCTTTAAGCTTCTTAGTTTTCAGAGAAGGCCATGGATGTTTTTCAAATTGGAAAAAGCCAGAAGGAAGAAAAACAACCCTTGTTGACTTGAACTTTAGGTTGTTTTCTAGGAAATGTGCTTTGTTAGTTCACATTTTGCTTTATTTTCTCTGAATTTCCCAAACAACTATACTATAGTTTAAACCACACATTTTAGTGTTTAACAATAACTTTGCACTTGTTTATTTTATTGTATCATCCTTGTGTTACTTAATGACTTATAAAATTTATTTTGCACAGAGAAAGAAATTTATTTTGCACTTCTCTAGAATAGTTCCAAGTTATATAATAGCTCCTCAGAAAATCTACAATGATAAAAAATCCTGAGGAAAGTGAACAAGGTTGAATTGAGGGCTTTCTATATGTCAGGTATTGTGCTGGATGTTTTGACAGTTTTTAAATTTACACCTCATGACAATGCAGTGAGAAACTACTATTCTTATTTTATTTGTCCAGTATCACACCACTAGTAAGTAATGCATCTTAGATTTCTGCATCTTTTACAGCTCATTTTTATTTCATACTTAAAAAAACTTACTTATGTAAAATTCAGGTATCAAAAAGTGCTGGACTCAGTCAAGTACAGACAAGAAATTGGATTTTTTTTTTTCAAGCACTGCTAGCAAACCTGCTGTGTCAAATTTCCCTTCTCAGTCTCTGCCTGGATCTCATGAAGTCCTAACTATTCCAGCCACAGTTGGACAATCTCATTTTCAGGTTCAGATAAAACTTTCCAATTCAAAGCTTCTCCTTGTTTCAGAGCAGAATGATCCCTTGGTTTCCATGATAGAGCGACGGGAAAAGGAAGAATGATCTGTTCTTCACCCTCCCTACCTCCTTCCTTTCCCTTTTCTCCTTCAATCCCAGTGATACTTCTCAATTCTCCAGGTTTAAGAAAATGAAAAAGGATGAGAGGAATAAATTAGTTTTGTTCTCTCTTGACTATTCAGTGCCTTCTGTGTGGCAGATGCTCAAAACTTAGGTGTCAAATGAAAATGTGAATATGCAAGTTTATTTGTTTTATGCCAAAGAAAGACTTGGTAAATATGGCTTTTTATTTAGAAAAGTCTGGAGGAAAAAACTGTGAGGACACAATTGAGAAACAAGTTAGAGTAGTAACAGGGGAAAAGCAATCAGGAAGATTTCAGTGGATAAGACATTCAAAGAATTAGAAGTGGAAAAAGTGAAAGAAAAAATGATTTATGAAACAGATGCAAGCTTATTGATATGAATAAAATGGAGAAGACATGTGAAGTCGATTCTGTGTTGACAAAGGAGATAAAGGAGACACAGACTGGAAGACCATCTGCCTTTCATTTCCCAAGCACACATTCATTGAAATTTTCATTCACAACATATGAAGATTTGATGGAGGATTCTGTAATGGCTCAGACTCTATTCAGAGGTTTGATGTCAATAAATGATAGGTAAACTCACAATAGAGATTATGTGTTGAAGGATAAGGAAGGAATGTAAAGAAAGATAATGCATATATGCTTTCATTTAATAAGAAATATAGTTAAATTTTACAAACCTATGGGAATTTTTATTTCCAAAAGGAGTTTCCTTATATCCCATCCTTTTGAAGTTTAGCTAACATCTCTTGACAGCATCAGCATGTTAATTGCTTATTTTTTTGTGACTGATTCTGTGGTCTACTAGACTGTTGCAATCGAATTTGAAAACTTTTATCTCTGGTCATATTTATTTAAAAATTGCTTTTGAGTGGCTTCATGTTTTACTGTAAATGTTACCAGAAAAGTAAGTGTATTTCTTTAAAAATAATATGAAATATTAAATTTAAATTTCTAATGAAAAGTAAGTGTTTATTATAATGCAGTGTCTGTTTAGGTAACTAAGACTGCTGTGGCAGAAAGAACCACAAACTACAAGGTAGATATATTGCATTAATCTTACTAAAAATCACCAAGAGTGGAATATATCATAATTGTTGGACATTAATCCCTAGTCCTTGGGTGTCAATGAAGGCCCCATAATGATAGCAAAAATCAACATTATTGGTTGTCATTGACCCTTTCCTCTAGTAGTTCACACAGGACATCAACATCCGTCCCTTAAAACATGAGATACTCAATTTTAAAGAAATTGTTTTGTGGTGTTTCTCTCTGTCTCTCACACACACATACACACACACGTTCACATTCAATTGTCTACTTCTCTATATATGCTAATTATGGGATATCTTCTGCAGTATACCAATCTTATAAAAATATATAAAATCATATATTTGAAAACAGCTATACATTCTCAACACCAGGCCTGTAATAGGGTACAGTGAATTCTAAGGCAGCAGGAGAAATGTTGGCCCTGATAAGGGAGACAAGGGACGATACTCCAAAAGAGCTTCAGGACTAAGCCAGCATGCATTGGCAGAAGCTGGGAGAGGATTTGTGCTAGTAGATTTTGAAGGCCTTCAATCAAGGAAGCTGGAACATAATGTTTAATAAGGGAGATTTTTTTAATTTGGGAGAATTCTTCTGATACACAGAATTTAACAACCTTGGAAAACCACCAGGTGATAATGCAAACATGCTCTTAAAATGACTCTTGGAAGAACAGCAAAAACGATGACAGGAATTGCTATGGCAGATGATAAAATAAGATTTTAAAAGTCTCAAATATGTGGGCATATTTGGGTGGATATTCTATGTAAGGCCGGATAACTCACCAGAGAACTATGTCTGACGGGAGGTGTTGAGGTCATGCCATTGAGGGCAATGCCATTTCCAAAGTCTATTTCCAATTGGTGCAAGTATGGAGCTGAAAATTTGTTTAAAGGCTTGAACAGACAAAGGATTTTTTTTTTTTTAACTCTAAGCTCCTTTTTGAGTGGCAATACAATTTCCATGGAAGTTGAGTAGCCTCTGTTCTGTTTGTTTCCAAATTCCTATGCTAGTATTCACATGAATGTTCATTTTTACATGTGGTTCTCAAATCTGTTCTTTTCTTCTTTCTTCATATGATTCTCTCTTTCAAATTTAATTATGGCTACTCTGAAGCTCCTGGAGATAATATGCTATAGTAGAAAAGCCTCACCTTTGGATTTATGTTTGCCTTAGGTTTGAATATTAATGAGCCTTTTCAGTTCTAACCTTCAATATGCCTATATCTTGTCATTTTGTGTGATAGGAAAAATGCTTGTTCCCTACTGCCATTCCCAAGATATCCATGTCCCAGACCTGGAAAAATGTTACCTGACATAGCAAAAGGGACTTTACAGATTTGATTAAATTAAGCATTGGAGATGGAGACAGTGTCCTGGATTATTCAGATGGGCCCAGTGTAATCACAAGGTCAGTTATAAGAGGGAGTCAGGGAAACCAGAGTCAGAGAAGAAATGTGTCGTTGAAACAGAAGGCAGTGTGATATGGAGTGATAAACCAAGGAAAGCAGGTGGCCTCTAGAAGCTAGAAAACCTGGGGTCTTCCTCCCAATGATTCGGGGCATTATCCTTTGCTTCTACCACTCCTATTTTTAAACACTTCAGCTTAGAAGTGGCATGTCACTTACATCCAGTAGGTGAGTACTAGTTGCATGCTGCTTAGAGATGCAGGAACAAACTGAGAATGACAGAAGTGTAGGAAGAAGAACATTGAACAGTGTGTTCAACAAATGTGTTGAACACATAGAAGTTTCTGTTGTAGCCAGATGAGGCCTTCTTGTAGAAGGGTTTTCATCTTGCGGTATCAGTGTAGGAACTAACCAAGTGAAGAGACAGTGAACTGCTTGAAATAAATGAAACACTTAATAAACATAAATTAAATGAATAAGTGAGTGAAAGGAAAGGCCTTGGACAGAAATGAGCGTAGCAGTTTAAGAAGCAGAAGATCACTGAGGATGGAATGAAATGAACAAAATAATGAATATTTGATAAGGAGGATAAAATAAAGGCAGGGGCTTGCCAGATTTTATAGATTTTATAGATGATGCTAATGATTCTGATATTTGTTTTAGGTGTAATGAGATTCATTGAAGAATTCTAAGAGTGGAATGAGCAACAGATTTTCATTAGCAAAAGCTCCTCTAGCTGCTGCATGAAATGATGGATAGACAAAGGTACAAGCGGCTATAAGAAGACGGATGTGTGATTGTCACAGTAGTTTTGTGGGGGCAGTGGTAGTTACACCTTGTCTGAAAGAAATTAAGATGAAAAGGAGTGAATACATTTGATGTATATTTTGGAATTTGGGTCTTTCTTCCACTGGAGTCACTTAGGCCTTCCAGTTTGAAATCACATACACACACACACCACATATGTGCCAAAGAGTTCTCTTTCTTTTCATTGTAATCATTGATAAAAAATTACTCAATATTTTTATTCCAAAGGAGAAACCGGTAGTAGGGACAGAACTGTGGAAAGTGTACACTAAATTTAGATTAAGAAGGTTATATTGACAGCAAGTAGATTGTCCTGAGTGCCAATTTAAAGGGTCTGAATTGCAATGTATTGAGAAGAATTCAAGGCCAAATTTAAGTCAGAAAGAGTGCCATAACTGACCCTTACTGTCCCCCATGGTGACACATGTGCCATGTATTTGCATTCACATTTTGGAGGTGAAACAGAAAGTCTTATTTTTCCTCTGCAGCCATTTTTAGATCTTCCATGGGATTGGGAAAGTGAAAATGGCACAGAATGAGACAGAACACGCCAAGAAGCGGGGCAGGGGAGGGGGGCACGCAGGCACTTGCATCAGCTGCCTTGCAACAGTGAATTATAAAGAAAATATTATCATAAAAGGGATACAATACACGGTCCATGACTGCAAAACCATACTGAAGTTCCTGTTCATTGAAGTCATGGTTCACATATGGTGCAAATGTATAATTGGAAATCTCAGAATTGCATTTTCAAAAGAAGATGAAGATACCAAATGCCTTACTAAGGGTATTTATTTGTTTGTCAGTTATTTGCATGGAAATGTGGTAAAGAGAGATCAATGCCTGGGACTGGGCGTTAGCATTAGTAAGTCAGAGAAAAACCTTCTTTGTAAGAAGTTATATAAGAAGTTGTCAACTTTGATTTAGCATAAATTAATAACCAAAGACTGAAACAAAACACAGATGGCATAGAGTCAATATGGAGTCTTCCAGAATCCTTTATTAAGAGAAAAAAAAAACCATGAGAGAAAAGTAAAGATTGGAGGTCTCAAATCACAGTAATTGTATTACTCAAATCACAAATTCCTCCTTAATTCGACACTTAACTTGATTGAATTTTCATGATGTCAAAGCATGTAGACAGTTGGATAATTAGAAATGAGAATAAAGAACAGCTTAATGAATAACAGAATCTTTGGCTTGTCATCCAGATATTTTGATCCAATAATGTACACATATTTTATTGTCGATGATAGTAATTTGACTTCAATATGTTACATAAAATATTTTTTAAAGATTAATATTATATACAAATATTGCAGGGTATTAATACCTAGCACTCATCTTTGCAATTATCAACAATTCTGACATTTTCTAATGTAAGCATTTTGCCATGTTCAATGTTTCCTTGCCTTGAAGAGGCAGGTGAAGCAGACCCCTAATCTTACTCAATGGCCATCGGTTGTGCTTGTGAGTATTGGGAAGAGGAATGGGCTCTTGTAATGTGTTTCTTACCAAAAATATCAATGACTCCAGCCAAATTTTTTGTTCTCATTGAACCTCAGTTGTTTTTTCCTCCAAAACAAATAAACGCATTAGAGGTAATAACTATAACATCAATACTTTTGGCTGTAAGTGGCAGAAACCTAGCTAATAATAACTAAAATATAGGCTGATGTTTCTTACATAAGTGGTTTGGAGATGAGTAATCTAACACATGGCCGGTGGCTCTATGATACTCACTATTCCTAGCTGCTTGCTTGTCACCTCATGGTCATAAAGTGGCAGCTACATCTCTACACTTTGCACCTACATCCAATTCAGCTGCCTGCTATGCTAGTTTCTTATATCGGGATTTTTTTTTTTAAATTAGATTTTGTTTTACATATCAGCCACCAGAAATATGTCACATGGCCCCCTGTAGCTGAAAAAGGAAATGTGAAAACAAATAGAGACCTGGACACATTTTTGCCCCAAAACAAAAAGAGGTTCTGTTTGCAAGGAGAAGGTGGAAAGTGACTGTTTGGTATGCATCCATTTCTGCCACAGCAACTACCAAGGTCCCTTTCAGCTTCAAAATTGTGGTGCAGAAAATTATGCTGGATAAAGTTTAATGCCATAGGCAAGCTAGTGTTGGGAAATCTTTGTCCCGTTCTTGGGACTGGAGAGTTGCCTGGAACTGAGAAGATCCCTTTGGGTCCTCTCATTCATGATTACAAAATGTAACTTTCACCTAAAAGAAATTACATGATTAAAAGTAGTGACTTACACCAAAAGTATCAGGATTGCTTCTAAGTTCCTGGAAAGATTATCAGCACTACTGCTAAGATTCATGAGCTACGTGAGAAAATTTCTGCACAATTTCCAATTAAATTAGCTGTTGTCAAGATGTTGTGTTTTTTAATATGGTGGCCAGATGTATCTTTTTAGTGTGATCATTTATTTTTCTGCTTTTCTGAAAATGGTTATAGACAGAGTAATTTTTAAAAATTCCAGGTTTGACTTTCTAGATTGCTCCAATTTTCCGTGTGTGTGTGTGTGTGTGTGTGTGTGTGTGTGTGTATGTGTGTGTTGAAAACTCAACATACGGAAACAAAACTTAGCTAGATTTGGAAGTGTTCCGGTATCTTACTGGCTATTCTCTTTTGCCAAATAATTAAAATCAAAGACGTGTGCATGAATATAGGGAACTTTAGGGTGTTCAACCATTCACTAAACAAATATTTATAAAGCACGTATGTTTATTATGTGCTATATGGCAGGTACTGTTTTAGGCTGTAGGATTACAGTGATAAACAAGGTGGAACAAATTGTTGCTTTTATATAGCTTATATTTTAGTGAATATATAGAAGTAAAAAGTAATGAACACTTAGAGCAATAGAATAGAGAGTGACTAGGTGTATTCGTCTGTTCTCATGCTGCTAAGAAAGGCATACCTGATACTGGGTAATTTATAAAGGAAAGAGGTTTATGAACTCAGTTTCAGATAGCTAGGGAGGCCTCACAATCATGGTGGAAGGCAAAGGAGAAGAAAATCACATCTTACATGGTGGCAGGCAAGAGGGCTTGTGCAGGGGAACTCCCATTTATAAAACCATCAGATCTTATGAGACTTATTCACTATCACAAGAATAGTATGGGGGAAACCACCCCCATGATTCAATTACCTCCACCTGGCCCTGCCTTTGACACATGGGGATTATAAAAGTTCAAGATGAGATTTGGGTGGGGACACAGCCAAATCACGTCACTAGGTAAGCTGAGTGTGGGGTGCAATTTGAGATAGAGTGTTCAGTGGAGGTATTTCAGTGACTTTTGAACTAAAGACTAATGTTTCTTTCCTCTATTTACCCCAGTTTTCTCTACTTACTTTGCAAGATCCTTCTTAAATAAAACTCTTCGTAAAAGTTTTTATCCTCACACAGGTAATTGAATTATTAATCATTTTTTCTACATGATTCCCAGCACACACCTTAGGAAGAATCCAAAGTTTTTGGAAGTTGATACACATTTACTTTAGGGGGAACCCTCTTTAGAAAAAAAATACTGTAATTGCAATTAAAAGCTAGATTTAAATGCAAATATGTGTTTATACTAAGAAAAAGTACAACAAATTTATATTTTTAAAACCTGAGAAATACAAAGAACATCACAAAATTCAAAAAAGTAACAATATTTTTTATTAACTAATTCATTAAGACACCTCTACACCCATTTTCCATATGTATTTTGACTGCAGTTTTTGTTAAAATTGTCGTAACTCAATAACTTGTTAATATTTTCTATAAAAAATTAAGAAAGATGATTCAGTTTTGCCTCTGGCATGATAGATCAAATTTTTAATGTATATTTAGAATGCATAGAATATGCATGTTCCCACAAAATGTACTCTCACTTTACACTATAGTTTGTGCTCACAAACACACACACACAAAATCTTCTAGTGATGAATTAAAAAGAAAAGAAAAAACAGAGCAGAGAAATCTTATTTTTATTAGTTATCAATTCACAAAATTATCTCTTTAAATCTTTACACATCTTCAAGGGAGGGGCGAAGATGGCCGAATAGGAACAACTCCGATCTGCAGCTCCAAGCAAGACCAATGCAGAAGGTGGGTGGCTTCTGCATTTCCAACTGAGGTACCCTGTTCATTTCATTAGGACTGGATAGGCAGTGGGCCCAACCCACGGAGGGTGAGCTGAGGGACTTCCCTCCCCAATCAAGGAGCCGAGGGACTTCCCTCCCCAATCATGGGAAGCCGTGCTACCCAGCTGGGTTACTACACTTTTCCCACGATTTTTTGCAATCTGCGTATCAGGAGATTCCCTAGTTTGCCTACACCACCAAAGCCTTGGGTTTCACGCACAAAACTGGGCACCTCTTTGGGCAGACACCAAGTTAGCTGCAGGAGTTTTTTTCTTCATACCCCAGTGGCACCTGGAACCTCAGTGAGAAAGAACTGTTCACTCCCCTGGAAAGGGGACTGAAGCCAGGGAGCCAAGTGGCCTTGCTCAGCAGGTCCCACTTCCATGGAGCCCAGCAAGCTAAGAACCACTGGCTTGAAATTCTCACTGCTAGCACAGCAGTCTGAAGTGGACCTGGGATGATCGAGCTTGGTGGGATGAGGGGTGTCTGCCATTACTGAGGTTTTAGTAGGCGGTTTTCCCCTGACAGTGCCAAGGAGACTGGGATGTCTGGACTGGGCAAAATTCACCATAGTGCTGCAAAGCAGCTATGGCCAGACTGCTTCTCTAGATTCCTCCTTACTGGGCAGGGCATCTCTGAAGGAAAGGCAACAGCCCCAGTCAGGGGCTTACAGATAAAACTCCCATCTCCCTGGGACAGAGCACTTGGGGGAAGGGGCGGCTGTGGGCACAGCTTCAACATATTCAATCATTTCTGCCTGCCTGCTCTGAAGACAGCAGCTGATCCTGACAGAGGGATTCTCTCAGCACAGTGCACCAGCTCTGCTAAGGGACAGAATGCCTCCTCGAGTGGGTCCCTGAACCCAATGCCTCCTGCCTGGGAGAGACCTCCCACCAGGGGTTGACAGACACCTCATACAGGAGAGCTCTGACTGGCATCAGGCCGGTGCCCCCCTGAGACAAAGCTTCCAGAGGAAGGAGCAGGCAGCAATCTTTGCTGTTCTGCAGCCTCCACTAGTGATACCCAGGTGAACAGGGTCTGGTGTGAGCCTCCAGCAAACTGCAGCAGACTGGCAGCAGAGGGGCCTGACTGTTAAAAGAAAAACTGACAAACAGAAAGCAAGAAATCGACATCAACATAAAGAACCCCCATAAAAAATCTCCAACCAAAGGTCATCAGCCTCAAAGATCAAAGGTAGATAAATCCACGAAGATGAGGAAAAACCAGCACAAAAATGCTGAAAATTCACAAAACCAGAATGCCTCTTCTCCAAATTATCACAACTCCTCTCCAGCAAGGGCACAAAACTGGACGGAGAATGAGATTGATGAATTGACAGAAGTAGGCTTCAGAAGGTGGGTAATAACGAACTCCTCTGAGCTAAAGAAGCATATTCTAACCCAATGCAAGGAAGCTAAAAGCCTTGATAAAAGGTTACAGGAACTGCTAATTAGAATAACCAGTTTAGAGAGGAACATAAATGACCTGTTGGAGATGAAAAACACAGCACGAGAACTTTGTGAAACATGCACAAGTATCAATAGCTGAATCAATCAAACAGAAGAAAGGATATCAGAGATTGAAGATCAACTTGCTGAAATAAGGCAGGAGGACAATATTAGAGAAAAAATAATGAAAAGGAATGAATGAAGCCTTTAAGAAATAGGGAACTATGTGAAAAGACCAAACCTATGATTGATTGGTGTACCTGAAAGTGATGGGGAGAATGGAACCACATTGGAAAACACACTTCAGGATATTATCCAGGAGAACTTCCCCAACCTAGCAAGATAGGCCAACATTCAAATTCAGGAAATACAGAGAACACCACTACAATACTCCTTGAGAAGAGCAACCCCAAGACACGTCATCGTCAGATTCTCCAAGGTTGAAAAGAAGGAAAAAATATTAAACTCAGCAAGAGAGAAAGGTCAGGTTACTACAAAGGGAAGCCCATCAAATTAACAGCAGATCTCTCTGCAGAAACTTTACAAGCCAGAAGAGAGTGAGGGGCCAATATTCAACATTCTTATAGAAAAGAATTTTCAACCCAGAATTTCATATCCAGTCAAACTAAGCTGCATAAGTGAAGGAGAAATAAAATCCTTCATAAGCAAGCAAAAGCTGAGGGATTTTGGCACTACCAGGCCTGCATTAAAAGAGCTCCTGAAGGAAGCACTAACTATGGAAAGAAAAAACTGGTACCAGCCACTGCAAAAACACCAAAATATAAAGACCAATGGCACTAAGAAGAAACTATAACAATGTGCAAAATAATCAGCTAGCATCATGATGACAGTATCAGATTCACACATAACAGTATTAACCTTAAATGTAAATGGGCTAAATGCCCCAATTAAAAGACACAGACTGGCAAATTAACCTTAAATGTAAATGGGCTAAATGCCCCAATTAAAAGACACAGACTGGCAAATTGGATAAAGAGTCAAGACCCATCCATGAGCTGTATTCAGGAGACCCATCTCACATGCGAAGAACACATAGGCTCAAAATAAAGGGATGGAGGAATATTTACCAAACAAATGGAAAGCAAAAAACAAAACAAAACAAAAACCCAAAAAACAGAGGTTGCAATCCTAGTCTCTGATAAAGCAGACTTTAAACCAACAAAGATCAAAAAGACAAAGAAGGGCATTACATAATGGTAAGGGGATCAATGCAACAAGAAGCACTAATTATCCTAAATATATATACACCCAATACAGGAGCACCCAGATTCATAAAAGAAGTTCTTAGAGACCTACAAAGAGACTTAGACTCCCACACAATAATAGTGGGAGAGTTTTGCACCCCACTGTCAATATTAGACAGCTCAATGAGACAGAATATTAACAATATGATCAGGATTTGAACTCAGCTCTAGACCAAGCAGACCTAATAGACCTCTACAGAACTCTCCACCTCAAATCAACAGATATGTACATTCTTCCCAGCACCACATAGCACTTATTCTAAAATCGACCACATTATCAGAAGTAAAACACTCCTCAGCAAATACAAAAGAATGAAAGCATAACAAACAGTCTCTCAGACCAAAGTGATATCAAATTAGAACTCAGGATTAAGAAATTTACTCAAGGGCCAGGCGTGGTGGCTCACGCCTGTAATCCCAGCACTTTGGGAGTCCGAGACAGGTGGATCACAAGGTAAGGAGTTCAAGACCAGCCTGGTCAAGATG
>NW_012101288.1:4122138-4144084 GCF_000951045.1 Mandrillus leucophaeus
ACAAAGCTGGAGGCAACCCGCTACCTGACTTCAAACTATACTACAAGGCTACAGTAACCAAAACAGCATGGTACTGGTACCAAAACAGATATATAGACCAATGGAACAGAACAGAGACCTCAGAAATAGCACCACACATCTACGACCATCTGATCTTCAACACACCTGACAAAAACAAGTGATGGGAAAATGATTCCCTATTTAATAAAAGGTGCTGGGAAAACTGGCTAGCCTTATGCAGAAAACTGAAACTGGATCCCTTCCTTACACCTTATACAAAAATTAACTCGAGATGGATTAAAGACTTAAAGTAAAACCTAAAACCATAAAAACCGTAGAAGAAAATCTAGGCAATACCATTCAGGACATAGGCATGGGCAAAGACTTCATTTACCAAAACACCAAAAGCAATGGCAACAAAAGCCAAAATAGACAAATGGGATCTAATTAAACTAAAGAGCTTCTGCAAAGCAAAAGAAACTATTATCAGAGTGAACAGGCAACCTACAGCATGGGAGAAAATTTTTGCAATCTACCCATCTGACAAAGGTTTAACATCCAGAATCTACAAGGAACTTAAACACATTCACAAGAAAAAAGCAAACAACCCCATCAAAAAGTGGGTGAAGCATATGAACAAATAATTCTCAAAAGAAGATATTTATATGCCAACAAACATGATAAAAAGCTCATCATCACTGGTCATTAGAGAAATGCAAATCAAAACCACAGATTATTAAGAAATCAGGAAACAACAGATGCTAGAGAGGTTGGGGAGAAATAGGAACTCTTTTACACTGTTGGTGGGAGCATAAATTAGTTCAACCATTGTGGAAGACAGTGTGGCGATTCCTCAAGGATCTAGCACTAGAAATACCATGGACCCAGCAATCCCATTACTTTATATTAGAATGATTATAAATCATTCTAATATAAAGACTATTCTAATATAAAGATGATTATAATCATTCTAATATAAAGACATGCACATGTATGTTTATTGCAGTACTATTTACAATTGCAAAGACTTGGAACCAACCCAAATGCCCATCAATGATAGACTGGATAAAGAAAATGTGGCACATATACACCATGGAATACTATGCAGCCATAAAAAAGAATGAGTTCATGTCCTTTGCAACAACATGGATGAAGCTGGAAGCCATTATTCTCAGCAAACTAACACGGGAACAGAAAACCAAGCACTGTATGTTCTCACTCATAAGTGGGAGTTGAACAATTAGAAAACATGGACACAGGGAGGGGAACATCACACACAGGGGCCTTTCAGGGGCTGGGGGGCAAGTGGAGGGAGAGCGTTAGGACAAATACCTAATGCATGTGGAGCTTAAAACCTAGATGATGGGTTGATGGGTGCAGCAAATCACCACTGGCTCATGTATACCTATGTAACAAACCTATATGTTCTGCACATGTATCCCAGAATTTAAAGTAAAAGTAAATAAATAAATAAATAAATAAATAAATAAATAACACATCTAATGACTTGAAAGTTTTTGCACTGGTAGCTTCTATATGAGGACATATTAAAACTGGTTTCTCATTCCATTACCCACCCACTTCTGGTGCCCGGTGTCGTTGGACATACTAACATTGTAGTACCACTTCTGGCCCTGTACATATGCATCCTACTGAGTCAAACCTATATAGGACAGCTAACAAGAACTATGCCTATAAGTAATACTTCAAAACTCACACAATTCTATTTCACTAAACCCAAAGTAAATGTCTCCACATCCCAATTTCCCATTAATCAGATCCCACAAACGCTGACCTCCATTCCAATTCCCCCTTAATATGAGGAGAATTGTGGCAGGGGGGAAAAGCAAAACCTATCCACTGATGTTATGATTTTTCCCTGGACAGAAACTTTCTTCTGTGCTTTTTTTCAGATAGCAGATTGTATTCCTATCTCTTCAGATAGAGAGTTCTTGGAGAAATTTAAAATACGCAGTTTAAAATCTGTGATGGCCCCGGTTAGTGCATACCCGACTCATTGGCCTTCCAGGTAGGCTCCTGGTAAAAAACGTGAGGCTAAAAGCAGGCAATTCTGTTCAGATTCCCTTGCCCTGGTATTTGAATGAAAACAAATCAACATTTATAAAACAAATTACCTTCCATTTTCTATAAGTTAGGATGTTTTGGATTTCAAGAAACAGAAATTCCAAATCAATTGGTTTAAAATTATAAACCATATCAAAACATGTATCTGAAAGGCCAGAGATAGAGGGAGAGCAGGATATAGTGCAGTTTATCAGTGTCAGCTCCTGTTCTCGTGATTCTTTTGGCTCTACCATCTTACTTTCATGTGGGTTCAATTCCAGGCTTATTTTCTTCCTGGTAAAATTAAAGACGCTTCAGGTCTAATATCTATATCATGCCTCGTCTTAGAGAAGAGAGAGCTTCTATCATCTCATACTTACATCCTCATTGTATCCAGGGAAATTTTCTGTGCTCATTTTCATAGGCCTAGATATGGGTACATCCCTGAGTCAATACCTGAGGGAAGTGGGGGTGCAATTTCACTAATTGAACTGGGCTATTTAAATCTAAGCTTTTCACAAGCTGATTTCACAAAGGAGACAACTAGAGTGGATTCTGAGGGTACAAGCATTAGCTTGTAAATGTTTATACAACAGTGTTCAATTGAAAAAATTACTTATATATACATTATACGTGTGTGTGTGTATGTATGTATATATGCTATAGGGTGCTTCAAAAATGCTTTGGAACAGATGTGGCTATCCCCATTTTATAGGTGAGGAGACTGAGGCTCTGTAGTTCACGGTTTTCATAGAGGAACTCAACTATGGAGCAGAGAACAGACTTCTTTACCTCAGTCTGTCGGATCTTCTAGTTGAGAGGCTTTGAAATACTATCCCTATTCATTTAATATCATCCAGAGAGTTGTGTCTATGGAGAATGGACCTGAGACTGCAAAGATGTCATGGGGGTTTCCTTAGCTCAAAAAGCAGACTATGTGCAGTAATGGCATCTGTTTCTGGTCGTCCAAATGTACAATACAGGACATACCCTTTATTATCCAACAGACAGTTCACAGATTTGAAGCATATTTTCTGCATACAATTAAAGAATTTTAAACTTAGTCTAATTTTTCAATAACAATTTCTGTCCTTTAATGGAGGATTTAAAATTTTTCCCAACTACAACAACTTGAACAATCAACCCAAAGAGAATAATGAAGTGGTTTAAAAGAGGAATGGGGAACCAGGAAATTTTTCTGGCAATGTCTTAGTTCTAGCTCTAGCAGTCTGTGTAGTTTTGCACAAGTCACAGAACTCATCTGGGTTTCTCTTTAACCATATTAAAATAAGAAGTAAGAAACTGCATTATGAAGTCCCTTAGTGTCCCAAACTAGAGATATATGTTGACTTTATGGGACTGGAGAATGTAGCTGACGGAAGGGAATGAGGAAATAAAAGAAGATTGACAGACAGACAATATTTTGAAATCCATATTTATAATTCCCTTTCTCCTTTTGTTTGCGAAGGGCCCTTCAGGAAGGCCCTGCCAGTAGAGATCACCCAGGTGCAGAGCTGGTTCTAGGAAAACCTCTCCCAGAACGCTTCTGTGCTTGAAACTAAAAAGATAAGAGAGCAAAATTGGATCCACGTGGGACAGCCAGTCAAGAACCAAAATGAAGAGGGATGTTAAAACATGTTGTCAAAGTAACAAGGGCTTTCAAAAGGCATTACAAGCTGTAGAGATGGCAGAAATTAAAGTGGAAGCATACAAATGAGAGATCCAGGAAGCTGCTCGCTGGTGAGCGAATCCTGTCACCAGTGGACAAACTGTTTTTTATGTTCGATGACATTTTGAGCCATAATTTCAAATCCAATTATCAACCTGGGACATGGAGTCATTTTTGTAAATGATAAAAAACAGAGGAATTAGTGAAGTAGATGTCTTATTGGAACATTTTAATATTTTGAATCATATTTAGTTTTCAATAGCACATCTTTCAATAGGTCTGCCAAGGAATCTTCTGCTGAATTCAGAATGGAAACTCATTTTTGTTGGTTTATAATAGGCCTGCCTCACCCCATGTGAGATAAAAATTGATTATTGAGTCATCTGTATGATTTTTAGACATTAGATAAAAATATTTGCTGTGGGTTTGCATGTGCCTCAAATTATTGATAACATTTTTTGCTTAATGTAGGAATATAGTAGGAAAAGATAGTTGTATTGTTGGGAATTTTAACAGGGGCTTTATATACAGCCATTTAAAAAATTAGTAAACTCAGTCAACCACTACATATTTTGCAATTTGTCTATAAACTAGATGTTTTGAATCACACATTTTCCCCCAAAATTTTGTTAGCTGTTTGTTGTTGTTAATAGAACCTTTTTCAAGTAATACATCGAGAGAGAAGCAATGCATTTTGCTGAACTTTCATTGTTAGACTGCAGTTTACTTGGAAGTTTTGATTTAGATCTTTATTTTTTGCCTTTTATTTGTCTTGTTGGTCGAGTGCTCATCAAATAGCTCCTTTTAGGTTTCTTTACTGGCTATAGCTGTTCTTAATACTGAAAAATACCAGAATGACAGTTTTCCTTCCAATGTGCTAGAAGTCAATGAGGTACTTTATTTAGAATAGCTTGGGATCGTGTGTACGTGTGTGCATGTGTATTTGTGTTGGAGGTCGGGTGGGTTGCTGTGGAGAGTAGATGATTCAGCCCAGGTTTTGTGAACCTCAATGCTGCCCCAAGTCAGGAGGCTGGGGTATAAAGCTTGGCCTAATGCAGAAATATATCTGACACTTTGAGAGGGAAATTATCTCTTATTTGAAAAATTACATTAAATAGTAACGTATACTATACTTAAATGTGTACTAATATAAAATTTACTAATTTTATATTTGGTAAATGAGTAAAAGGTATTATATTCCTTATGAAAACTAAAGGAAAGATTTCATAGATGTTTGAAAATTACTAAGTGGTCTGTTAAGACCACTTTATGTTAATAGACTAAGAAGTCAAATATATACCCATTTCTAGTGACTTTGTCTCCATGTCACTGTAAAGATGTTTCTTTGTCACTGGCATGGCATGGATGGTTTTTTTCTCTTTTCTCTGTCTGTTGTTCATGTATATATTATATATTAACAAGTTGTACTGGACAGAGTTGTATAAAACAAAAGAAGTCATCAATCTCCTAAAGGAAATAAGCCCATACCTATCCAAAAGCATATATGGAATAAAGCAAAACTTTGGAATCAGAAAGACATGGATCAATAACACAAATCTACATTGACAATTTGATTGTGTTGCCTTGGATAAGTCACTGTCGATAAATATGTAATTTCATATTTAAAAAGCTGCGTAACTAAACTGAAGTTAATTTTTGAGGATTCACGAGAAAACTATTTGAAAAGAGGTATGTGAATGGCAAATTTTCTTTGAAGCCTAATGAAAGCATGTTTGTAATGTGAGTAATAATAAGAATGATCATGCTATTACAGTAATAGAATATAATAATAGAAATAGTATAATAATTATTTTTTTACATAGTTGGAGTCACCTTAACAATGACTTTTTGGTATGGAAGGATCACAAACATTAGCTAATTCGTTATGAAAACATAAAACAAATATGTATTCTTTATTCTCGAGAAAGCCTTAAACCAGCAAAGTAATCTCAATGCAAGTGCTTCAAAGTAAAATGCTAAATATTCTCATCAGTTATATAGCTTGGCTTATTAATGTAAGCAGAAGCAGACAGGGTTTTAGTTTTGTTTTGTGTTTTTTCCCAAAACTTATTTTCTTTATTACCAAATGCTGTGTTCATTTGCTTTTGAGAAGAATGTGTGTGTGCGTACGCGTGTGGGGTGTGTGTGTGTGTGTGTAAGCTACTAACTCAGGACTGAACTTTCCTTCACAGTAGAGAAAAATATATATAAAAAAAACTTAGAGTGCTACATGAATGAGACTCTATGCCCCATATATATTCAAGATAAAATTTCCAGATGTAGAGATATGCAATGATGTCTCCCCAATAGATTGTAAGATCCATAAGAACAAGTAATATGTTTGTTGTTGTTTCATGTTGCTGTTGTTTGTAATCACTGAGCATACAGTAGCTTAGCACAATGCCTGGTGTTGGAAATTATTATAGCTGTTGAATATATATGTGAGATAATTGTTAAATGAGTAAGTATCCACTAGAGTATATAGATGTTGCCATTATGCACACCATTGGGCAGAATTTAGTTCTTTTGAGTCTGTGGAAGAAAGTTCTTCTACCGCTGGAGCTATGAGGAATTGGGAGCTAGACTCCATGGCATAGAAATAGAAAATGATTCTTACTGGGAATTAGCTTGCATTCAGCTCACAGAAGCAGCAGGGATTTGGAAGAGGAGATGTGGATGAACTTGGTCTTTGTTTTTAGGCATATTTATTTCTAGTAGCAGTCAAAGTGTTTAACTAATTAGACTTAGTGTATTTGTTTGTTATATATATGTTATATGTATTTATTATATATATGCTTAGTTACACATTTATTTAAATTATCCTAAAATTATTAAATATCCCAAAACTATTATCCTAAAGTTTGTTAAACACTGTAGCCTGGAATTAGCAGTGATTAATCTGAAGGCACATTTTTAGGTGCTTTGAAGAGAACCAGGTCAAAGCAGGATGACCAATTAGAGAGAGAAAGGAAAGACAGGGTACAACTGTGAAGCACATACATGTTTTGGAGAGGAAATATCAGATATTGCTCTGGGAGAGGAATCTGGTAGAACTAGGAAAGACAGGAGTTTGGATCTATTGAAATTTAGGTATGAAAGGGAATGTCACCACATTGAGGTCTGTGGATACATCCATATGACATCCTAAAAAATCAGCATCTGGCATGTATGGGATCATCCTAAGATGGTTATTGTTACTACCCTTGTCTTTTTTTTTTTTTTGCAATTACTGCTGTGATTGACACTGTGTCCAATCACATTGTACATGTGAAAGCACTTGTTAAATGCCTGAGCCTGTGAAAATGCGATAGATGACATCAAAACTTGGCAACACCTGCAGTAAGAAATGTAAATTCAGTTCTTCAGATAAGGCATATGTTCAGGAAATATATAATTGACAAAGAAAATTTACGATGAAACATAAGTTCATTTATTACTTGGTATAAATGCTGGGGAATCTTATCTTGCTTGACTCAGTGGCCTGAGTCATGCCTAATTCTGGAATGGAGGGGTCATACGCTCCCAGACAGAAGTCATCTTGCCTCTAGTTGAGAATAAGACAGAGATTAAAAAATGTCTCCCAGCAGTGCCCACATAACCTAAGAATTGAGTGGAGACCTAAAGAAAGAGTGGGAAGTAAGAAGTAGGACGTGGTTTTCAGGTCTTATCTTTTTGCCAAAGAAAACAAATGTCATTTTACTTGATTTTTTGTTAACAGAGACACAAGTAATATGCGAAGATGCTGCTATTGTGGGAAAGGAGTTCTGACAGTGAAAATTTATAGAAAAGGAGGCATCTTTAAAGGAGCCATACATTTCCAATTTCTTCCTCAAGACTTGAGAACAAGTGTGGTTCCTCAATGCTCAGGGCAATCTAATTCGGAAATGAGCTAACAGTTTCCTCTTGAGTAGCCCTCTGTATTGCTGTTTGTCTGAAGCAGAAATATCCAGAGAAGCCAAATGTGTGTTCATGTGAAATGTTGCTGGCAACAGAGGAGACAATATTTTGGCCAAAAAATTGCAGCCAAAACAATTTTTCATTATACAGAGAGAGTATTAATATATTATTTTTTCTTATATGTTGGGCCAGCATTCTTTGAAAAGAGGTATTTTATGTTTTTCTTTTGGATCATAGACTTGTTAATGGAAAGACAGAAATGGACTCTAGAGATACAAAGGTTAATAACTGCCTTTGAAGAAGATGTAAAGACAAGTGGTTTCTCTAAAGTCTTGTTGCTTATCATCCTAGTATAAAAAGGAAAGATGAATTGACTTTCTTAGGAAACATTTAAGAATAGCAACTCCCCAAACTGTAAGCCTTAGTTTACATGTTTCCAAATGGAAAATGCATTACTTCATTTAACTAACAGGTGCTCATCATAAATACTTGCCGAAAACTAAAGAAAATAACTTCTGTGGAACTTGAAATGGAAAAAGTAAGCATAAGCATACACCTCGAATTCCGAAGCAATTAAGCTATGGAAAAATTGTAAAAGTTAATCAAATTAGAAATTCATTTAAACAATCTAGGGAAAAATGATTAACTTATTCTTCTGATTTAATAACTAAGGACTGATACAGGAAGAGTTTATCTAAGTAGTTGGTATATGGAGAGTACACAATTTATAAATAAGAGGTTAGTGCAAACATCAAAGAAAGAAGCATGGTTTACAATGGAGTGAAGAATGAAAACAGGGTAGTTTACTCATTCCTTTATTCACCAAATATATATATATGGTTTTTTGTTTTGTTTTGTTTTGTTTTGTTTTTGAGATGGAGTCTTGTTCTGTCACCCAGGCTGGAATGCAGTGGTCCGATCTTGACTCACTGCAGCCACCACCTCCCAGGTTCAAGTAATTCTCCTGCCTCAGCCTCCCTAGTAGCTGGGATTATAGGCATCTGCCACCACGCCCAACTAATTTTTATATTTTTAGTAGAGACAGGGTTTCACCATATTGGCCAGGCTGGTTTTGAACTCTTGACCTCAGGATTCACCAAATATATTTTGGTATCTAGTAGGTACCTAAAATGGTGCTCGGTGCTAACGATAAAATAATGTGCCAAAATGAAGGAAAGGAATATATATAGCATGATTATCTCAAGAAAAATACTCTTTCATAGACTCTTCTCCACTCTACCCAGGACTTCAAACATGAAAACAAAACCTATCAAACATAAGATGTGTTTATATATAGGCAGTCTGCCCTTCTCTGTTAAACTGGTAAATACAATGTATTTTATTACAATATATTTGTATTGATAAATATATTTATTATTGATAAATATATTTATCATTGATAAATATATTGTATCTGTAGTTTTTAGGGTTCTGTGATTCTAAGAATCTCAGAAGAAATGATAAATCAAAACAAAAATCTGAACCAGATACAAAGGACAAGTGCTGTTTTCTCCTGGCTAAATGTATTGAAAATATGCTGTCAAGATCTTTGACCTAGTTCTGTCAACTCAGAGAACACAACTATCATAGAAGAAAACACACTCTTATGTGTTTTTCATAGCTACCCAGATGGACTCCACATTACCTTATGACTGCAGGATTCTTGATGTTCTTTTACTCTAATGCTGATTTTATTGTTACCAGAAACTTGGCCACGTGCCTAGGGTTACCCAGGTTCATGGCCCAACAAACGAAATAAAATTGGAATCATATTGAGTACCTACATTTGATGAAATAATGATATGTAAGAGAAATAAGAAGGATAGCATTAAAGGGGGAAAACTTTTAAGTACTGTCTTGTGAGGGCAGGCACCCGAAAGCCAACAACCTTTTAGAACTGAATTCAGCATTCTAAAGAAAGTTTTAATGTGTGAGCTAATTCCAGAGTCTACCAAGACAAACTGTATTTATATGTGATTCACAAAGCTTTGTTCCAAAAGGCTATGAGAAAGACCTACTGCATAAATGATGAAATGCACATTCCTCTCACCTCCAAAACCCCATTGCACTGACTTTTGTCAAAGCTTGTCTGCAAGGTTTGATTTGAAGTTAGATTTTTAACACATTTTCATATATATGTTTGATTGATTTTGGCAGATGCTTTTTAGTATATCCCTACATTCAGCAAATCATGCTAAACAAGTAACCTTAGAACACCTTTCCTGTTGCTCACATAAACAATAGCTGTGTATTTAGTAACTTAAGAGTGAAACGTTCAGACCATCCAGTTGAGTTTCACCACACAGCCTGCCACCTTTCCTCCTCCTGCCTTATGACACACCAGATTATTCTTTAATTGGCTTCTTGAGTTCCTACCTCCCAAAACTTGACCGATAGGAGCAATCGGTGACATATGTGGTGTAATGGAAAAGTACATGGGACTGGGAGCCAGAAAACCATAGGTGGAGTAACAGCTCTGCCTTTTATGAGCTGGACAGCATTGAAGAGTTACTACCTCTCTGAGCCTCAGCTTCAGTATTCTTATCTGTAAAAGGGAGTAGAATGCATGTCTTGTCTATCCAATAAGATGGGTGTGACGACTTAATAAGAACATATGTGGAAAAGCTTTGCAAGTAAAAAAGCACTTTACAGTTGCAAAATATTCTTGATGTGAAAATAACCCTTTAAATCTAAAACTTAACACTGAGTGCATTTGACATGTAATATTGATATTTTAATAACTATTTCAGAGATACTTACACAAATTGTAAGTTACATAATTCAATTTATTCTCAAGTCTATCTGATTTAGGGGAGCCCTGACTTGTTATAATGCCCATGTCATTAGATATTCAGAAAATATCAGAAGCTAAGAACAAGATTAAGTCATTTCATGTTGCCCCTTAGCTGGATTTCTGGGGAACACAATTTAAAACCAAAGCCAGGATGGCAACCTTTGACTTCCTGATTACAGAGTTCACTTTCCTAGCCAGAACATAGAAAAGTTCTTAATATACATTTTAAACTCACAACAAGTATGGCATGATAAAATTATGGTAAGGATTCTCACAATATGCTAAATGAACACAGTAGAAGACATTCCAAATTATATTGGCGTCTACCAACGAAACATTGGGAAAAATATTGGCATTAGGTACATGGAGGTAGAGGGCCGGACAGATCCTGAGATCTGTGAGATAGTTTAAGACCTGAGACTGTATGACACACGTGAGGAGGTAAAAGTAATCTAGCTTGGCTGGAGAAAACAAGCATCTAAGCAAAAGAGACTGTAACCTGTCCTATTTTTTAGAAGACTTCATATAGAGTTCTTGTACTTTATCTCATGGTTCATCATGGTCCAAAGCAAATACATGTATTTCTGCTCAGTTCATCTCTATCTTCATTTATGACAGATAATATAAATTATTTAATAATTTGAGCATCTCTTGAGTACTTGTTATATAGACTAGGGCTAGGATATACCTTTCATATTCCCTGTAGTCTATATTTCATTACATAAAAACCTCTTCATGTTTTTAAATATAGTTCTTTTAACAACAATCTGTTGAGTTGTATCTGTTAAGTAAAATGAAAGACACTGGAAATATAAATATAAATAAATAGTTACCTTCATTTGTATCCATATATTCTATTTATCAATATTTTATCTTTTTTTTCTGAGTCAGGCACAGATTCTTCATGATCATCTTTAGTTATAAATCTCTGAGTTCTGATACCATTTTAGTAATTTCTGTTATTTGTACCTTAGTTCATAACCTTGAGGATAAAATAATTATATGCTCATTAGCCAGCCACTGGGTTCGTTTCCTATGGATTGTGTCCATCTCTGGCCTAATCTGCTGTGGTTTGGTCATAAAGCAAGGAGAGCTGACACTATAGAGTTATGATCAGGGAAGACGAAAATAGAATTGTCTAAGCCTAACTGTGATGTAGAGTATGCTCACCACACTCAGGAAAGATGTGACCATCTTTCCCCTCCGTTCTGCTCTGTTTGTATCTAAAGTATTGGTATGTCCAGTGCATTTTCATTTTTGGAGACTAAAATCAAGATGAAGGTGTTTCAAATAAGATTATCCAGGCCCAGCACAATGGCTCACTCCTGTAATCCCAGCACTTTGGGAGACTGAGGCAGGAGAATCATCTGAGGACAGGAGTTTGAGACCAGCCTGACCAACATGGTGAAACCCCGTCTCTACTAAAAATACAAAAATTTAGTTGGGCATGGTGGTGCATGCCTTTAGTCTCAGTTACTCAGGAGGCTGAGGCAGGAGAATTGCTTGAACCCGGAAGGTGGAGGTTTCAGTGAGCCGAGATCATCCCACCACACTCCAGCCTGGGCAACAAAGTGAGACTCCATCTCAAATAAATAAATAAATAAAAGATTATTCAGGGGGATTAACTGGCTAATTAATAATATTCTATGAGTTATGTTGGCAGATGTAGGAGAAATGAAGCTTGAAGATGAGAACCCATTAGTTGGATAAACTGAATAACGTGGGATAATTATAGCTACATTCAGATATCTAGAGCTTTGCTATATAAAAAAGAAATCAGCTTAATTCTTCTTGTGTATATCAGGAACCATAGCATTAATATTTTAAGGGGAATAGGCAGCCTCAAAAGAGAATCACCTCCATATTACTAGACATGGTCAAGCAAGAGTGAGTGTCTCTACAGCTGGTATATTGAAATTTAAAGTACTAGAAGTTTATGGTATGGAAATTTGCAATAGCATAGGTTTTAGACTCAGTCTGGCGCACAGTAGTTGCATTATTTAGGGCTAATTTCTTCATTTGTAAAGTGACAATAATATTAGGTAGTATCTACTTAATATTATGGTTTTATTAAAATAATTCATGTGAAGGATTGACAGATGGTAAATATTAGATGACAATTATTGTAAATATCACTATTTTAATTATACTTATTTAAATTTTGATGTGTCATTATTTTTCATCTTTTCATACGTTCTAGTACATCTTCCTTCAGTTGAAAACTATTACCTCATGCTCTTCTTACTTGTAGTCTGTCACTTCTAGTTTTCTGGGATGCTGTACAGATATTCTGGAACCATCCCCTATGCTATGGACTGAATTATGTTCCCCCAAAATTTGTATGTTAAGCCCCTAATCCCACAGGTGATGGTATTTGGAGATGAGACCTTCCGGAAGTGATTAGGTTTAGATGAGATCATGACGGTAGGGGCCACCACGATGGAATTAGTGCCCTTATAAAAAAAGACACCAGGGAGCTTCCTTTCTCTTTCTCTTTCTCTTCCGTGTTAGGATACAGCAAGAAGGCAGCAGTCTAATGCCAGGAAGTGAACCCTAACCAGGCCCTGCATTTGCTGGCACCTCGATCATAGACTTTCCAGCCTTCATAACCGTGACAAACAAATTCTTGTTCAAGCCACTCAGTGTACAGTATTTTGCTGTGGAAGCCAGAACTGACGAATACACACTGCTTCATGATTTCTACACTAGTAATTTGGTTTTGGTTCCATGCTGAGTTTTTCCCAATATGTTCTATGGTCTTTTTCAGTCATAAATGATCTGGACTCATCTTTCTTCAGTCATAATCTACATGAAATGAGGTAAATTACAGTAAACTTCAACCCCAAGTGCAAATTACACTCATTGAATCCAGCTTTAAAACTCATCTGAGGCCACAGCATTTTTATTGCCTAACCAATTATATCTCACAGCTCATACATGTGGGCCCAAGAGTATCCACAGATTGATTCCAATTTCTTTCACTCGAATATTAAATGAATTGCCAGAGTTAAAAAACAGTTATATAAATTCAATACTAATAAATAAGGACCAGGCAGGGTGGTACAAGCCTTATAGTTCTAGCTACTCAGGAAACTGAGGTGGGATGGTTGCTTGGGGGTAGGAGTTCAAGATAAGCCTAGGCAACATAGAAGGCCCCTATCTCAATATGTATTTAGACACCTACCATATGCCATGTACTAGAGGGTACCAGAACATCCTGAAGGTTTAGGCATCTGTGGGTTTAAATTCTAGCTTTGTCACTCATTAACTAATAGAATTTGTGTAAATCACTAAAATTTTCTGTTTCGTTTCCTCACCTTAAAAAAAAAATTAATGTTGGGACTGGGTGTGGTGGCTCATACCTGTAATCCCAGCATTTTGGGAGGCCAAACTGAGTGGATTACTTGAGGCCAGGAGTTCAAGACCAGCCTGGCCAACATGGTGAAACCCTGTCTCTACTAAAAATACAAAAATTTAGCCAGGCGTGGTGTTGCATGCCTGTAATCCCAGCTACTCGGGAGCCTGAGGCAGGAGAATAGCTAGAACCTGGGAGGTGGAGGTTGCAGTGAGCTGAGATCGCACCACTGTATTGCAGCCTGGTGACAGCAAGACCATGCCTCAAAAAAAAAAAAAAAAAAAAAAAGGTGTTGGACTAGACCAGAGTTCCTCATTCTCAGTGTATCAACACAGTTGTGGGAACTACAAGTTATTTATTATTGATAACCTTTAAAACACTATAGTATCTGATTTTTTTTTTTTTTTTTTTTTGAGACAGGGTCTTGCTCTTGTTGCCCAGGCTGGAGTGCAATGGCACGATCTAGGCTCACTGCAACCTCCACCTCCCGGGTTCAAGTGCTTCTCCTACCTCAGCCTCCCGAGCAGCTGGGACTACAGGCGTGAGCAACCATGCCCAGCTAACTTTTTTGTATTTTTAGTAGAAACAGGGTTTCATCATATTGGCGAGGCTGGTCTCAAACTCCTGACCTTGTGATCTGCCCACCTAAGCCTCCGAAAGTGCTGAGATTACAGTCGTGAGCCACTGCTCCCGGCCCTGAAAAATTTTTAATGAAAGTTCAAAGTTGTATCTCTATTAACTCCTTTCACCATTATTTTAACACATTTTTTGAGAGAAATGAGCTGTGTTGAAGCGAATGTCCTGAAATGTGCATATGACATTGGGTATACATCAAAGTTTGTTGTACATGTCAGTATCATTTATGTTGTAGCCCAAAACAAGCAAAAACCCTTTAGATACAGTGGGTATATGATAATCTATTCTTAAAGTTACTGTGTCTAAGAATCACTCAAGGAACTTGGTCACATACACATCCTGGGTCTCATACCCAAATATTCTGATTCAGAAGTTCTGGAGTAGCTCAAATAAACTTGCTAGTGCCGATAGTTCTTGCACCACTTTTTTGTTTGTTTGTTTGGTTGGTTGGTTTTTTTTTGAGATGGAATCTCGCTCTGTTGCCCAGACTAGAGTACAGTGGCGTGATCTCGGCTCACTGCAAGCTCCACCTTCCGGGTTCATGCCATTCTCCTGCCTCAGCCTCCCGAGTAGCTGGGACTACAGGTGCCCACCACCACACCCAGCCAATTTTTTGTATTTTTAGTAGAGACGGTGTTTCACCGTGTTAGCCAGGATGATCTCGATCTCCTGAACTCGTGATCCGCCGGCCTTGGCCTCCCAAAGTGCTGGGATTACAGGCGTGAGCCATTGTGCCCGGCCATGAACCACTTTTAAGAAACCCTGAACCTGTGTTGTCTGTAGGACATTTAGCATCAATGCTATGATTCAGAGACCACTGTAGTAGTTCAGAACACAGGCTTTAAAATCCATCAAACTTGGGTCTAAAACCTGGCTTTAACATATTCCTTCTATGTGATCTTCTAAAACTAAGCTAACTATCAACCTGTTTCAGCCTTGCTTTCCTCATCTGTAAGAGTAAAATAGTACAGAACATTATTTTCTCACATACTCTAGTTCTACAACCAGCTACTATATAAGTTTTGAATTTTGATTTTTAGATTTTAGAATGATACTTGGCAGGCCGGGCACGGTGGCTCAAGCCTGTAATCCCAGCACTTTGGGAGGCCAAGACGGGCGGATCACGAGGTCAGGAGATTGAGACCATCCTGGCGAACACAGTGAAACCCCGTCTCTACTAAAAAAAAAACACAAAAAACTAGCCGGGTGAGGTGGCGGGCGTCTGTAGCCCCAGCTACTTGGGAGGCTGAGGCAGGAGAATGGCGTAAACCCAGGAGGCAGAGCTTGCAGTGAGCTGACATCCGGCCACTGTTGGCTATTATCATTAATCTATTCTAAATATAAAATGTTTTACACCTCAAATTTGTAATTTTTTTAAATGTTAGTTTTTAATTTTATTCTTACTTTTATTATTTTTTAAAGGTTGTTTTTTTTTAATATTACAAGCTTAAAAATACACAAATGCAATTTATAAAGAGATCCATTTCCACCGTGTTTTCATCACTGTCAGAGATTTAACAGTTCACCCCATTTTCCTTAGAAAATGCTTCTGTTCTGGAGTGTGGGATCCTTTTGCCCAGAGGACTTACAGAACTTTACATGGTATATGAAAGCGGAGGATTTTAGAACTTGTGAACCAGAATATCTGAGAGGAGAAAGTCTAGACCATAGATATACATTGGTTCACTTAACTTGGAGGCGGTAGGAGCAGCACATCTTTAAAGACATGTGACTACACAGGAGACATTAACTCAGATCAAGTGATGCGATGATTCCTGGAAACTGAAGAGTTAAAAATTTTGTGCCTTGGGAGTTTTAAGGAAGAGGCCAAGTGGCATGGAGAAAGTGGTTTCTATGGACAGCATAGAAGTCGAACATCAGTCCTCAAGCAGATCACACAAACTTCAACACCAGCATTTTTCTAGGTCACCAGAATGGATAGCTATCCACGGGCCCTTTCCTCCTAAATGTTCTGCATTGCATAAGCATTAGGGTATTCTCCTGTGAATCACAGAGAGACTCTTCGTCTCCAGGTCATGGATGAAACAATTTCCTGCCAACTTTGAGAGAGATTTATTTTGATAAAGTAAAATAATGTCATTTAACAAAAAATATTAGCATTATGGAGGATAATAGTATCCATTATATTTAACTATCTAAGAACTTTAGGAAAAGACTCTTTCAGGACCACGCCCGTGTCACGTGATAGAGCATGGCCTGCTTTGCTTCATGTATCTGTTCTTTATTGCAGTGATGGGGTAGATGAGTGGAAATGAAACTAATAACATCAAATGTTCTTTCCACAAACACCAAAAACATAATCGAATAAATTGGAACCATGTCGGGTCTAGGGTTATGCTGAATTAGAATGAAGAAAGCCCTAGAGGATGTGAAAGACCCCCGTACAGATGAGCAACTCAAAAATTAAACAGTCACATGTGAAAAAAATTGACACCACCAGCAACATGAGGTCATGTTTCATCAGAAAGGCTTAACCAGCTAGAATAACAAACAAGTCTAAAGGTGACACGGTGCACTTTGAATGTGTACAAGTGGAGGCTGTGTTGAAAATACTAACATGCCGGAATGTGGCATGAGTTTGAATCCCAACTCTGCCATTTATTAGTTGTGCATTCTTGGTATAGTCAGCTTCCATTTCTTCTGTAGTAAAAACTGGTAATGTAATTGTCAATTGGGCAAGATTATTAGAAAAGTTATGTAGATAATTCACATATGAGAATCCTTCATGCAGTACATGGCACATTTTAGTAACTCAATTGGTTCAATTTATTTCAGTCAAGACCATTCAAATCAGGAATAATTTTGTTTTAATTGGTCAAACATCTGGTTGTTTGGTATTATCCAGACATGTTGGATTGACTCTTACTTTCCAACCAGATGTAGAATCTTTTTGTATCCATCCAAATATTTAATGTTGAGCAGACACACCAGGATTATACTTTTAACTCTGAAAGGACAGCCAATGATGTACAATCCAAATAAATATGCAAGCGAAGACAAAAATAACAAATCGGGACTAAAACATTTGAGAAGTTCCGACTCTCTTTCCTCATATATTTTATTAAGTGTTCCAGGAAACTTAATTTATGGAGGAGATAAACAGCACTGAGATTGCCTTAAAAAATTGTCTGTGTAACATTCAGCCTGATACATAGGAGCAAAAACATAGGGTGGATGACCTGAAGGAAGACAGGGTGGAACTAACTAGTACTAGTTGTGCCCTCTAGACTAGTGACTTGAAAGAAAATGAAATATTAGCA
The DNA here is from genome assembly GCF_000951045.1 of Mandrillus leucophaeus. Lineage (NCBI taxonomy): Eukaryota > Metazoa > Chordata > Mammalia > Primates > Cercopithecidae > Mandrillus > Mandrillus leucophaeus. The sequence goes on from NW_012101288.1 coordinate 4,139,835, forward strand.
GAAACTTATCAACTTTTAAAATAAGGGTTACAATCATGCTTTAAACTGGCTTCAGCCAGAAAGGAATTGTTCACATAACCCAAAACTTTAAAAAATCCAGTGGCAGATCTATGGTCAGGCTTGGCTAGGACCAAAGACTCTGCCACTATCACTAGGACTTAATCTCTATCTCTCAGCTTTTTATTTTTTATTTATTTTTTATTTTTTTATTTTTTTTGCACTTTACTTTCAGGCAAATTCTCCTTTTGTTTTGGTGATAAAGCTACCAGAAGCTATTCTGAGTTCAACTTTCAGCAGCTCTATTACATCAACAGAAATGAGCGGAATGCCAATTCCCAGTTGTTTCCATAGAAGCCCTGCATTTGGCCCAGTTGTCTGGGCTTCAGTCATATGCCTGTTACTGTAGGAGGTGGAGCTCTCTAAATGATCTATTCTAATATCGGGTGGTAATAAGTCATGAACAGGAGAAATATTATGTCCACTTAAACCAAATGGACTGTGAGTCAGGGCAAAGATTCTCTAAAGAAAAAATAACAGTGTCGTTACTGAAAAAGGGAGAATGTATGTCCACCAAAGATCTTTTAGGCAGACAGAAATCTTGGAGGGAAACTTATCATATCATGTAAAAGATACAGAAGTCCAAAGCTGATCTGATTTAGGAAGGGATGGTGATCAAGAGCTCTTCAACTCAGTTGCTTCTTACCAATCTCCAAGAGGTCGTTCTGATGACATTAAGAGAACCCTATTCCTCCTCAGATTGACATAGAAATAATCACAAGTGCCTCACTCAACCTCAAACTCTGGGTCAATAATATTTGCTCTCAATTAAACAGGTTTATCCGTGTAAATGGTTTAGAAAAATGCCTGGCATAGAGTAAATACTCAGTAAATGCTGACTATTAGTGTTATGAAATCCATATTATTTACCATGTAATTAATTCCAAAAATAATTCTGCCAACACCCCAAATAACTCTAATACCTGTTAAGCATTATAAGTTCTTCCATGACTATTCTATGCAGTCATACCCATCCACTCTCCGTATCCTAAAATGCCTATAAAAGCAAGAGCAGATAAGTTAAATAAACATTTTTTTGTTGTCTGGAAATTTTGATTGAGGTCCCGAAGGTAAAAACAATTAGTATTATAAAGTTCCTTCCATTCTAAAGAGAAGCTCTTAATCATACACGAAGGAATTGCAAAGAAGTATCCCAAACAAGTTATTTAAAGAATTGCGGCCAGGCACCGTGGCTCACGCCTGTAATTCTAGCACTTTGGGAAGCCGAGGCGGGAGGATCACAAGGTCAGGAGATCAAGACATTCCTGGCTAATATGGTGAAACCCGTCTCTATTAAAAATAGAAAAAAATTAGCTGGGCGTGGTGGTGGGCGCCTGTAGTCTCAACTACTAGGGAGGCTGAGGCAGGAGAATGGCGTGAACCCTGGAGGCGGAGCTCGCAGTGAGCTGAGATTGCACCAATGCACCCCAGCCTAGGCGACAGGGCGAGACTCTGTTTCAAAAAAAAAAAAATTGCTTGTCATCCACCTCTATCCTACATAAAAGACAAGCTGGCCATTTATTATGGAAATTAATGAGTAAATATTTCTGGGGAAGATTTTTCAGCCCGGCAGTAAATGCTATGCATTGATTCTCCCCTTCTTTTGGGAGGAAGAATAGACAGGCCTGATCCTACCATCAAAAAAAGTAAGGAGAAGTTGAAGGGGCCCACCTGTAGACAGTGGTAACTGTTAGAAAGAGGGAAAATTGCATCTCTTACCCTTGGTCTAGATATTTGATAGGGAAGAATTTGTAGCTCCATCCCAGGTCACCATCAGAGAGTAATAGAAAGACATTTTTAGGAAAAGTCTGTATGTTCAGGGTTTGATACAGGGAGAGTATTTTTTGTGTGTCGGAGTAACAATTATAGTAAGTACAGTGATTAGGTTTGAGCTATCTTGAAAATAATTTGACCAAAAGACATGTCTCTGTGTCTAAGTAACCTCTGAAGTAAGAGTTTATACAACCTGTGTTATTGGAGTAGAAATTGAGGGCAACTTGGAAAAAATAATCAGCCAGACCTAGCATTATCCCTTTCAGGGAAAGGTACAGGTTATCAGCTATGACAGTGGTAGTAGGCAGAAGGGATTCACAGTACAACGAAAGTCCCTTATAAGAGAAAGAACATGTTAGCAAGCATTAGCATATCTGCTGGATAGAAGTCATTCACCTGCTGGGAGAGAAATATAAATAACATCATACAAGTAAAAATTCATTTTGCCATTTTACTTCTCTTTCCTTTTTCCTGCTTCATACTTGAAAGACCAGAAAACAGCAAGAAAATGAGAAAGGAGTCTGAAGGGCCAGGGAAGACCCCAATCACATCCTCCTTCCCCACAGCAAGTTAGTGCTTGGGTTGGACACATACTGGGAGAAAACGAAGGGAAAAAATGAAGACACGAAGGTAAATAAACTAAATGGAATTTTCTTTTCTTTTTTTTGACACAGACTCACTCTGTCGCCCAGGCTGGAGAGCATGGCACAATCTTAGTTCACTGCAGTCTCCGCCTCCCAGGTTCAAGTGGTTCTCTTGTCTCAGCCTCCTGAGAAGCATAACAATTAGAGCACAGCCTAGTGATAATATATTTTAATTTTAATATATAAAATGGGGCTATTCTAATAAAGTAAACCAAGATCTTGCATTTTCTTGATATCCTGACAAAGGGCAGGAAGGTTTGAAGAAAAATAAGACAATTGGCTGGGCTTGGGGCCCCCATCTATAATCCCAGCACTTTGGGAGCTAAGAAGGGAGGACTGCCTAAGAGTAGGAATTTAAGACCAGCCTGCGCAACATAGCAACACCCTCTCTCTACAAAACAAACAAACATTAACCAGATGTGGTAGTACATGCCTGTGGTCCCAGCTACTTAGGAGGCTGAGGTGGGAGGATTGCTTGGGTCCCGGAGATTGAGGCTGCAGTAAGCTGTGACTGTGCCACTGCACTCCAGCCTGGGCAATCAAGGGAGACCCTGTCTAAAGAAAAAAAAAAAAAAAAAAAAGGAAAGTAAGACTATGGCTGATTGAACCTCACCAAGACTTGTAATCAAGACTGTGTACAAATACATTCCAGATAATTTGCCCACTACCTTCATGATTGTTCCCAATGAATTCACATTTGCTCTCAACAATTTGGGTACAAAAAAACTTAACCTCTCTGGACTATGACATCAGTAGGCACATGTGCAATGACATCCACATTTTTAATGGTTAACAGGAGCTGGCTTGTACCAGCTTGCAAGAGCCAATTGCTAAAATTTCAGAAGCTTTGTGATCTAGTTGGTAAACTCTGGCATTACTATAACTTAAATTATATTAGGTATAAGCTTACAATCAAATAAATTATATTACAAATGATGGTAGTAAATACTCAAAACTTACCACTTTTTAATTATTTTACTGCATTTAATTATTTTACTGCATTTATGCTCCTGAGTTTATTTATGGCTATTACATATGGTAGAAATACTTTGTAACACTGTGCTACCACTATGTGTCTCTTTCCAATTTCATTTCAGTGATGACCTGTTGATAGCTGGATATCGGCCATAGTGAGACTATTCACATCACAGAAATAAGCAAATGCTACAAATTAAGGTCCTTTTGTTGTTGTTATTGTTGTTTTTTTCATTTCCCTGTAGAACTAGTAACTTTAAATCTTTACCAGCACACCACTGGTAATCCGTGGTAAACTATCCTTTAAGAGTTCTCTAATAACTCTGTATTGTTTTAAGAATTGCTCACTCGTTGAAAAAAAAAAAAATCCTTACTCCATTCCATATATATTATACCTCAAAATTCCCTCTAAGAAGTAGTAAATATTCAAGGATATATTTGCATATACATATACAATTGTGAGAAAATGCTCATGAATGAGCAATATTGTGCTATTCTAAAAATATGTTTCAGACCAGACACGGCAGCTCATGCCTGTAATCCCAGATATTTGGAAGGCCGAGGCAGGTGGATCATTTGAGGTCAGAAGTTTGAGACCAGCCTGGCTAATATGGTGAAACCCTGTCTCTACTAAAAATACAAAAATCAGCCAGGTGTAGTGGTGGGTGCCTGTAACCCCAGCTACTCGGGAGGCTGAGGCAGGAGATTTGCTTGAATCTGGGAGGTGGAGGTTGCAGTGAGCTGAGATTATGCCACTGTACTCCAGCCTAGGTGACAGAGCAAGACTCTGTCTCAAAAAAA
>NW_012101288.1:4144864-4164764 GCF_000951045.1 Mandrillus leucophaeus
GCGCCTACCACCATGCCAGGCTAATTTTTGTATTTTTAGTAGAGACAGGGTTTCACCATGTTGGCCAGGCTAGTCTGGAACTCCTGACCTCAAGTGATCTGCCCATTTCAGCCTCCCAAAGTGCTGAGATTATAGGCGTGAGCCACTGCACCTTGCCATCAATGTATAATTCTATATCCAGTATAATGGTTTACATATCTACCTATATATTTGTATCTGTATTAATGAATAGTTTTTCTCTTAATTTTTAATTGCATAAAGTACAATTTATAACACTATATTGTTTTATTTTATAGGTAATGTAACATATATGAATATAATATAGCAAGGATAGTGGGGTAAATAGAACTATATTTTTCAAGATTCCTATATTAATACTTGTGATTCAATAATGAATTTAAGTAGATTTTGATGATTTAAAAATGATAATTATAATTCCTAGAGCAACCTCTAAGAAGAATTCAAAGAAACCCAGCTATAATAGCAACAGAGGATATGTAACAGATTACAAAAATATTAGTTCAACATAGAACAGGGAATAAAGGGAGAACAAAGGAAATAAACTTATGAGACAAATAAGAAAAGTATAGCCAATAGCAGGCCTGTATCTACCAATTTTACTCATCACTTTAATTGTAAATAGAGCAAGTATATGAATCAGAAAGCAGAGACTGCCAGAATACTTTTAAAGGGAAAGGATGACAAAACTATATACATCTGTCTCATCAGTTTGTGCTACAATAACAAATTACCAATGACTGGGTGGCTTAAATAACAAACACTGATTTCTCACAGTTCTGGAAGCTGGGGAGTCCAAGATCAAGGTGTGAGCAGATTCAGTGTCTGGTGAGGGCCTGCTTCCTGGTTCACAGATGGCTCTCTTCTCGTTGTATATTCAAAGCGCAGAGAGAGGAGAGAGCAAACAAGCTCTTGTCTCTTCTTATTACGGTGCCACTCTCATTCATAACTACTTTCCAAAGGCCCCATCTTTTCATACTGTCATTTTGGGAATTAGTATTTCAACGTATGAATTGTGGGGGAGACACAAACTTTCAGTCCATAACAACACCCTAAAGAAGGCTTACTTTAAGTAGAAAGATACAAATACTTTGAAGATAGAAGAATGACAAAAGATGTGCAATACAAAAAAATATGTATCAGAGAGCTGGAAAGGCTATGTTGACATCAAATTACATAGCCATCAAGGCAGACTTGTCTATTTATAATAAAAAGAGCCAATTCATAATGTTAAAGAGAATCATTACATTAGGAAGATATAACAATTATAAAAGTGTATATACCTAATGATAAAGCTTCAAAATACATGAAGTAAAAACTGACAGATCAAATAGGAGAAATATAAATTTAAATATAAAGAAGATGTGAACAATGCTATTAGCAACCTTAACTGAAATTTACGAAAGACTGTCCCCAAAACTGTATTTAAGTACACATGCTCATGAAAATAGTCCGTATGTTCAGCCATAAAATGCTTCCATAGATTTTAAATGATTGGTATGCCAAAGAGCACATTTTTATGAAAAACTAATTAAATTACATAATAACAATTTCTAAACATTTTATGGATCAAGAAAAATTAGGAAATATTTTAATTGAATGATGATGAACACATAATATACCAAATTTCTGGTGTGCATTTAAATTGTATGAGGAAAAATTTACATTGAAAAACACATAAGAAATAATGAAAGATCCAAAGCAATACTTTAAGCTTCTATCTAAAGAAAGTAGAAGAAAGGTGAGCAAATTAAACACAAAATAAATAAAAGGAAGAAAATAATAAAGATCATAGAAAAATATCAATAAAATAGAATATAAAAAATCTGGGAGAAAGTCAATAATTTCCTTCCAAAAAAGAAAAAGTTATCATTTGAAAAGATTGATAAAATTCATCAGTTTCTAGCTTGAATAATCAAAGAATAAAAACACGTACATCACCAGTATTAGGACTGAAAGAAGAGATACCACTGCAGATGTCATAAAGGATAAAGTGGTACTATGAACAAATTTATGCTGATAAATAGACATAAATAGGTGCATCTTATTATATATACAGTATAGCTCAGTAAAGTCAACTTATGACAGAAGAAAAATTATCAGTTAAATAAAGCTGAAGATAGATTTTAGTAAGGAAAATTACTTCTCATATAAGAAATAAAGGGAAAAATAGAAAATTTGGGAACTTTAAAAAAATGTCAAATTTAAAAATATAAATCCCAGCTGCATTATTAGTAGTCTCTATTTATAATGAAGTCACTGAAAGCCTCAGCCATTTCTCTGTGCATGCCTTTTGTTCTTTCCCCTTGTTTTTAAAGTGGAAGCATTTTTCTCTCATTGTTTTCTCATAGTTTAATTATTTCAGTTGTGATAGACATTTTGATCAATTCATTATGAAGGAATGTGCTTTTTATATTTCCAAGTAATTGAGATATATTTGGAATGGAACACTACTCTTGTATTATTTTCAAGTATACTTTGAATTTCAAATAATTTTTGTTTTGAATAAATTTAGTGTTCTGTTGTTTGGTACATATAGATTCATCATGTTACATATGCATTGGATATTTATCATTAAATAATATCCTATTTTGTCTTGTTTTATGCTTTTATCATAAATTCTACTTTGTCTTTGATTAATATTGACACCGTTTTTCTCATTTTGATTAGTTTGGTATCTTTTATCCCTCACATTACTTTCAGTATTTATCACTTTATTTTAAGCATTTATTTAAAATAGCATATAGTATGCTTCACACTAACGCAATCTGATATTCCTGTCTATATAATAAAGATTTTTGTCTTGTCAAATTTATTTTAATGTTATTTCACTCCTTTCATCATGCTGTATATTTATATTAATATTTTTTCTTTTCTCTAACATTGCTGGTTTTATTGCTTACTTTGATTGTCCTTTTCAAAAAAATTATTGTTAACTTTGTTTTCTATTATTATTAGCAATTCTTTAGTCTATTTTTTAAAAAGCTCTGAAAATTAAAACCTTATTTATCTTTTTTGGACAAAAATAAGTAATAGCTAACACAAGCATATTTTAATTCTTGAAACAACTCAGGGGATGCACACTAATATTATCTCCATTTAAAGATGAGATGGCTGAGCAACAGAACGTTTAGTTACTTACCTAAGATCACACATCTAAGTAGTATGGAGCCAACATCTGTACAGTAACAACCAAGTTATATGGCTTTTTTCTCTGTGTTTATACTGTATTAGCCTACTGCTTTCCCTCATCCCAATAGAATAAAATCTTTAGATACGAAATGTTCTCCCATCTTCTACCTTTCCCCCTCTTGAATGCCTTTATCTCTTTTCTGTTGCCAATAATCAGATTTTGCTATGATCATTAGTGCACAATTTAAAAAAAAAACCTACATAAGGACTTTCAAGAACTCTTTTTAAATTTTTATTTATCTTTTATTTTTTTTTGAGACAGAATCTCGCTCTGTCACCCAGGCTGGAGTGCACTATCGTGCTCTCAGCTCACTGCAACCTCCGCCTCCTGGGTTCAAGCAATTCTCCCTGCCTCAGCCTCCCTAGTAGCTGGGATTACAGGTGCCTGCCACCATGCCCAGCTAATTTTTGTATATTTAGTAGAGACAGGTTTCACCATGTTGGCCAGGCTGGACTCGAACTCCTGACCTCAGGTGATCCACTTGCCTTGGCCTCCCGAAGTGCTGGGATTACAAGCATGAGCCACCATGCCTGGCCTCAAGAACTCTTTTATAGCACTTATGTTACACATTCTTTGAGAGTCTATCTTTCCGGCCCTATTTTATACCTTTCATTGAGGTACAGTGTTGACACATTTTCTGATTTTTTTGCAAATCCGTAAGAATTTTTCTTTTATTAATAGAGAACAGATTTTTTTTAGTGTATATGTGGTCCTTTTATTCTCAGTGCTCGGTTGATGCTATCCCTTCATCTTCTAGTTCCAATGTTGTGAACAAGAATTCAGATGCTAATCCGAGCTGATTTTACTTTGAAGGTATTTTTCATCTAGATCACAAACTTGCTTGTTTATTAATTACTTGTTTGTTTTTATCTGCCTTCCATAGAAATGCCTACTTTTTGAGAGCAGGGCTATGTTTGAATTGTTCATTCTTACTCCCTTGGCTTTTAGTGCAGTGTCTAGCAATTCATTAATGTACACTATATTTGATAAATAAATGAATACTAACAGAATGATTACCATAGTGGGGAACATCAATCAGGTAATGCTCAATAACCAAGGATAGTAAATAGTTACCAATATGGTCAGAAGTCAAAGAGTAGAAATATGTCAATCATTTCTCTGAGGTTCAAGGAAGGGTCAAATCCAAGAGGTGGGTAGAATCTCTGGGCAGGTTTCCCTGGCAGAAACACAGAATCAGGGGATTGAGCAGGTACCTTGTAATAAGAAGTATGAGATTAAAGAGCATGTGATAAGGAGGCAGGGATGACAGAGTGGGCACAAACGGGAGTCCAAGTGTTAGCAGAAGAATCTTTGTACTTTCACAGTGGAAATGTTTGGATAATGAACCTGGAGGTCATTTATTCATTCATTTGCTTAACTATATTTAGTGAGCATTTGTGTGGGAGGGCAATAGGATTGGGTTGGTTATACAGTGGGGAATAAAGTAGATATAAACCCTGCCACCATAGAACTTAGTGTTTAGTGTGGAAGAACTTGATTTACATAACTGTTTTATTCAGACAGTAGAATTCAAGTTGTCCTAGCCAAAAGAGAAGAGGAGAAACAAAGAGATCAAAAACCAGGCTGGATGAGACAATTGCAAGCAGGAAGAGGTCTGGACTACACACACTAGAGGAGAGGGAGCAGAGAAAAATATGTAAATGACATACCATCTTATTTCATGATGAAATGGCAATAGGATCCAGAAGACATGTGATAGTACTATAGATCAGTAGAAGTGGTTGGTGTAATATGAACTTCCAAGTGGCTACAAAACAGAGTGAAATTAATAAGATAATAGTTTCTGAAACAGGCAAGGTTTTGCATACTGTTTGAAAGAAGTAGTAGAGGGCATGAAGGTTTTTCTTGCCAAATTTGTTTATGTTTAGGGAAGAGCATCACAAAGCTCTCACGTGTAACTTGGGTAGAGATCTTTCAAGAGGTAATGATAGCAGATGTGCTCTTCAGTGTCTGAAGGAATATAACAGGAAGTAAGGAGAAATGAGGTTGGAGGAGAGAGAGGACTGGGAAAAAACATGATGAATGCCAGACAATCATGTTTTATTATTTCATTATTTTTTTATTATACTTTCAGTTCTAGGGTACATGTGCACAATGTGCGAGTTTGCAGCATATGTAGACATGTGCCATGTTGGTGTGCTCAATTTTCTGGGTTCAGGTGATTCTGCCACCTTAGCCTCACAAGTAGCTGGGACTACAGGCACAAACCACCATGCCTGGTTAATTTTTTGTATCCTTTGTAGAGACAGGATTTTACCATGTTGCCCATGCTGGTCTCAAGCTCCTGGGGTCAAGCAATCCACACAACTCAGCTGCTCAAAGTGCTGGGATTATACCCATTAACTCATCATTTACATTAGGTATATCTCCTAATGCTATCCCTTCCCCTTCCCCCCCATCCCACAACAGGCCCTCGTGTGTGATGTTCCCCTTTCTGTGTCCAAGTGATCTCATTGTTCTGTTCCCACCTATGAGTGAGAACATGTGGTGTTTGGTTTTCTGTTCTTGTGATAGTTTGCTAAGAATGATGGTTTCCAGCTTCATCCATGACCCTACAAAGGACATGAACTCATCCCTTTTTCTGGCTGCATAGTATTCCACGGTGTATATGTGCCACATTTTCTTAATCCAGTCTATCACTGATGAACATTTGGGTTGGTTCCAAGTCTTTGCTATTGTGAATAGTGCCACAATAAACATATGTGTGCATGTGTTTTTATAGCAGCATGATTTATAATCCTTTGGGTATATACCCAGTAATGAGATGGCTGGGTCAAATGGTATTTCTAGTTCCAGATCCTTGAGGAATGGCCACACTATCTTCCACAATGGTTGAACTAGTTTACAGTCCCACCAACACTGTGAAAGTGTTCCTATTTCTCCACATCCTCTCCAGCACCTGTTGTTTCCTGACTTTCAGACAACCATGTTTTAAATGAAGAAGGGAAATATGAGCAAGGAATAATGCAGATAAGAGTGATGTTGGAGAAAAATAATTCTTGCTACTGTGCACCAGATATGGAAATCAATTATTATTATGACTAGAATACTAATATGGCTATTTATGCTTTTGCTTTTTTGCTTTTTTTTTTTAAGGCAGGGTCTCACTTTGTTGCCCAGGATGGAATGCAATGGCACCATCATAGTTCACTGCAGCCTCAATTTTCTGGGTTCAGGTGATTCTGCCACCTTAGCCTCACAAGTAGCTAGGACTACAGGCACAAACCACCATGCCTGGTTAATTTTTTGTATCTTTTGTAGAGACAGGATTTTACCATGTTGTCCATGCTGGTCTCAAGCTCCTAGGCTCAAGCAATCCACACAACTCAGCTGCCCAAAGTGCTGGGATTATAGGTGTGAGTCACTGCACCCAGCTTGCTTTTTTATTTTCTATTTTTGTTTCACTATAGCATTAGTTAAACCCCACAGGCTAATAATAGCCATTTTACTACATAACATTATTTGAAAGGAGCAAATACAAGACAAAAACAAAAGTAATTTTTCAGATTCTTTTTTATTATCTATACAGTTTAAAACAAACAGGTTTTAGTATCTTCCCTCAGACAATCAACTACTACTTTTTCAATTTGTTTTGTTCTAAGCTCTAAGTGATATGTTAATGCTTCTTACAATAAAAAATGTTCATCAAATAATATTTTTGGAAGAATGAATTTGGTGGATAATTTTCTCTCCTTTGCAACATGTTTTCATACTGAGGAAGTTTCTATTACTGTAGCATATTGTTCACCTTATTTATCCCTTTCCATAAAAAAAGGAAATGGCTTAATTAGGGAGGTTTGCAAAAAGGAACTGGTCATGTGTGATTGATCTCCTTTCTGTCTCTCCTTTTTTTGTATTCAGCTTCTTCTGAGAAGCCCCGATTCATCTCTGATCTTCTGTGCCATAACTTTTACAAGTGTGGACCTCTAGAAAGAAGGCTTATATTTGTTTGGGTAAGTATATGTCTAAATTTTGGGCATAATATTAATGAAACTGTTGTTACAATACACCGTCAGCTTGACACCTATGTTTTTGAACTTGGATGGGAAATAAGAATATTATTTCCTATCTCCATCAAACCCTAGGATGAATGAAGGTAAAAGAAAATACAAGCTGTTTCTTTAAACACTTCTGTTTTATCTCCAGGCTTGAATATTTTATCATTAATTGGAAATATTCTGGAAAGAGGTTATCTTGGTTATATATATTTGGGATTCACTATTCTAAGGTAATATGTAAATCTGTAAGTTACTAAGGTATCCAGAAATAATATAAAGGATGGAAAAAGAAGAGGACCAACGGAAGAGCTTTGTGGTTGAAGTCATGGACTATGAGGCAAGATGTGAAGACAGGAGGTGTCTGTTAATAGAATGGAATAAAAGTGAGATGCAAAGTGGTATGCAAAGGACAAGAGTCATATTAAGGAAGTGAGATCATAGAAGCAAACGACATAGGGAAAGCAATCTTGGCATTTGTGATTTTAAATATACAGCAATTCAGTGTAACACGTAGGCCGTGGATATAGTTGTGGAAGTAGTAGCTGAAGTACTCATGGTGATAACTACTGGTACTGAGGAAGATAAGTAACTGGAAATCTACAGATTTGGATGAGTTATCTCTACCATATCCTAGTAACTGAGTATGATAGCAGGTTTTTGTGTGAAGTGGCTAGATTTTAGCAACATTCCATACTCTTAAAGAATGAATAAAATTAATCTTATCTCTATTGAATGTCTGTTAAATGCCAGACATGATTCTGGGCACTTTGATGTCAAGTTTCCTGATTTTCTTCTGCTTATATTGTAAGGCAGAATGAAATACTACATAAATTAACATGGAAAAAGTCTCATACTGATAAGCTTCAGGTAGAGTGTAATAAGAGCTGTGATACAAAGTGACAGTATGATATGGTTTGGTTCTGTGTCCCCCCGCAAATCTCATCTCAGATTGTAATCCCCACATGTCAGTTTGAGGGAGGGACCTGGTGGGAGGTGATTGGATCATGAGGGACAGTTTCCTTCATGCTGTTCTTGGTGATAGTGAGTGAGTCCTCATGAAATCTAATTCTTTAAAAGCGTAGCACTCTCCCACTCAACTGCTGCCATGTAAGACTTGCCTTGCTTCCCCTTCAGCTTCTGTCATCAATTGTAGGTTTACTGAGGCCTCCTCAGCCATGCAGAACTGTGAGTCAATTAAATCTTTTTTCTTTATAAATTACCAAGTCTCAGGTGGTTCTTTGTAGCAGTGTGAAAACAAACTAATACACCATGCAACTGGTACTGGAGAAGGCGTCTGTGTAAATAAGGAATGCCTTAGATTGAGAAAAGACAATGCTGGGTTGGGTAGAGCATGTCACGCACCCCACAGGAAGACGGGTTCTGCGTCCACCAGTTCTGTTGTGCCAGGAATTGATTCCAGGAATAATGGCTCTGCCTTTCCCTTCTGAGAAAGGAACAAGCAATCCTCTTAACTTGGTCATATTTATTTGTCAGTAAGTTTATATATGTTTTCAACAGTGTGGGACTTGATGACCAAATGCATGTAAGTCAGGAAAAGGAGTCATGGTTCAATCTTTTAAAAATATTAGATATGTGCATCATAGCAAGTTATATAGTTTGAATTGGGCATATTTTCCATTAACTTTAAAAGATGAGGAAATCGAGTCCCTGAAAAATGAGTCATTTAAAGCAGCATGTTGATTCTGGTGCTCAGCCCAGGCCAAAGTTAAGCTTTGTGATTCTATTTTATAACATTGGCATGTTCAGACTCCTCCAACTAAGCCAATGTGACATTTCTGGCTAATTTTGCATTATATATTGAACACTCATATTGCAGTGGCCACTGGATGGATCGACAATGAGAAATTAGGCTGTTAGAATACACAATGACTAACCACTAATATACATTCAAAGAAAACAATGTCAAACATTCAGAAATACACAATTTGGACTACATTTTAAAGGCATATTGAGGGCCCATCTCATTGAATCAAAATGGCAGCTCACCAAAAGCATACTTATTTGGGCTTTGGCCATTTAGAAAAATGTAAGTTCCAAAGCCAATCACTTCAAGCACATATGGATTCTCGTTTTCCTTTGTTTCAACCCTCTCTGCTTTCTGCTTAGTTGTCAAAGGTAACTTGTACTAGCAAATAAAAGATGCAAATATAGCATTACATAGTAGAAAAATATTAGAGTAATGAGAGTAATGTTTTCCACATTATTTAGAGACAGCGAAGGGAATAAGTACCTCTATTTTACCAACGATAATTAGTGCTTTAGCAAAATTCATAAACTCTGGTAAGAAAGTTGCTTAATCAATAAAAAGCTGATAAGCCTGTCAGAGTCTTAGATGAAGATAGCAATATGGTTTAACTCTGTGTCCCCACCCAAACTTCCTATTGAATTGTAATCTTCAGTGTTGGGTGAGGGGCCTTATGGGAGGTTATTGGATCATGCCGGCAGTTTTCCCTTTGCTGTTGTCATGAGATCTGGCTGTTTGAAGGTGTGTAGCACTTCCTCCTTTGTTCTCTCTCTCCCCCTGGCCAGGTGAAAATGTGTCTGCCTCCCCTTTGCCTTCCGTCATGTTTGTAAGTTTTCTGAGGCCTCCTCAGCTATGCTTTCTATGCAGTCTGTAGAATAATATGTCAATTAAACCTCTTTTCTTTATAAATTGCCCAGTCTCAGGTATGACTTTAAAGCAGTGTGAGAATGGACTAATACAGGTGGAAAGCATGTACTGTTGTCTGAGTGTGGTGGCTCACACCTGTAATCCCGGCACTTTGGGAGGCTGAGGCAGGCAGATCATGACGTCAGGAGATCAAGATCATTCTGGCCAACATGGTGAAACCCCGTCTCTACTAAAATACAAAAAATTAGCTGGTTGTGGTGGCACAAGCCTGTTGTTCCTGCTACTTGGGAAGCTGAGGCAGGGGAATTGCTTGAATCTGGGAGGTGTAGGTTGCGGTGAGCCCAGATGGCACCACTGCACTCCAGCCTGGTGACAGAGTGAGATTCTGTCTTTAAAAAAAAAAAAAAAAAAAAAAAGGAAAGAAAGCAAGAAAGCATGTATTGTTTATGTTTATTTTATAGAGATTGCAAATAGTGTATAAAATCATTGTATAAGGGTTTTGATGAGCTTGAAACCGAAGCAGCAGAAATTAGGCTTTATGAAAAGGTCTTCATCTGTGAAGAGAATGAGGTGAAAGATTTAAGCTTTGGATATTTTACTGAACTCAGACAGGACATCTGATAACCCTCGCAAGAGGTATGTATATTCTCACTTGAAGTCCTGTAAGCACCTCCAAGGAATGGAGTAGGGAAGGGGAAGTGGCTAATAAATGTGTACTTAGGTTCAACTGTGTATTTATTGAGGGCCTATAATAAACAAAAAACAAATTAGACTTGGTCTGCACCATCAGGCATTTATAGCCAAAAGAGAAAGACAGGCCTATAAAAAGATATTTTGAATAAACTATCAACATGGGGATAACAGAGGTTTACTGAGGTTGTTAATGGAACACGTAGGGGGTGGGGGGGTCACCCAACCTAGAGTAGTGAGGGAAGATTTCCTTGGAAGG
Organism: Mandrillus leucophaeus; assembly: GCF_000951045.1. NCBI lineage: Eukaryota > Metazoa > Chordata > Mammalia > Primates > Cercopithecidae > Mandrillus > Mandrillus leucophaeus. The sequence continues at coordinate 4,155,676 of NW_012101288.1, forward strand.
CTGTGTATTAGCAACAGTTTGTTAGTTTTTCTTCAAATTGTTCTTTTTAGTGACAGGGTCTCCCTCCAATACCCAGCTAGAATGTAGTGGCGAGATCATAACTCACTGCAGCCTTGAACTCTTGGGATCAAGAGGTCCTCCTGCCTCAGCGTCCTGAGTAGCTGAGACTACAGACATGCACCACCACATCTGACCCTCAAAACTGTCCTTCTATTTGTGATATAGAGTAAGTTAAAATGAAATAATAGCATCAGTCAGTGTTTAGAATGGGAAAGAATCTTCAAAATCTATTGTACCAGATTCAGGGAGGTTTAATTCTTGAGCCCAAGGGAGTCTGTGACAATGGCCAGGACTAAGCCATTACATGGTATATAAGGTTTCAAACATATTTTCACAGGTCCTCAAGGGCAACCCAGGCTAATTGCAGTGTAACCAATATATTTTGTTTGATTCAATTTACTTAGCATTATTATAAAAAGCCAGTAAAGCTGATGAGGAGAGAATCATTTTTACCTTCAAAAACATGGACTTCAAATGTTTTCTTGGGCACATTATTTTTAAAATTTAGAATTATCTGTCTTTTCCCCTCAAGAATAGCCCTGTCTACAGCCCTCAAAACCAACTTCACTTAATATCATTTATTTAAGTTCTATTAAACTTTCCCAAATCTATTAGTCAACAAATAATTATTTGGTATAGAAATACTTTCCTCAGGCCAGGCACGGTGGCTCAAGCCTATAATCCCAGCACTTTGGGAGGCCAAACGGGCAGATCACAAGGTCAGCAGATCGAGACCATCCTGGCTAATGTGGTGAAACCCCGTCTCTACTAAAAAATGCAAAAAACTAGCTGGGCGAGGTGGCAGGCACCTGTAGTCCCAGCTACTTGGGAGGCTGAGGCAGGAGAATGGCGTGAACCTGGGAGGCAGAGCTTGCAGTGAACTGAGATCCGGCCACTGCACTCCAGCCTGGGCAACAGAGCAAGACTCTGTCTCAAAGAAAAAAAAGAAATACTTTCCTCAAATAATCTTTCATCTATGTATAAAGGTAAGTTTGTATATTAGCTCAAGATCAATTAAAATATTAAAATTAAAAATCAATTAAAAATTAAAGATATGTAAACATATATATATTCTCAATCTATTAATACTCAGGGGATTATACAAATATGTTTAGCACTCACATTTCAGAATGTACTATGGTATCTACCTCCTCTTCGTGGGAATAAAAGATTCCTCCAGCTCAAATGCTCAGGTACAGTTGTTTGGCAAAATGATGTACATGTAAATACATGAGGAGCCCACTTTGATGTCAAAGGTACATAATTTTGGGGTTTTCATCTGCTTTTTTATAATTTATTTTATTTTTGTGACTTTTTAAATCTGTTTTTTGACTTCGGACATAAAGAAAAAAACCCTCTTTTTGATATATTGCTTTCTATTGCTGCTCTAATAAATTACCAAAAACTTAATGACGTACATGGTTTAATTACCAAAACAGATTTATTTTACAGTTCTGGAAGTCACAATCCTAAGTGGGTCCTACAAGGCTAAAATCATCAGAAGTCACTGTTTCCCCTGAAGGGTTCAGGAGGAATCTGTATTCTTGCCTATTCCAGTTTCTAGAGGCTATCTGCTTTTCTTGGCCCATTACCCTACATCACTCCAACCTTTGATCCATTGTTATGTCTTCATCTTTGACTCTGACTCTCCTACCCTCCTCTTATAAAGACCCTTGTGATCACATTCAGCCCACTCAGATAATCTGGGATTTATCTGGGATTTTCTCCCAATCTCAAGCTCCTTAAATTAACTATGTTTGTATAGTTCTTTTTGTGACGTAAAAAAACACATTCACAGATTTCAGAGATTAGAATGGCTATCTTTGGGAATCTATTATTCAGACTGCCATACAATAACTTAAGAATAAAAGAAGAAAAATTCATTAATTAAGAATAAAAAGAAAAATTAATAATTTTTGAGAAGACAATAGTTTTGGAAGAAATAACTATGAAGGATTCTTCTCCTTTTTTTCCCTCAAAAAAAAAAAAAAAGAAACAAAGGAATCAGAATATATTCTTATAAATACCACAATATAAACCCAGTACAAATGAAATGTAGAATTTTAAGCTTCTTCCAGAATGTAGATGAACCTTTGCCAACTAAATAATAGTTTCTAGTTTGGTCAAGGACAAATAAAAAGCCAATCCACTATTTGATGAAACTATTTAATATGCATGTAGAGAAGAGCTCATTTGAAAGCACATTATCTGCCAAAATAAAATTACAATTGTAACCTACCAATGTGAAATTAGACAGAAATTTCAAATCTAATTTAGAATCATGAGCTTGGAGGAATTACAGGCAACACAATGTCCTAAATGTGCAAGACAGATGCTTATTTGTGCCAGAGGTCAATGCTCAATTATACTCTGAATGTCATCAGCTAGGAGGCTACAAGAGCGGGGAGAAGTGGAATGGAAAAGGAAGATCAGATATTAAAATACTAACGAAAATGAGAAAAATCAAATCAAATAAAGTGATCTCCAAAGAAACCAAAGAAGAAGAAAAACAAAACAAAACAAACTACAAATCACTGTCTACAGGGCTAATAATTCTTGAGTACTGGACAGAGGTAAGACATTGACATTCATTGAACATTCTACCATGTGTTTGACACGCAACATGAATTATTTAATTTAATTCTTTTGGAAATTCTGCGGGATAGACATATTCATGCCCGTTATACAGATGAGGACCCCAGAGAACAAAGATATAGTGATGAGGTGAATGTCACATAGCATATTTGTCAGCAGAGAAAGCATTCTAAATTGGGTCTTTTGCTTCCAATACCCTTATTTTTGGCACACTATTTTATGCTGTCATAAATTTTCTGGAAAAAAATTTTCAGTATTGCACTTCTTTTACATTGAAAGATACACCTACAATATATTAAGTAATAGTATTTTTTTTTCAAGTTTGCCATAGTGATTTTTTAAAAAAAGCTATTGTTAGAGACAATATTGTGATGGGTAGATATGGTACCTAATATAATATGTCAAAAAATTGTCTCTTTTCCTACACTCTCAAAATAAAAACAAAAACTATTTTAAAAAAATAACCCTAACCCTAACCAAGTAAATAAAAAATCTCTGTCAAGTGCCAGGTACTATTTTAGGAGCTAAATATCCAACGATGAACAAGGCATGTAGAGCTCCTTGGTGAGTCAATATTTCTGTGGGAAGTAAAGATAAATGATCATATTAAAATTAATAATAAGGTGGGATGATTATCATGATAAGTTTGAGTTAGTTATGCAGAGAAGGGCAGCTAACTTAGTTTCTAGAGAGCCAGAGGTGCCTTCCCAGAAGAAATGGCATTTGCAATCCAAATGCTAGTTAGGAGTTAGCTCTGAGTTAAGGTAGAGGCTGGCTAGGGGATTTTACCAATTCATTTTTATATTTCAAGCACCGCTAGTCAAGTACCTGATGCACTTAGGTTTGCAATAAGTACTTGAACTGATTTTGAGAAGGAAATTTATGATGAAGAGAGAACCATTTATATTGACAGTTAAGAGGGTATATGATTAAAATCTATAAGGATGTCAAACTTGGGATAAAAGGGGATGTTGCCTTCTTTCTTACACCCTGGCTTACTAGAACCAGGTACAAGAAATTCTGAAAAACAAAAAACAAAAAACCACTTTTTAATATTTTTAGTAGTATTAAAAAAAACTATGAGACTTACTAGACCTTAGAATAAGACATATTTTACTTCTTTTCAAATTTCCAGTGTGTACCCAGAACATAGGTGAGTGCTGACCTCGTGTTCCTGTGCCTCTATGGCAGTGTTGTCCGATAGACCTTATTGAGGTGATGGAAATATTCTGCATTACTCAATATGGTATTCATTAGCCACATATGGCTCTTGAACTCTTGAAAAGTGACTAGTGCAGGAGCTGAATTTTAAGTTTTATTTTACTATAAGAAATGTAAGCATAAATCCCTTATGGAACAGCACAGATCTATAGCATGAAAGAATGATAGAACATATTATTTTCCAGAGGAGGTTTGGGTTAAAATGTAAAAGGGTTCAGCTGAATCCATAGTCTTATTATTAAAATATATGATATGGGGATCATGCTTGTCTGTGATAGATTTCAAGGGGTCAGAGTCAAGAACTGAATGTTGCTTAGGAGGCAAAAGGTAGGCAGTAGTGTGGCAATTTATGAGGCTTAACATGTATCTAAGTATTAAGTGGAGCTTGAATTAAGCTCTATGCTGATCTTCCATTTAATATCTATAAACTTTAGGCAAGTCTTCTAACCTCTTTGAGCATCAGTAGCCTTCCCTAAATAGTGAGAATATTAATAACCACAAAAATAGCGTGTGTTATTTGAGTAGTTAAGTGTCTGTCATGTATTAAGTCCTTAAGAAAGAGGAGTCAATTATCTTTTCCAAGATGATCTATCTCATTTAGAAGAAGAATAACTGGACCTTTGTGCCTCGTTGCATATTGAGGATTCTTTTATAGGTACTTTCAGACAAGTCAATAAAGCATAAGTAGGAGTGGCTGTCAAAATGTGGATGGTGAGTTAACTACAGAAAGAAAAAAAAAAACCCAACTGGTTAATTTCACACTATCCTGAAGAGCCAAAGTGGAACAATAGCTGCATTTATCTATTACAAATCATGATTGAAGTTAAGCTGCTGCTAATCCTTGGAACTATTTAGACTTTCCAAGGGGGAGGGGTGGGAGAAGAAAGAAAAAAAGAGCAAACCCACACAGATCTAGGTAAATCTTTGCAACTGTTTACAAGACAAAAAGAAACTCTCTATAAAAACTGAATATAAACAACATATGTTATTAAACTCAAAACACATGAAAGAATAAAAGAAAGGCACATATATTTTCTCAATGTGACGGGCTCTAAGGCAAGTTTTTGGGTAAGTTGAATAAGGCCACAAAAAAGGCCTTGGCATCTTTTAAAAATCGTTAAAATACCCCCTTCCCCCCTAAAGAGGATTTGCCTCTTTAATATGGATGCAAGGCTATAGAATACATTAAATTCTTAGAGCACACATCCATTATCATGTGGTGGAAACAGCTATAGCTGCATAATCTAAATTTATAATTGGTAATTAAGCTGTTTCTTATGGAACCCCTGGAAACAAATGGGGATTTTTCCCTGAACTTATCTTTTTAGGTTTCATTACAGTTTCATTACACTATCATTAAAAAGGATAGTGAATATCATTCATTTTAGAATTAGTCTTTATAAACATGATTGCTCTGTATGTCAGTTTTCTATTGTTGTGTTATAAATTATCACACACCCATTTATTAGCCTTCAGTTCTATAGTCTAGCACTGCACGGACTGGGTTTTCTGTTAGAATCTCCCAGGGCCGAAGTCAAGGTGTCAGCTGACTGTATTTCCACCTGGAGTTCAGGGTCCTCTTCCAAACACATTTCTGTTGTTGGCAGAATTTGGTTTCATGCAGCTGTGAGACTGAGCTGAGCTCTCTGTTTCCTTACTGGCCATCAGCTGGGGGCCTCTAAGATTTTTAAGGTTATCCACACTCCTCATTGGGTTCCACCATCTTCAAGTCAGTGTGAAAGGAAAATCTTGGGGCCTGAAAATTACTAAGCTAAGGGAAAAGTCAAGTTGGAAACTGCCCAGGACAAACTTGCCTCCCATTCTATTCAAAGTCATCCCCCTGCTCACTGAGAAAGATGCATATTCTGATTGCCTCCTTCGGGAAGGCTAATCAGAAACTCAAAGAATGCAGCCATTTGTCTCTCACCTGCCTGTGACCTGGAAGCTTCCTCCTGCTTGGAGTTGTCCCTGCCATTCTGGACGGAACCAATGTACTTCTTACATATGTTGGTTGATGTCTTATGTCTCCTTAAAATGTATAAAACCAAGCTGTGCTCCGACCATCTTGGGCACATGTTGTCAGGACCTCCCGAGGCTGTGTCATGGGCGTGCATCCTTAACTTTGGCAAATAAACCTCGAAAAATGATTGAGACAAGTCTCACGCTTGATGTCAGCAACCATGACAATTCTCAAGCTTTGACTCTCTCTGACTTCCTCTTTCCACCATGAGCCAGAGAAAACTTTTTAAAACAGCTCATGTGATGAGATTAGACTCACCCAGATCATCTCCTCTACTGAGGGTGAATTATACCACATAACATACTGTAATCACCAGAAGATAGCTCATCATATCTATAGCTTCCAGAGATTAAGGTGTTGAATCTTGGGATCTATTTCTAGAATTCTGTCTACCACACCCTGTATGGTACCCACAGGATGTCTTCTGTTTAATTCAGGTAATATCAGCAGCATTTCCTCTTTTATTTCAATAAGCATTCCTAATACAACTCTTTTTCCTATACCACATCACTCCCAGAACACTGAAGATTGGTTTTTGGGTTAGTCCCTCTAATTCTGAGTACATTCATTTAATTAAAATTTCTTACGCCATGCTATGTGCTAAGACATGTACTAGGTTCCGTGAATACCAACTTGAAGAAGACAAGATTCTCTGCCCATGAGGCAGTTGTATCTTAGTTTGGAAAATGGATACACGAACCATTGCCATAAAATGAAAATGTGCTGAATGTTATTCCTGCATGAAGGGTGCCCTCATTACAGCCCTTAAGCGGTGAGTGATAGTCTCTTTAATGCAATGTAATGGAGTGTAAAAGACCAAAGAGGGGATTTACAGATGGGTTTCACTACTGACTAGTTATTCACCCTTGGGTTATTTACCAAGTCTCTCAAGACTGAATTTATTAATATATTTAGTGGAAATACCCACACATACCTCATGGGTTTGTTGGACAATTATAAATAAAATAACACATATGAAAGTGCACAAGAAACTCTTAGCGTTTAAATGTCTGTTTCTCTTTCAGAGAAAGTTTTGCTAGCTAAACTTTAGTATTAACCATGAAAGTTCAGACAGAAAGTCAGCAAAATGAGGAGCTTTATTTTCAGGCTCATATAATTGGAGGGAATGTCTTCTCCAGCAACTGTCCTACCTGTAGACCCCTCAGCCTTCCATTTATGGGGTTTTGGCTAAGACTTGATGAATGGTGCTATACAGGTCACTCAGAGTATAGGTATGGAACAATAAATATTTGCATTGTTTTGTTTTTCAAAGACATTCAGATTACTTGCAGACAATAGCCACCTAGCATGTGAGGACAATTATCCTGAAATCACACTGCACCAATTAACAACACAGGTCCCAGAAAAGGGCTTAAAACAGTTGGTCAGTTGTTCTGGAACTATTGAATCCCTTACATATCTCTCTAGAATTCTTACCTGCATGGTATTAATTTGTTTAGCAGATTTTTCTTCACAGGCAGATAAAAAGATATATTTTACACATAATGTCTGAATGACTCTGGGTTCTTAGTGGGATCTGAGTCAGTAAGATATTTATCAGTGTACATGTTCTTTCAGGTATTTTTCATGTAGGTTCTTTATAAACTTGCAGAATTCATTCCAGAGAAGACAGGTTCTGCATTAGGCTTAATTCTAAGAAATTTGAACTTCCTGTGTTTATAAGTAAACACTGGGAATTTGAGATGACAGGGCTCTTTGCCAATCTCCTGATGAGTGACTCAGAAAAGGTGAAAGGATTCAAATATATGATAAGCCCAGGAGAACTGGATTGTGTTTTCAAGTTGTCTACACTTTGTCCATTTGTGACATTTAACTGTAAAGTTGATTCACAGTTAAGTAAGTAATTGACAGGTCACAGTAACTTGCTGGTCCTGGATTTGAAAAGCTCAATTAAGAAAATAAAGTCTTGTCAGATTTTAATGTTTCCTCTTCCATTCTTAATGAAGTTTCAAAAGAATAGAATCTTTTTTTTTGAGTTATAAACTTTATTTTATTTTTATTTTATTCAGAAGCTTTAAGAGCAAATCCTTTATTTGACATTTTATTTCATTTTTTTTACTACTTTAAGGTCTAGAGTACATATGCACAATGGCAGTTTTGTTACATATGTATACATGTGCCATGTTGGTGTGCTGCACCCATTAACTCATCATTTACATTAGGTATATCTCCTAATGCTATCCCTCCCCGCTTCCCCCAAGACAGGCCCTGGTGTGTGATGTTCCCCATCCTATGTCCAAGTGTTCTCATTGTTCAGTTCTCACCTATGAGGGAGAACATGCGGTGTTTGGTTTTCTGTCCTTGCGATAGTTTGCTCAGAATGATGGTTTCCAGCTTCATCCATGACCCTACAAAGGACATGAACTCATCCCTTTTTATGGCTGCATAGTATTCCATGGTATATATGTGCCACATTTTCTTAATCCAGTCTATCATTGGTGGACATTTGGGTTGGTTCCAAGTCTTTGCTATTGTGAGTAGTGCCGCAATAAACATATGTGTGCATGTGTCTTTAGAGCAGCATGATTTATAATCCTTTGGGTATATACCCAGTAATGAGATGACTGGGTCAAATGGTATTTCTGGTTCTAGAATCTTGAGGAATCACCACACTGTCTTCCACAATGGTTGAACTAGTTCACAGTCCCACCAACAGTGTAAAAATGTTCCTATTTCTTCACATCCTCTCCAGCACCTGTTGTTTTCTGACTTTTTAATGATTGCCATTTTAACTGGTGGGAGATGGTATCTCATTGTGGTTTTGATTTGCATTCATCTGATGGCTAGTGATGATGAGCATTTTTTCATGTGTCTGTTGGCTGCATAAATGTCTTCTTTTGAGAATTGTCTGTTCATACCCTTTGCCCACTTTTTGATGGGGTTGTTTGATTTTTTTCTTGTACATTTGTTTAAGTTCCTTGTAGATTCTGGATATTAGCCCTTTGTCAGATGGGTAGAGTGTAAAAATGTTCTCCCATTCTGTAGGTTGCCTGTTCACTCTGATGGTAGTTTCTTTTGCCATGCAGAAGTTCTTTAGTTTAATTAGATCCCTTTTGTCAATTTTGGCTTTTGTTGCCATTGCTTTTGGTGTTTTAGTCATGAAGTCCTTGCCCATGCCTATGTCCTGAATGGTATTGCCTAGGTTGTCTTCTAGGGTTTTTATGGTTTTAGG
>NW_012101288.1:4165639-4181961 GCF_000951045.1 Mandrillus leucophaeus
GTATGATATTGGCTGTGGGTTTGTCATAAATAGCTCTTATTTTGAGATATGTCCCATCAATACCTAGTTTATTGAGAGTTTTTAGCATGAAGGCTGTTGAGTTTTGTTGAAGGCCTTTTCTGAATCTATTGAGATAATCGTGTGGGTTTTGTCTTTGGTTCTGTTTATATGCTGGATTACGTTTATTGATTTGCGTATGTTGAACCAGCCTTGCATCCCAGGGATGAAGCCAACTTAATCATGGTGGGTAAGCTTTTTGATGTGCTGCTGGATTTGGTTTGGCAGTATTTTATTGAGGATTTTTGCATTGATGTTCTTCAGGGATATTGGTCTAAAATTTTCTTTTTTTGTTGTTGTGTCTCTGCCAGGCTTTGGTATCAGGGTGATGCTGGCCTCATAAAATGAGTTAGGGAGGATTCCCTGTTTTTCTATTGATTGGAATAGTTTCAAAAGGAATGGTACTAGCTCCTCTTTGTACCTCTGGTAGAATTCGGATGTGAATCCATCTGGTCCTGGACCTTTTTTGGTTAGTAGACTATTAATTATTGCTTCCATTTCAAAGCCTGTTATTGGTCTATTCAAGGATTCAACTTTTTCCTGGTTTAGTCATGGGAGGGTGTATGTGTCCAGGAATTTATCCATTTCTTCTACATTTTCTAGTTTATTTGCATAGAGGTGTTTATAGTATTCTCTGATGGTAGTTTGTATTTCTGTGGGATCAGTGGTAATATCCCCTTTACCATTTTTTATTGCATCTATATCTGATTCTTCTCTCTTTTCTTCTTTATTAGTCTTGCTAGTGGTCCATCAATTCTGTTGATCTTTTCAGAAAACCAGCTCCTGGATTCATTGATTTTTTGGAGGGTTTTTTTGTGTCTCTATCTCCTTCAGTTCTGCTCTGATCTTAGTTATTTCTTGTCTTCTGCTAGCTTTTGAATGTGTTTGCTCTTGCTTCTCTAGTTCTTTTAATTGTGATGTTAGGGTGTCAATTTTAGATCTTTCCTGCTTTCCCTTGTGGGCATTTTGTGCTATAAATGCCCCTCTACACACTGCTTTAAATGTGTCCCAGAGATTCCAGTATGTTGTGTCTTTGTTCTCATTGGTTTCAAAGAACATCTTTATTTCTGCCTTCATTTTGTTACGTACCCAGTAGTCATTCAGGAGCAGGTTTTTCAGTTTCCATATAGTTGAGTGGTTTTGAGTGAGTTTCTTAATCCTGAGTTCTAGTTTTATTGCACTGTGGTATGAGAGACAGTTTGTTATAATTTCTGTTCTTTCACATTTGCTGAGGACTGCTTTACTTCCAACTATGTGGTCAATTTTGGAATAAGTGTGATGTGGTGTGGAGAAAAGTGTATATCCTGTTGATTTGGGGTGGAGAGTTTTGTAGATATCTATTAGGTCTGCTTGGTGCAGAGTTGAGTTCAATTCCTGGATATCCTTGTTAACTTTCTATTTCATTGATCTGTCTAATGTTGACAGTGGGGTGTTAAAGTCTCCCATTATTATTGTGTGGGAGTCTAAGTCTCTTTGTGGGTCTGTAAGGACTTGCTTTATGAATCTGGGTGCTTATATATTTAAGATAGTTAGCTCTTCTTGTTGAATTGGTCCCTTTACTTTTACGTAATGGCCTTCTTTGTCTCTTTTGATCTTTGTTGGTTTAAAGTCTGTTTTATCAGAGACTAGGATTGCAACCCTTGCTTTTTTTTTGTTTGTTTTCCATTTCCTTGGTAGATCTTCCTCCATCCCTTTATTTTGAGCCTATGTGTGTCTCTGCATATGAGATGGGTCTCCTGAATACAGCACACTTTATCCAATTTTCCAGTCTGTATCTTTTAATTGGAGCATTTAGCCCATTTACATTTAAGGTTAATGTTATTATGTGTGAATTTGATCCTGTCCTTATGATGTTAGCTGGTTATTTTGCTCGTTAGTTGATGCAGTTACTTCCTAGCATCAACGGTCTTTACAATTTGGCATGTTTTTGCAGTGGCTGGTACCGTTTGCTCCTTTCCATGTTTAGTGCTTCCATCAGGAGCTCTTGGAAGGCAGACCTGGTGGTGACAAAATCTCTCAGCATTTGCTTGTCTGTAAATTTTTATTTATCTTTCACTTATGAAGCTTAGTTTGGCTGGATATGAAATTCTGGGTTGAAAATTCTTTTCTTTATGAATTCTTTAAGAATATTGAATATCGGCCCCCACTCTCTTCTGGCTTATAGAGTTTCTGCTGAGATATCCGCTGTTTGTCTATGGGCTTCCCTTTGTGGGTAACCCGACCTTTCTCTCTCGCTGCTCATAGTTTTTCCCTCATTTCAACTTTGGTGAATCTGACAATTATGTGTCTTGGAGTTGCTCCTCTTGAGGAGTATCTTTGTGGCATCCTCTGTATTTCTTGAATTTGAATGTTGGCCTACCTTGCTAGGTTGGGGAAGTTCTCCTGGATAATACCCTGAAGAGTGTTTTTCAACTTGATTCCATTCTCCCCGTCACTTTCAGGTACACCAGTCAGACATAGATTTGATCTTTTCACATAATCCCATATTTCTTAGAGGCTTTGTTCATTTCTTTTTACTCTTTTTTCTCTAAACTTCTCTTCTTGCTTCATTTCATTCATTTGATCTTCAATCACTGATACCCTTTCTTTCACGTGATTGAATTGGCTACTGAAGCTCATGCATGTGTCACGTAGTTCTCGTGCCATGGTTTTCAGCTCCATCAGGTCATTTAAGGACTTCTCTATGCTATTTATTCCAGTTAGCCATTCGTCTAATCTTTTTTCAAGGTTTTTAGCTTCTTTGTGATGGGTTCGAACATCCTCCTTTAGCTTGGAGAAGTTTGTTATTACTGATTGTCTGAAGACTTCTTCTCTCAACTTGTCAAAGTCATTCTCTGTCCAGCTTTGTTCTGTCGCTGGCGAGGAGCTGTGTTCCTTTGGAGGAGAAGAGCCACTCTGATTTTTAGACTTTTCAGCATTTCTGCTCTGTTTTCTCCGCATCTACCTTATCTATCTTTGGTCTTTGATGATGGTGATGTACTGATGGGGTTTTGGTGTGGATGTCCTTTCTTTTTGTTAGTTTTTCTTCTGACAGTCAGGACCCTCAGCTGCAGGTCTGTTGGAGTTTGCTGGAGGTCCACTCCAGACCCTTTTTGCCTGGGTATCACCAGCAGAGGCTGCAGAACAGCAAATATTGCAGAACGGCAAATGTTGCTGCCTGATCCTTCCTCTGGAAGCTTCATCTCAGAGGGTCACCCAGCTGTATGAGGTGTTGGTCGGCCCCTACTGGGAGGTGTCTTTCTGGCTACTCGGGGTTCAGGGACCCACTTGAGGAGGCAGTCTGTTCATTCTCAGATCTCAAACTCCATGCTGGGAGAACCACTACTCTTTTTAAAGCTGTCAGACAGGGATATTTAAGTCTGCAGAGGTTTCTGCTGCCTTTTGTTCCGTTATGCCCAGACCCCAGAGGTGGAGTCTACAGAGGCAGGCAGGCCTCCATGAGCTGCAGTGGGCTCCACCCAGTTTGATCTTCCAGGCTGCTTTGTTTACCTACTCAAGCTTCAGCAATGGTGGACACCCCTCCCCCAGCCTCACTGCCGCCTTGCAGTTCCATCTCAGACTGCTGTGCTAGCAGTGAGTTAGGCTCTGTGGGTGTGGGACCCTCTGAGCTAGGCACAGGATATAATCTCCTGGTGTGCCATTTGCTAAGAACATTGGAAAAGTGTAGTATTAGGATGGGAGTGTCCTGATTTTCCAGTTACCATCTGTCATGGCTTCCCTTGGCTAGGAAAGGGAATTCCCCGACCCCTTGTACTTCCTGGGTGAGACAATGCCCTGCTCTGCTTTGGCTCACACTCCTTGGATTGCACCCACTGTCCAACAAGCCCCAGTGAGATGAACCTGGTACCTCAGTTGGAAATGCAGAAATCACCTGTCTTGTGCATCACTCATGCTGGGAGCTGTAGACTGGAGCTGTTCCTATTTGGCCATCTTGGAACCACTGAGCCTTAAACTTTAAATATAAATTTTCTTGAAGTATAATGTATGTACAGAAAATACACAAATTACAAGTGAACAGCTTCATCAATTTTCAGACAATAAGCGTCATCTATGTTACCAGAATCCAGATCAAGAAATAGGATATTATCACAATCCTAGAAGCGTTCTTTGGTCTCCTACTGGTGACTACCCTTGGTCACCAAGGGTAACCACCATTGTGACTTATAACCTCAGATTATTTTTGCATGTTATTGAACCTTATATGTAATTACATTGGACATATATCCTAGACTAGAATTGTTCAATTACTGGGTATGTGTATATATTAGTTTTCTAATAGTAACAAATTACTACATATTTGGTTGGGCTTAAAACAGCACACATTTATTGTCTCATAGTTGCCTTGGGTCAAGTGTCTGGGCACAGCTTAGATGGGTTCTCTTCTCAGACTCTCACAAGACTGCAACCAAGATGTCAACTAAGCATCATGTATGTGACATTAGCTCTACTTTTTGTCTTCAAGGCTACTGCAACTTCACAGTAATTCTGACCTTTTTTAGTCTACTTAGCAAATGCTCAGTAGCAGTTTAATGGAGAGTGGTTGAAGGAGATATGGATGTTACCATCATTTTTAATACCTGGGGAATAATGTTCATCTGCCATTTGCCTTTCCACAGAGGAGGAAATTATAAGCATTATATATATATGTGTGTGTGTGTATGTGTGTGCATACCTATGTATGCATAGGTATATGTATGTATAAGTTACTACATATGTAGGCTATATGATATAGCCTATTGTTCCTGGGCAAGAAACCTGTACAGCATGTGACTGTACTGAATACTGTAGGCAGTTATAACACAATGATATGTATTGGTATACTGATAATATCTAATTGTATCTAATCATAGAAGAGGTACAGTAAAAATATGATATTATAATCTTACAGGACCACCATCATATATGTAGTTTGAGATTGACTGAAATGTCATTATGTGATGCATGACTGTATATATGAAATAAAATAAGCTTTAAGATATATCTAACTACTCCAATGCCAGGCGCAGTGGCTCACACCTATAATCCCAGCACTTTGGGAGGCTGAGATGGGCAGATCACAAGATCAGGAGTTCAAGACCAGCCTGACCAACATGGTGAAACCCTGTCTCTACTAATAATACAAAAATTAGCCAGGTGTGGTGGTGGGCACCTGTAATCCCAGCTACTAAGGAGGCTGAGGCAGGAGAATCACTTCAACCTGGGAGGCAGAGGTTGTAGTGAGCCGGGATTGTGCCATTGCACTCTAGCCTGGGTGACAGAGTGAGACTCCAGACTCCATCTGGAAAAAAAAAAAAGAAAGAAAGATATATCTAACTACTCCAGAATATTCTCCCTAAGTTTTTGAGGGTAAGTCATGCACCATGTTCCCCGTACCATATTCCAATTAACCTTCTGTTATTTCTATTGTATAGAAATAACTATCAATTGCTTACTTTGTTTGGAATTATTTTTTGTTGGAGCATCTCTGCTACAATTCTATATACTCATCTAGGATACTACTAATTTTAGAAGTCTATCAGAATCATATGGCCCAGGCCTTGTGTAGTAAAACGGTTATTGAACCAAAATGAAATTATGGTCATAATTCTAAGTAGTAAATTTAGGTATCTGAGTTCATCAAGAAATCAATACACACATACACCTTGATTGACTTCTATTTGACCTAATTTACTGATACATTTCTGGATCTAATATGGACAAAAATATTAGAAATTTTAACTTTTATTACAAGTCTGGAGAGCATATTTTCTTAGTTGAGGCTAACTTTTAGATTAAAAATACCCAGGCTATAGATAGCAACACTCAGTTATTGCTACTCTATTACCAAAGATTGAAATTATCGTTATCATTTGTGTCTTGAATAGGCCAAAGGCTTCTCTCTTCCTCTTTTCAATCTTGCAGACTGTGACCATTTCACTTATAAGTAATACATTTTCCATAAATGTCAGTACTAGCAAACATAAATACAAAATGGCAAATATATAAAATATTTTATGAAGATAGTACATGTTATAATAATCAAAATATACTAGGAAATTTATCCGTGATATGATTATTTAGCAATGCCACAGATTTTCAATATAGGCTGTATATATATATAAACCACATACATAGCATATTTCCTCATCAATAATAGAGCCTTTTCTCTAATAGGATTTGCAGGAACAGCATATTTAAATATTTTTCCTTTTCAGAAAAATAATTTACTATCATTCTACATCTTAAAACTCTGCATTTCAACTCTTGTGTTTTTAAACATACTTCACAGCTTTATCTTTTACACTTTAAGAAAGAAGTCATTTATCTATAATTATTCACTAACAGTTACAATAATCATCTAAACTATTACAGATCTCCACTTAAAATTCAGGAATGAAAGAGCTGGGATTCAAACACATGTCTGTTTTACACTTCAACCTCCTCTTCTACTCTACAAGCTATATCATGGCAATAGCAAGTTATTAAGCTAGCTATAAATTAAGATCCCAAATTTTTCAAAATTTTAAACCACATACTTACACACTGCACATCCACTAAAGACTTTTTTTTTTTTTTCGTTTTTTTGAGATGGAGTCTCACTTTGTCGCCCAGGCTGGAGTGCAGTGGCACAATCTCGGCTCACTACAAACTCTGCTTCCCGGGTTCATGCCATTTTCCTGCCTCAGCCTCAGAGTAGCTGGGACTACAGGCATGCACCACCATGCCTGGCTAATTTTTTGTATTTTTAGTAGAGACGGTGTTTCACTGTGTTAGCCAGGATGGTCTCGATCTCCTGACCTTGTGATCCGCCTGCCTTGGCCTTCCAAAGTGCTGGGATTACAGGCGTGAGCCACTGCGCCCGGCCTGCCAAAGAATTTCAACTTGATAAATTGTCATATATTACATTCATATGTTTATATGCTCTAATTTCAATTTAAAAATTTTTAATTGCAATTTTCCACCTAATAAACAGACTTTCAGATACTAAAAGCTGCTACTAATTTAGAACTATATTACTAGGAGCAAGGACATCAGTCTGAAAGTGTACATCATCCCTTGAAATGAAACATACAAAAAGATGTCTATGTCAACTTTCATCCTTTGAAATGAAACAAACAAAAAGATGTCTATGTCAAAATTCCTTGGTCTTCACTGTTGTTGTTGTTGTTGCTCCAGATAGAAGATGGATCTTATAGTTTCAAATACATGTGGGAGGTGGGACCACTGACTGCAGAGAGGGAGGCAGTAATGGTAGAGAAAGAAATTCTTTACCCCCCAGCAGTTGGCGTTCTGTCAATCCAGACTGAGACTAGTTCAATAATTGTTCTCCCACCATGATAATCCCCCCACAGGAATAGATGGAACTGTGGTTTGTTCCATAAACTTAAAACCTTGAGAATTTTTATTTTAAAATTATACTGATTTGTATAAGATTTATAAAATGAATTACCATTTTAAAAATTATTTATATAAGATTTATTACGCAGCTTGTGATTGAGGGCTGTTGAGGAGGAGCTTCAACTGTTTCTCTCTAAACTCGGCTCAACTTCCCATTGCTTATTTTTGAAAATGCCCTATGGACACTTTAGTCATCAAATAGTTATTGAAACCCCATGTAAAATAACCAGAACATTTGTATTTACTTTCCCAATGGATTATGTAAGGTTTCCAAAATAATGCAAAATATACTTGGCTAGCTTGTTTTGTACTTTGTGAACTTCACATTAAAACAAACCAACAAAAACCAACAGTTTTAACAATGTATGAACCTAGCACACAGATGGCTTTGTCAATTAGGTCACTGATATGAAAGAGCAACAGAACCAAAGTCCAAAGAATGGATCTTTAAAAACAAACAAACAAGATGACCATCCAGCAAGCAGTAGGATTATAGTCGGAAAAGTGCTTGTTAAACAAGAGTGTAAATGAGTAAGGCCCGTGCTTGGGGTCAGATGGACTAGGGTTTCAATACTCCTCTACCTTTTACTAGCCATGGGTCCTCTGACAAATTATTTTCACTTGCCAACTCCCACTATTTATACCTTTTCTAAGTATAAAACAGGAAGTAATGGAATTATAATGGCATTTTTCATTCATTTACTTTCCACATGTGCTGAGTGCCTATTCTGTGCTACATACTCTTCTGGAACTACAATGTTGGTTAGGAACTACAATGGGAAATACAATGTTAAAAACAGACAAAAATCTCTGCCCTTATGGAACTTACCTTTCAGTGGGAATGAAGACAAAGATAAACATAATAAGTAAATGCATAATATACTCAAAGGTGAAAAGAGTAGGTCTGAAAGATGGGGTAAGGTACACTAGGGAAAGTTGTTGTTTTAAGTAGTGTGATTAGAAAGAGCCTCACTGTTATAGCAACATTTGAGCAACTGTAATGAATGATGAGGGAGTGAATACCCCGTACTCAGGAGAAGAATTTCAGAGGGAGTGAATGTGGATCCACATGTCTGCTCACAATGCTACTGTGCCCCAAAATAAGAGCAGTTTGCTCCAAATGCAATTTCCCATTAGGATCGATGGGATGGTAAGGCTCAATGAAACTTGATTCAAGGTTATTTTTCTAACAGGGTAGGGAGTCAGAGATCTACCTATTTGCATTAGCATGTTAGAATTAGAAAGACAATCACATGTGGCCAATATCCATTATATGTATCATAGCAGAGAAACAATTCAGAAATACTCTTTTGGAAATGCAAAAATAGGATTTTAAATCCTTAGGTTGGCAATTTCTCTGAAGGATGAATTAGTCATGAGAACAGGAAGAGAAAGAAATCTTAGTAATATTATGAATGAGTGTTTAAAATTAGAATCACTAAAACTGGGCTCTGCTGGTTCTTTTTCCAGGTTTTCTCCTTCACATACAATTTGTTTTTGATTCTCCAGAAAAATCCGTGCTAAGAAAGACCCCATTCTAGAAAGTCTAGTTTATTACTATTAAGTTGAATATTGAACTGACTGTTTTTGTATTTAGGAAAGGCTTAGGAAATGCCCCTTGTCTTACTTATGAGTGCCAATAAACTTATTTGGCTATTTTCTCCCAATTACTTAATGAGAACCTGCTATGAATCATTTTGTAAGACAAATCATTCTCGTTTTCTGAATGCTTCGATGCTTATATATTGGATTTTTTCAGTACGGGGGAACACCTGTTTCTTCAGTAGGAAGGACAATTCAATGCTATTGGAAAAGAAAGCTAGTCACTTTCTTCTCTTCACTCTGTCCTGCCCAGGCTCACTCTTTGGTGGCCCTGAGAGGAAATAAATTGAAGCAGCCATTAGAATGCAGCGCACCCACCGCCATAAGTGAGTGCTGGTTGGCCTGCTGGTGACTTTGTTTCAAAATTCTCACAGTTTACTCTGGTGAGTGGAGAGGACATATCGGCAGCTCAGGTGGAACAGCTCATGTTCACCATGTCCCTGGGAACACAGAAGGGAAAGCTCCTCCATGTCTTGCCCCACATGGATCCAAGCGTATGTGGGTTTTGCTCCCTGCTCCTCCAAGGCATCCTCTTCCACCTGCTGACAGTGTGATTCATTTTCCCTCCAAAGAATAACTACTTGATCCTGTTCTCCATCTCATCAAACTCACTGTCCCTGTGCAATCTGAAAGATGTTCTACTTGCGTGTGCAAACATAACAGAAGCAAATATAGAGGCCATGTTCAATATTGTACTGGGCCATTTGTTGGCCCACTCAAATAACTCTCTGTGAATTTAAACTTAGGACTTACATCTGGCCACTTATAACAGTGGATGCATCATATGTAGTCTGTCAGCCCAGTAACCTCAGGTTTGTGTGAGTCATAATCCAGATTGGTGGGTGAATACCACTTCTACCCATCCACTTTTAGTCTTACATAAGCCACCATGGAAAAGTCATGTTCCATCCTCTGGGCTGATCCTGCGAAATACTACTTCAGTTTTTGCTTATTTATAATTCCAGGTTGTAAGAATTATGTATAAATGTTAGTCTTACATCTGAAAGCTATGTTTAGAAGATTTTGTCAGTACTTGGTCCAGTCAGGGCAATGATATGGTATGGTAATGCCTTAATTTCACCTGCCAGTAACAGTGAATTTTAGGGAAATTTGGGAGAATTATGGCTGTGGGTTTCAGAAAGCACAAACTTGAAACTCTCATATATGAGGAAAAGCTACCTAAGGAATTTAGTAAATATTCTAGTTAGAGTTCATCAGAATATGTTGTATAACAATAAGTCCAATTGGCAATCATTTTGAGTAGCCATTGTGTGCCAGACACTGTACAGAGTATTGTGGAAGGCACAGAGGTGACTATCCATGTATGGCCTGCAATCTTATTGTGAGCAAATCACTTTCTTTAAGTGCTTTCTTTGCTTGGATACAGAGATGCTTTCTTATTGGTTTTCTCCTACAATGTTGTCTGCATGGCTTGCTTCACTTTTTGTTTATTTGTTTTTGCTGGTTCCTCCATGTATTTAGTCCTTGGATTTTTCTAGGGCTCCATCCTTGAATCCCTTTTCTATCTGCACATCCTTCCTTGGTGACCACACTCTAATAGCATGGTTATTACTGCTATTTCTATGTTGAGGACTCCAAATTTGTATCGGAAGTCTCAGCTTATTTGCTGAGCTCGAGACTCATATATCAAACTGTCTATACAACATAACATAATAGAAGTATTAAAATTGGCATGTCCACAAAAGATTTCCATATCCCCCAGCATCCAACATAGCTGTCTCCAACTCTGTATTTGAAACCCCAGTGCCCCAGTTGCTCAGGCCAATGCTTGATTTTGTGTGTGTGTGTCTGTGTGTGTGTGTTTATGTGTGTTTATGAAATTCACATCTATCCCATTAGTTTATCCCGACAACTTGATATAGTTTGTATATTTGTCTCTGCCTAAACCACATGTTCAATTGTAATCCCCAATGCTGGAGGCGGGGCCTGGTGGGAGGTGTTTGGGTCATGGTGAATCCCTTATGGCTTGGTGATGTCTTCACAATGGTGAGTTCTTGAGAGATCTGGTCATTTAAAAGTGTATGGCACTGCATTCCCACTCTCTTTTTCCCTCTCTCTTTCTCTCCCTCTCTCTCTCTCTCACATTTGCCCCTGCTTTCACTATGTGATGTGACTGCTCTCCCTTCATCTTCTGCCAGGATTGTAAGCTTCTTCAGGCCACCCTAGAAGCTTAGCAGATGCCAGCATTATGCTTCCTGTACAGTCTGCAGAACTGTGAGCCAATTAAACCTCCTTTCTGGTAAATTACCCAGTCTCAGATATTTCTTTATAGCAATGCAAGAATGGCCCAATACATAGCTCTACCTTCAACATACAGCCAAAATTCAACCAGCTCTTGTCACCTCTACTTCTACCACCATAGCTCAAGCCACTCAACTATTTCACCTGAATGGCTCTAACATCTCCAGCATAGTACCAGAGTCAATTTCTTGAAAGCAAGACAGATCATGTCACTTCTCAGATTAACTCCATTCGATGACTTATTATTCTAGATAGGGCAAAGTTTTTATAATAACAATCAAGGTCCCACATAGCTTAACTCTCTTACATCTCAACTCTCATCTCCTATATCCCCTTTTCATCCCTCCCCACCCTACTTCTCACTTTATTCTGGTCTCCTTATTGGCTTGCAAATATGTCTCAAGATCTTGATACTCAATACTTCCCCCAAATTTAAATGATCAAATGTCATTTATGAAGAAAACATTCTCTTATTAACCTGACTTAAAATGGCTTTTTAAATCCTTGACACCTGTAACCCCTTTTCATTGTTTTTTTTTTTCTAAAACAACTTATCATTATGTGACATATGGATTTATTTGTTTACATATAAGATTTACCCTGAGAAAGTTAACCTTATTATCTCTTTGTTTCCTTATCTCTAATTTAGCATAGATGATTAAGGTAGGGATTAAAAGTTATCATATTTACAAAGTGTTTAGGATAGCTCCTGAAACATGGTAAGCACTTAGTATATATAAATATTTGTTAGCTCTTATTCATAGTTGTTAATTGACTAATAAAGTGCCTGTCATATGATACTTACTCAAAAATGAAATAATTATTCTCTCAATAATATTTTATTGCATGCTTTCTACCTTCCAGAATCATTTCTAGGCCTTGGGAATACAGATTTTAATAATAGTTGTTTCCATCAAGAAAAACATTTGCTAGTGGAGAAAACAGACACATAAATCATGAATTTTAATACAGTGTAAAAAAGTATGTAATAGAGTATATAAATATACAAATACTACATAATTATTTAAATATACTTAGTGTAAATTAAACTTTTGTGTATAAATAGGTTAGAGCCTTGGTATCAACTGACAACTTCATGCAACTTAGGAGCTAGATTAGATTTTCGCGAAACTTTCATTAACATGTCTGAAAGAAGCCAATAGTCTTTTCTTCAGAGATCTGGCTTCTTTGTTTGCTGTCCTTATTCACCCAAATCCTTTTAAAAATTACAACTGGACTTTCACAAATTTCAAAAGAAAAAATGTGCAAAATCTACTGGAAATTAGAAGGGTGGATTATATCAAATAATAGAAAATTTTAGACCAGATATTTCTGTTCTTTTGAGCCATTTTTAGCCACTGAGACTCCTATCTGAGCCATCCCCTGTTCTGGCAGGGACAGCTCAGAACCTTCCATGATTACTCGGTATTTTCTTTCCTCTTTTTGCTCTTCAACCGCCTTCTATACTGCCCTATTAACTTCAAAGACAACTTTTTCTATTTTGCAGAACAACTTATCTTTTTCTTACATCTAATTCACCAAATTAGTTAAACACATCAAGATATTCACAGCAAAAGGATCTGCTATTTATAGTATTAAAATTCCTAAGAAGATAACTGTGTTCACAGGAGTAAATTTTACTGCTACTGGTACTACTAAATAGTAGTGAATAGATTTGTGAATCTATTTATGTAAATAATGCTTATTGTCTCTTTAATGACACTAGAATGATAGTTTGCCCCCAGATAAGGTTTTAGGAAGATATATACTTATTTTTTCAACTAACTTATACAGTCTTACAACAAAGAAGTAAAAACAAAGCCCTAGTCCTGAATCTGTTCACTTCCTTCAGCTCATCCTAAATATAGACTATTACACAAAAAAACTACAAATACTTGTTTTGATCCTCAGCATCACTCATTGACCTTATTTTTCTTCATTTTCTATTTGCACTTGTACATATACATTTGATTTTATCTTTGTGATGTGTTTTCCACTAGGAAGAATTTTTAAAACGCCCTTGAAGTTTAGTCCAAACAGTATTAAAAATGTGAATAGTGCCAGGAGTAATAATTTGATTAAGAAAATATTCAGGAAACACAAAATAGAGCAGAAAGAGAGGGATATAGACTAAAAGTAGGTTATTCATTTTCCTCTGTTTTTGTATGTAAGAAGAATAAGTGTTTTCCTGGAGTGACAGTCAATAGAAGAAAAACCTTTTGGAATTATGCCATTAATCTCTTTTCATGATCTACTCACCACTTTGGTCTGTTCGTATGCACATGTGCATGCATTCTCGCTTTTGAACCAACTGGGCTTAGCAACTAAAGGAAAAGAGGGAAGCAGTAATACAGCCTGGAAAGGGCAGAGAAAGCTTTACACAGTTGAGAATAATTGAATTAGATTCTAAAGAATGATGCCTCTACTTGGATAAAAATGGGTAAGGAAAATCAAGGTGAAAGAAATAGAGATTGCAAAGGCACAAAGGGTAAAATCCTTAGGCTTGCTTTGAAAAGTGATGTAAGTTGAGCCCTAAATTATGGCTTTTAGCTTTGCAGAGATGAGAAGAATAACTCTCTATCTTAATTTGGATTCCACCAGAAAAAAAGCCTGAAGCAAGGATGAAAATACATGTAGTTTACTGAGTGTGTGATACTAGGAAACACATTTAAGGGAATAGGGGAATAGGTAGGGAAGGGAAAGAAGCTACAAAAAGGTAAATTGTGTAGCCATTTATCACTGTGGGCAACTGGACCTCAATTCTATTAGGACATTCCGGAAGACTGCATGGAATATACATTCTGGAAGCCTGCATGGATTCTATCAAGGGCTGAGAAAACCAGGCATTTATCATCTAATTGCCCTTTCATCATTGGATACAAGCACTACTTCTGGCATTTCTGGCTTGTTTTGTGCATGGGTCAAGTATTTTGTAGTAGTGAAAACATGCCGTTGGTCAGAGTTGCAAGTGTTTGCCATAAGCAGCTTTCTCAATGTAGAAGGAAATTTGAGGTGGGGTCCCAAAAGTTTCCACCAAACCTTCTCTCTGAATACCTTAATGCTATTCTCCTACCCATTCAGCCCTCTCCCTCCTCATGCTAGCCCTCTATGTTACTTAGAAATGCCTCCAGGAGGACTCTGCACTGTAAACAGAGATTCAGAGATGCTTCCCTCTGCTCCTTAAACGTATTGGTTTCTTTCAGGAGGAAATGAAGAAAATACGTCCCATAAATTCTAAATCCCCAGCTCACATACTATTTTGATTTGAAGCCCTCCTATGGGACCCATTCATAGACCTGGTGGGTGTCAAAGTCATAAAATAGTCATTGAATTAAAAACAAGTAGAACAAGCTCATCCTTAATAGAAGACCCAGAGACTGAGAGCTTCCTTTCAATGGGGTTTTTGATCGTCTCCTTTGAAACAACCTTGCTTGAAACATAGCAGCTCATCTGTGTGGCCTAATCAAAGAATAAAGTACTTTATACTATTTTTAGAGTTTAAAAAAGTGAAATGAGAGTTCACTTTAACTTTCAAACTCTTGTTTCCCCTTCATAGTGAAATCGGGGTTGGAAGATCAAGAATCCCTGATATTCCTTGAACTGGTATTGAATAACATTGTGCTCAAGGAGTTTTCTGGTTCATGGTCAGTTCAGATGATCATTTCTAGTGCATTCCAAGCTGGCACTTTGTTACTGAAATAGATGATGTTTAGAGTTCTGAGTTTGAGCCACAAGTTGACATCAAATTGCATTACCTTTCTGAGTGTCAAGTTCTTTACCTATAAATGGGAATAAAGGTAACTACCTCAAAAAATAATTGAAAACACTAAAGTATTTTATGTGTATGTAAAGATATATATAGATAAAGCAAATATTAGATCTAATATATAGTCTATACATTATTATCTATAAATCTGTGTGAATCAGCTCCAAGGCTAAAACTAACTTTGTTGACCATAACTAAGTAATTGAATCTCACTAAGCACAGTTACCAAATCTGTAAAATGAATGGGATTAGGTCAATAGTTTTCAACTGGAGTAATTGGACTTTCGTCATTGTCTGAGACATTCTTCGTGGCCACAACTGAAAGGGGTGTGCTATTGGCATTGAATGTGAAGAGGCCAGAGATGCTGCTAAACATCTTACAATAAGGAGGATAGTTCCCCATAACAACAACAAACTGGGTCAAAATGCTATAGTGCAATGGTTAAGAAACTCTGGATCACTAGAAATATTTATTAGCACTAAGATATTTTTTATTCCCTAAAATGTTATTGCTTCCGTGAATTATAAATATTTGTTAAATACCAACAATTTCCCATTGTAGTTGAAGGAAATGTCAAATCTTGGTCATGACCTACAAAGCTCTGGCCATCTGGCCCTGGCCTGCTTCTTCACCAGTCTCATCTCATGCACCTTTCATCTGTTATTCTCTCTAGTCTGGCTACACCAGCTTCCATCGCGATCCTTGCATTTCCTTCCTTAGATTTGGATATTCACTTTACTGTCCTAGAAATCTCCTCCAGATCTCTGCTTGTCTTTCTCATTTTATTCACATCTGTGCTCAGATTTCACTTCATCAGACAAATGCTCCCTAATCACCTGATTTTCAGTGCTTCCACTCTTCATCTTTACATAGTTAGAGTGCCTTATGTTTTGACCACTGCATTTTCTTCACAGATTGATCCTAGTGCCTAGGTACAGAAAAGCTGCTCAGTAAACACGTGTCAAATGAATAAATGATTTGGATCCCCATGTCAGGCACTTTAAATAGAAAAAAAATTCAGCAAAAAAGGCTTATAAAAATTATAGCCTGTATATATATACACACATTATAGATTTCTTTATGGATACAAATAGCAGTTCTTTTTACATAATTGTCTGCAAGGATAAAGTTCTCATTAGGGAGATAAAAATTAACAGGAAAAGGCTCGAGGTATTTATTTTGGAGACTAGTGACTGACAAAATAATACTTTTTGTGTGTTTGTCTTGTTTTTTTTTTTTTTTTTTTTTTTTTGCCAT
>NW_012101288.1:4182011-4196437 GCF_000951045.1 Mandrillus leucophaeus
TTTTTTTTTTTTTTTTTTTTTTTTTTTTTTTGGTTTGATTAGGTCTGTCTCAGACAGAAATCTCTTTCTCTCTCTGACACAGCTTGAGAGGTGCACCCTGACTTCTAATGAGACAGCACAAGGTATTAGCTCTGTTTGTGTTCAAGTTTTTGTCCCTAAGGCAAGGATTTGACAACATCAATTAATTTAACAATTTTTGGAATCAGTATGATTCATTTGGTTCTTTCTTTTATTTGGCTTGTTTTATTTACATGAACATAATAATTGCTGTTGATTCATATATGAAGAACTTCTTAGTGTGTGGTAAATAAAATAGTCCTAAATTACACTAAGACTAGAAAAGAAATCTTTATTTGAAAAAATTTTAATATCCTCTGTGCTATAAGTTTGGCTTTTGTGTGCCAGAAATATCTAAATGTGTTTATTAGCCTACCTGTAGATATCAAGAACTGATAATAATCCAGCTTACTTCTCCAAATTTAACCTGATCTACCACAAACTGTAGGAATAACCTTTTTTACTCTGAGATGTCTTAGCTTGTCTATATTTCTGACTTGCTAGGAGATGTTTTTCAGCTTCCTGCAAGGCTTATTCCGTAGTCATAAACCAGATACCAAGCCTGTTATTAAGGAGGACTTTTTAGGCATCAATTATTTTTTCTAATTATTCATAATACCTAAAATTACTGAAATAAACACGTTTCTTCTGCACATAGAAAATTATATAAAAATTAAAAAAATCAAGAGAATGAGAAAACAAGTCACAGACTAGGAGAAAATATTTGCAAAAGCTATATCTGATAAAGGACTGTTATTCAAACTGTACAAACAAATCTTAAACTCAACAATAAAAAAAAATGAAAACCCCAGTCAAAAAAAGGTGAAATATCTGAACAGACGTTTCAACAAAGAAGATACAGAGATTGAAAATAAGTATAAGAAAAACTGTTCAACATCATATGCCATTAGGGAATTGAAAATTAAAACAATGACACACCAGTGCATACCTATTAGAAGAGTAAAAATTCCAAACACTGATGACACAAAATTCTGGCAAGGATGTGGAACAACAGGAACTCTCATTCATTGTTTTAGAAATGCAAAATTGTACAGCAGCTTTGGAAGATGGGCTAGCAGTTTCTTACAAGACGAAACAAACTCTTACTGAAGAGTCCAGCAATTGCCTTCCTTTGTATTTATCCAAATGAACTGAAAAGTTGTGTCCACACAAACATCTGCACAAAAATGTTTATAGCAGCTGCATTCTTTATTGCCAAAACTTAGAAGCAAACAAAATATTATTCAGTAGATGAATGGATAAACTGTGGTACATCCAGACAATAGAATATTATTTAGTGCAAAAAAAAGTGCTATTAAGCCATAAGATGACATGGATGAAACTGAAGTGTATATTACCAAGTGAAATAGCCAATCTGAAAAGGCTATATGCTGTGTCATTCCAACTACACGGTGGTCTTTGAAAAGGAAAACAATGGAAGCCAGAAAAAAAAAAATCAGTAGTTGCTAGTGATTGAGAGAAAAAAGGAATGCTGGAGCAAAGAGGATTTTGGAACAGTAAAACTCTTCTGTATGATACCATAATGACGGTTACAGGGGACGGGCACGGTGGCTCACACCTGTTATCCCAGCACTTTGGGAGGCTGACGTGGGTGGATCACAAGGTCAGGAGTTCAAGACCAGCCTGACCAACATGGTGAAACCCCGTCTCTACAAAACATACAAAAATTAGCCGGGTGTGGTGGCACGCACCTGTAATCCCAGCTACTCAGGAGGCTAGGGCAGGAGAAATGCTTGAACCTGGGAGGTGGAGGTTGCAGTGAGTCGAGATCACACCACTGCACTCCAGCCTGGGCAACAGAGCAAGACAGTCTCAAAAAACATAAGAAAACACACAAAAAAACCCAAAAAACAAACAAAAATTGATGGTTACATGCCATTACACATTTGTCAAAGCCTGTAGAATGTATAACAGCAAGAGTGAACCCTAGTGTAAACTACAGACATTGGTGATAATGATGTGTAACTTCATTGTAACGCATATGCCATTCTAGTACAGGGTGTTGAGGGTGGTGGGGAGGCTGTGGATTTTGAAGGCATAAGGTATATTGGAACTCTGTACTTTCTGTCAGTTTTGCTGTGGGCCTAAAACTAAATAATAAAGTTTGTTAAAAAACTAAACACAAAAATATAAAGAAAAGCTCTAGGAATGGTGTTTTTTCTTCCCATCTAGGCATTGCATTTGGAAGCGAGTAACTACCATCCATTAGAAACTAAAGCAAAAAGAATTTGGCAAACAAAAGACATGAGGAAAATCAGGTTCTGATGAGAAGTTCAGTTAAATGATAATATGGTCTTTTGAAGTAGTATGTTTTCACTGAGATGGTCTGATAATTGATTAAATGACTGAATGTGAATGTTTTCTTAATTATCAAGCAATAGCTTCAGTTTTTCCTCCATCCTCATGCCAGGGATATGGCATATTCTAAATGGAGGCTGAAGTCTCTGAGCTGCTTAATTTTTCACAGACTTCTGCAAGGATGGTGGGCTTCCTGGCTCACTTTTTGCCAAAAGGCTGAGTAATGACTTGCACACAGCAGAAATGCAATGAGTAGTTGTGTGTGTTTGGTTATTTGTGTTTCTGGATGAGCCAGTAGAGATTGCAATTGCTTCATTCCTATTATAAGCTCAATAAAGAAAGAGATTATGTTTGGGTTACCATTATAACATCAACACTATTTGCACTATCTGCAAATAATAAAAGTGAATGCATAAGCAGAAGAGCTTTTTCTTGAAAGGGCATTAAAACACTGTGTTACAATTAATTAACCTTGAACTAGATATCAAACATCAGTTAAAGTGTTTTGGTTAAAGGTACAGTTCCATCCATTTTCATTATCCTTTTCTGAGTCTCCATTTCCTTATCTGAAACAGGAGCAGAAATCAACTTGGCCTGCCCTTCTAAGAGCTGTTCTGAGGGTCTGTCAGGGTAATGCAGATGGGAGAACACTGAGTTTTTAGGTGCTATATAAATGCATGATCAGACATAGCAAGTTACCCTGACAATGATCAGGAAAATAAAAATGAATGAGTGGGGAATGGAAGGAGGTGGAGGGAGCTTAATTTGCTAGAATTTTCAGAGGAGTAAAATACGTAGTTCAGAAGAAATATTTGATGAACTACATGAGGTAGTGAGTGGGGGATTCCTTATCATTCCTACCCCAAAATGCATGTTCCACTTTCAAATAATGCTCAGTGAAACACTCTTCCAAGCAGGAAGTCTCCACATAATTGCAAACCTTTTGTTGATAGAGTGGTCTATAAGTGTGGAGTCAAAGGTTCATTGCTTAAGGTCACAGAGGATGAGTTTTCTCTAACTAATCTTCCTGGAAATTAATCAAAGACACAAGATTTTATTTCTTTAAATTAAGACTCAGATAATTCCTGCCTGACAAAGATTCCAAATTACAAGCCTGCCTAGGATGTGCATATATTGCAATGCAACCTCACATCTAATTATGTCAGAATCATACTAAGTTATATTAGACTTAAAGAAAATTTGGTCTGTGTTCCCTAAAGTGAGAGTATATTAAGACAGGTGGGACCAAACTCAATTTTATTAGCCAAAAAGTTAATCTGACATAGCAATGAGGGGCAGACCTGGAGCCAGAACTCAGCATTCCATCTCAGTGTAGCAAATGTCTTATAGGTGATTACATTTTAAATACTGATTCAAAATAACTAGACAGATCAGGTATTCGTATCACATTTTTCCATTCCCCTCTCCAAGTGGATGGACCTACATTTCAAACTAGACAGATATAAACTGTTAACAACTTGCTAATGGATGTTGGAATCATGGTTCATCTTATTTAAGGGTTCTATTACTTATTCCTTAATTCATCAAACATGTATGAGATGCCTAAATGGTCCAAACATCTGGAGTTGCATAAGGAATTATGGTAAATACAAACAAACATTGGGCATGTGTGTGATCTGAAATGTATATTAGTTGTGATACGAGAGAAGAAATAGACCATTAAAAGAAAACAGTTGGTTCTTGGGCTAATTTCCAAGATAGTTTTTTTTTTTTAAATGTCCACTTTCTATGTTTCCTCTTCATACTGTGTTGAAACAGGAAAGTAAATTCACCAGAGATTTAACAACAGCATTCCATTTCATTCAAATGATGCCTACTCGCATCTTGATACTTTTCTAAGATTATCTGAAAACTTCAGAACAGTTTGAAATAAACTCATATATCAATTAATTCATTCAGAAAACATTGATCAATACCTTTTATGTGCCAATCACAGTGCTAAGTACTAGGGAGTAAAGACACAAATAAGAATGTCCTACAGAACTCATTATTTGAAGATAGGCTGCAACTGAAGAAATAGCTTACAAGTCAGTGTGATGGTACATCTGAAGCACAGAGGGTGCACAAAGGCAGTTAGAGCAGGTTAAGGTTAATTTGACTTCTGAGCTCAAAGAGGGTTCCCGGGAGAATGTTAAGTCTAAGTTATACTAGGAAAGAAGAGTAGGGGTATGAGGCAGGATGAGCATGTCAGACAGAAGGATGAGCATGATCCACAGAGCAGAAGCCAACAGCGAAATGGTGTGTCCTGGGAAATATAATCAATTCCTGATTGCTGGAGCAAAAAGTGAAAAGGGGCAGAGCAATCAAGTTGTTTTAGATATTACTACCTTGAGCAGGACAAAGCACTCACTTTGTGTATCATCAGCTGAAATTTGCACGAGGTCTTCCACATTCTCAGTCCTTCCTTCAGACTAGTTACCTTTGCAATCATATAATTCTGATATAGTTAAAAACAACAGTGTTCTTGGAAAACATATGAACACACTTAATTTATAATTAAATAGATGACTACAAAGATAGGATTGGAAAACCACTTTGAACTCTCTTTCTATGACCACAGTAAGTTTTGTCCAAGAGCTTTGCGTCTCCTTACTGTTTTCCTCCCCTAGCTTCTCTCTTATTTTCTTCCTTTCTTCTTCTTCTTCTTCTTTTTTTTTTTTTTTTTTTTTGGTATTCTTAGTAGAGACGGGGTTTCACCATGTTGGCCATGCTGGTCTTGAACTCCTGACATCGTGATCCACCTGCCTCGGCCTCCCAAACTGCTGGGATTACAGGCGTGAGCCACTGTGCCCAGCCTCTCTCTTATTTTCTAACAAGCTTTTCCATCTCTTCTTCTCTTTTTAAATTTTTATGTATGACCTTCTATATCTATGACAGCATACCCAACGTAGACTTTCATCTGACCAAGTAGTTCTCAGTCTTTGTTTCCAGATTTATTTAGAGCTTCCTGTGGAGACTCCTTAAGGATGACAGAACCCATGGAATTCCAGGCTCAATTTCTTCACCTGATCTCCGGCAATTTCACATAGATCTGTTTTATAGATTGGAACTTTTCATAAGATTTCGTTTGAAAAGAGAGTTACTATGCTTCATTAAGCCTTAAAATTGCTCCTTCTTGTCTAATTTTCATCTTCTGAGGCTAAATTGAGGCCCACAGAGGAGAAGACAGTATCAATACAACATAGCTCTCTAGACAGAACTAAATTCAACATGGCTCTACTCTTCTCAGACGCCCATTCCGTTAGGTTATTCCAGGCAAGAGTACTTTTCTGCTGTATTGCCCATACTAGGGACATCTGGGAAGTACAGTGACATGAGGGTCACCACGTGCCCAGTGTTTCAGGAGCAGACGTAACTGCCTCCAAGCCTTCTCCTTTTATCCTGAATTGGAAACTCTCTGTCGATAATTTCTATGGGCCATATTTAATTCAATTTAGAAAAAATTAACTATGAGCTTACAAAAATGTTTGTGCTCAGCCTTGGAGACATAGGTTAAATATACATGTATTTATATTCACTGCAATGGAGTTTTTCACCGACTTTTTTGAGAACAAGGAACACAGACACAAATACATCTGACTCCTTCAATGAAGCAAGAGCTATATTAGAGTATGTTGTTATGGATTAAATTTGGTGCCCCCAAAAGATATATTGAGGTTATAACCCCATGCACATCAGAATACAAACTTAGGTGGAATACGGTCATTGTAGATGTGATTCATAAAAGGAAGATAAGGTTACACTAGAGTAGGATGCTCCCCTAATCCAACATGATTGTTATGCTCATAAGAAGGTGGCCATGTGAAGACAGAGACACAGGGAGAAGGTCATGTGAAGGTGGAGGCAGAGAATGGTGTGATGCATGTGTAATCCAAGGAGCACCAAAGATTGCTGGCCATCACCAGAAGCTTGGAGGGAAGCATGGAACAGCTCCCCCCACTAGAGCCCTGAGAAGCAACCAACCCTGTTGGTGCACACTCTGCTTTTGGTCTTTTAGCCTTTGGAACTGTGGAACAACAAACTTCTATTATTTTATTCCACCCAGTCTGTGGTACTTTGTTCCAGCATCTCTAGAAAGCTGATATACATGCATGAAGTTCACAGATGACAAAGACATTATTAGCTACCCCAGGGCTCCAGGCACACCCCACTGGGACAGGTGACCTTTTAGTTGGGCCCTGAGAGGTGAGTAGGTGAGCAGGCATCCTTCAGAGGGAAAAACGGAGAAGGTGCATTCACAGTAGAGAAGAAAGCAGGAGCAAAGGACAGGATTTAGAAAGGTCTTTTTGGTTTTGAGCAATGCTGAATAACCCTGTATAGCTCCTACATGGAACTGGAGCTTGGGGTGTTTTCGGCAAAGCCTGTTGCAATGGACTTTTGCAACAAGGGAGTTTACTTAAGTCAAGAAAAACTTCAAGTTTTGGTGTAATTGTGCGTGTGTGTGTATGTGTTTAAATATATGTCTATCCCCAGATGGTTTCTCTTTCTTTCTTTTAATTTCTTTTTAATTATGGAAGCTATTCTCCAAACATGTTTTTGTTTATTTCAAACTAAGTATACAGTTTCAACATATGGAGCATATTTTGTTTTACTTCAGTTTATCTTAAGAAATCAGCTTTCCTAACTCTTGCTGGCAGTGGACCCAAATGATTTCTTACTTTTTACTTCTCTATTTTCTCTTCTTCCTTCTTTTCTTTCAGCTATGACTTATTCTTATCTCCTTTCCTCCCTCCCTCCCTCCCTCCCTCCCTCTCTCCCTTCCTTCCTTCCTTCCTTCCTTTTTTTCTTTTTCCTTCTGGAACGTTATAAAATATTTCCTGTGTTAATGAACTGCCCCATTTAGTGGCAGGAACCAATAGCTCCTTGACTTGTAGACATTTAGTTAACTTATAAAACACAAACTGGAATTGTGTTAATAAACAAGTCAGGGATATTACTTGTATTTTAATTTATAGTATCATGAAGCTGGCATTCAAATTTCTTCATAATCTGGATTCACACCACTTGAGCTGGCCTGTTTCGCTTGATGCATTTCAAACCTCAGGGCATTTGACTCTTCTGTTCTTCCTTTCCTTGAAAAGCTTGTTTTTACCTCCTCAGCCTTCTGTGCTCCACTTACTTTTTTTTTTTTTTTTTTTTTTGAGACGGAGTCTCGCTCTGTCGCCCAGGCTGGAGTGCAGTGGCCGGATCTCAGCTCACTGCAAGCTCTGCCTCCCGGGTTTATGCCATTCTCCTGCCTCAGCCTCCCGAGTAGCTGGGACTACAGGCGCCCACCACATCACCCGGCTAGTTTTTTGTATTTTTTAGTAGAGACGGGGTTTCACTGTGTTATCCAGGATGGTCTCAATCTCCTGACCTCGTGATTCGCCCGTCTCGGCCTCCCAAAGTGCTGGGATTACAGGCTTAAGCCACCGCGCCCGGCCAACTCCACTTACTTTTTAAGATGCAACTCAAATGTCCCTTCTTTTAAACACATTTTATGGTGCTTCCAGGCAGAACTCATTATGTTCCCCAGGATTCCCCTAGAGCTTTGTCCATTCTTCTATTATAACTTTGTTGTGCTTGGTATTTATTTTCATGTATGTTTCTTCCATTGAACTAAGGTAAAAATGGTTTCTCATTGTCACTAAACTTGCAGGGTCCAACGGAGTGGCTGGTACAGAGTGGGCTCTATAAATTCTCATCGAGGAAACTCATACGTGAAAAGAAAGGGCAATCTTCCCCCAAGGAGTAAAGAGCTTGTCTTCAATAACCCTGCAGCTCTTCCTTAAAATCATTTGCATACTTCCCAATTTGAAGAGCCCTTGAATGGTTAGACACTGGGTACTAGAGGCAGAAAGCCACTGAGAACATTGAGGGTCAAATTGATAGGGGAAGTTGTCCTTTCTTATTATTTACATTCATGTAGCAGAAACAGGGTATCCATTGGATGTCAAATCCAGTGTAGAGGTGTAGAGATTTATTCATGACCATTTCTGCAGTGACACTAGAACAAAGGGTTCATCACTCCTGCCAATTCTAAAAACTGGGATCAGTTACACTATGCTGAGAAGGTTTCTAGGATTAGAGTGCTGTAAACAAGTTATGAAGCCTGTAAGAAGCATGAGAAGAAAGAGTAGTGTCACACGGGATGTATACTTAGCATGGCTGTACTCCCTTTAAATAGGGTTTACCTCTTTCATCTTAAAACCCTCAGTATTTTACTTGACACATTGTACATGATGCATAAAGGGTTGTTGAATGAATGAACGAGTGAGTGAATGAAGTTTGCCTAAGCTGATAAATAGCAGGTGCGCAAATGTGCCAACTTTGTGAGTAGAGCTCTATAATTCCTGCCCCTCCCCCATTACTAGTATGCCTTTTCAATGATCTTGTGACATGAGACAACTTAAACATTTTAGTGCATGACCCTTAATTCTAGCAGCTGAAGTCCAGCATTGATGACCTTGACGATGGCCTTTTTTGTCCCCATGCATTGCTCACTGAAATCTGCACTGAGTGGGATTGATGGCCTAGAGACTAAGGATAGGTTCTGACCACGTGGTTCACTATGAGTATAATCTCTTCCCCTTCACTACCTTTTTAAGGGGTTTGGAAGTGCAGTGATATAAAGTGATAAGGAGAGAAACAAGGATAGGGTCAAATAGATGAGGTGGGGGCGTGAGCCAAGGTACGGAGGTAAAACAGAGGGCAGGCATGAGTGGTGGAAGAACTGGAAGAGGATGAAAAACAGAGCTGGAGCAGTGGACCATGGGAACCCACAGGTACGCGGATCAGCCTTCCCGTGCCACCCCCATGCCACTCACTGAGCTCCTCCCTGCTGTCTCCACCTTCATTTCTGATGGACATATTAAACATTTTCCTCTCCTGTAGTAAGAATCCTCTACATCTGAAAGCCACTTTCACCATAGGTTCACAGCACTGGGACGCAGGCTAAGGTGTGCTCCGGCCACATTAAGACTACAGGACTTTGATAGCTGGGAGAAATCCTAACCTTTCCATACTTCTATTTTCCCATCTTTGTTAGAAAGGCAGTGTGTGACAGAACTGAACTGAGGTTACAGAGGAGGGAGAGTCTTTACAGAGTGTCCAAAGCTACAGAAACATGTCTGGGTTCTCATCTTTACGTTGTCCTTACGATAGGAGGGTATTTCTCCAATAAGGAAATGCATTCTCAGAGAAGCCAAGGACCAGAGATTATGGAGCAGTTTATGAGTGGCAGAGTTCTAGAGCCCAACTTTGTGACTTTCACCCTCGTCTGCTTTTATTTTTGCTTCTCCAAGCCTCATCCTTAGAAACCAGGTTGTCTCTGATAGCAACAACAATATGTGAACTTTAGTGGTTTTTTATTATAAAAGGGTAACATTTAACATTTAAGTAGAATGTTTTATTTTAATTTAAACCTAATATTAAACAATCTAAGGAATTTATTTTTATGTTTAGAAGGGAATTTTCTGGTTAAACATCACACAGATCTGGATCCTGGGGCTCTGAGTGTTTGACACACGACTCATTTGGTAATAAAGGAAATGTGGTTGCAAAGTCAGTGCCATAATCCTTTGCCTATGCACACGTGCAGGCCCCACGCTGTCCTTCTGTGACCAAGGACCAAGTTTCTCAGGAGATGATAATCTTTACAAGCAACATTCAAAATTTTAAGTAGTACATGGCAGGACCCCTAAATCACTGAGGCAGTCAAACCCAGGGTCCTAATAACTTTTCCATACCTCTTTGGAACCTGTAGGCCTTTGTACTCAGTTGTCCTGAGTGAAAGAAAATAGTTTTGATGAAGAGGGAAATGGGCCGCCATTCCTATCACGTGCTCTGCTGGGAGGGCATGGTCCAGTCCTAAGTAGAAAGCAAACATAGAAGGCGGGTGGGCAAAAATCCCAGGCAGGGATTCGTTTTGTTTTGCTGCAGGACTTTTCAGGTCACCAACACCAGCTTCCAGGCTTTCCTCTCCATTGTCCTCCTCTCCCAGGGAGACAGTCTCCTCTGTTCTCTGGACTATAAGGCAGCCTGAGTTTCTCTGGCTCTCTCCTCATTAGCCAAGGAGCACACATTGAAAATCCAAAAAATATATGATTAATTCAACTTCGGATGCACACTGTCAGTCTAAGGGCAGTTTCTTTAGAAACAGCTAGGGGCTGCGTATTTAATGCTTTGAAGCACATTTTCACACCAGGAGTTAAGCTAAGTTCCATTGAGAATTTTCTTCAGCTCTGTTAATGTTGATACAGAAGCTATTGTAAACCCTAATTTCACGCCATGAAAAGATTCCTGTCTATGCTAAGACTTTAAGAATAGAGATGTTATAGTCTTTTAAATAAAAAACCCCAGAACTCCCACAAACCTTCACACTATCGTAGTGCTTTCTGATTTACAAAGCACTCTCCACTGGCTGGCCTTGCCTCTTAGACATCAAACCACAGAACAGCCACATCAGTTCGGAAGAGTTTGTTATGGGAATCTTGCCCCCCAACCTGCTCCCAGCTCCATTGACCACTCAGATCTTTAAATAGAACCATGTTTCTTCTGACCACCAGCATCTGCTTCACTATTGTCTTGGTTAGGACTTCCCAGCAGAGTCCTGCCCACCCTCTCCACCTTTGTCTAGTTAATTTCATCTTATCCTTCTGTTGTGAGCCCAAAGCACATGGTTTCAGACAAGTCTTCTCTGATCACCTGCTTCCCGAAACATTCCTTATGTACAATCGTAGAATCATATTTCTATTTTCCAGACTACTTGAAATCATTTTCTAATCAGTAATTTTTTCAGTATGATTACTTTGATATCTGTCACTCTATTGGGTTGAACATTATTTCTGTGTTTAGTTTACTATTGTATCTCTAGCACATGTCTAGCATATAATAGTTCAGTAAATATTTGAATATTAAATGAATGACCGTCACTCACTTCCCTTTTACAGCTGAGAAATTTGAGACTCAGAGCAACATGCCCATTGCTATGGTACTAATAAAAGACTTCTGGGGGTCAGAGAGATTCAAATCCAAAGTTTGGCATTGTCATTTATTCACCTGAGTAATTTTCTTTCCAGCTCTGGTTCCCTTTTCCTTTACTTGTTAAATTCAGATAACAGAAACTTAAGAGGATGGTTGTAAGTTCTACAAGAGATAAAAATTATTTATGGTGCTTGTGTACTATTAATACACCCTTAAATCCATTGCGTGTCTTTTAAGTCTATTTGCTGAAATTCTAATTCCAGTCTATGAAACAATTGATTTCTATATTGCTCCAAAACGTCAACATCTCTTCCTACAAGTAGAAAATCTGAAGCAAAAAGAATGTCAGTGCTAAAGGCAATTATCTCACCCTTTCTTTTCTCCTTTAGTTCACAATGGAATAACAGAAGAGATTATAAAATGAATTTTTCAAGGCAATAGAAACGGAAACAAAACTAACATTTATTTAGCTAATTTAGTATCTTTTAAAATGCTTGGCATAATTATGTTGCTTTCTTACTTGTTCTGATTAGCAATGACTGTCTGAATGACAGGCCCAGGATGGGGATGCAAATGTTCTGGAGAAATGAAATGAAAGATTTCTCGTGGTGGAACAACAGAGTGAACTCACAGTGTTTTTACTGGCAGATTTGCTAAGGGATGGAGCTAAGGAAACAGCCAAGATGGTAGCTAACTATGTTGTCAGGAGAGAAAGTTTATGCAATTAAAAAAAGAAAAGGAAAGAAAAAGAAACAAAACGGAGGAGAATAAGCATCAGATTTCAAGAGATGTTTGACTCAGGTTTCTTGACACTTAATCTCGTGTTTGATCCACCAGGCCACCTGAGGTGCTCTATAATATTATTATGCCCAATCTATAATTTATATCTTCTATATCATATTCCTAAGCTATTAAAGGCAGAGCACAGACCAAGAATATTTATAGAAATTATGCTACTGTAATAGCCAAGGAATATAAAAATACTATATTTCAAGGATTCTGTTTCAGGCTAAAAATGAAAGAAGGATATTGGAAACCCCACGCATAAGTGATTTAATATACATCATCTAATTCATTTAACTTCAAACTGATTTAGTACAGTTATGTTAGAAGCAGTAGTTATACATATTTAAAGTTTCAGCTGGAGAGAGCTGATCAAGCACCTTGACCTCTGTAGTGAGATGGTTGTGTATAAGAATGGGTAAGGGAGTTGGAGTCAAATGGACCTGGGTTCAAATCCTAGCTATGCCACTTACGATGTCTGTGATATTTGGGTTAGGAAATGAAAAGCAAGGATAGTAATGGGTCACAGGGTAGATATGATTTAATAAGTTTGAATATCGTATGAATAATGTCGCTTTACTAATAGCTGTAATATAGTCTAAATTTAATAAACACTGGCTCTTTTTCCTGAAAGCATTTGTCTTTGGTTTACTTAATTTTTTTTTTTAACAGAAGAGAACAGATAAAGTATCTTTGAAATACTAAATGGTGGGCAGCTGCCCTGCTGCTGGAAACAAGAAGGGATTGTGCTTTGCTCACTGGTATGGTGCCACTTGTCCTCTCCACACCCTGATTCCCTCCTCCTCCCCTACCTGAATCTTGGCTACTTTAAAGGAAAAACAGTGATTAAGGGTTATCAAGCTCTCCCTTTTTCCAGAGAGGACTGAAGGTCCTACACACACATCCAAGCATGCTGGGGATCTTCATGGAGGAAAAGGATTCAAGCTTTTAATACATATTCTGTATATGCAGACATACCAGTTACTATCTTTTTGTTGCTTTAATTACAATGTTGACTGGATGTGATAAGACTGAATATCCTTGTCTTGCTTCTGACTTCCAGGGGAAAGCATTTTTTTCCCCACAATTTAGTGAGATGTCAACTGCATACTTTCTGTGGACACATTTAGTTAGACTAAGAAATGTCTTCTAGGCTGTGTGTAGTGTCTCATGCCTGTAATCCCACCACTTTGGGAGACCAAGGAGGGTGGATCAACCGAGGTCAGGAGTTCGAGACCAGCCTGGTCAACATGGTGAAACCCCCATCTCTACTAAAAATACAAAAAAAAAAAAAAAAAGTGATGCGCACCTGTACTCCGAGCTACGTGGGAGGCTGAGGCACCAGAATTGCTTGAGCCTGGGAGGGAAAGGTTGCAGTGAGCTGAGATAGCGCCACTGCACTCCAGCTTGGGTGACAGAGTGAGACTCTGTCTCAAAAAAAAAAAGGAAAGAAAGAAAGAAAGAAAGAAAGAAAGAAAGAAAGAGAAAAGTCTTTTATTTTTAGGTTGATGAGACTTCCTTTGTCCAGAATGGAGATTGGATTTTGACAATTTTTTTCTGCATCTATTGAGATGATCACTTTTTGTAATCTGTTAATATGGTTAATTAAATTGATGGCATTCAAATACTAAAATATTAAGCCAAACTTACATTCCTGGGATTAAATTATTTTTGATCTTGTTGTATTATCCTTTTTATATATGGTTTGATTCAAGTTAGCAAAGTCTTGTTAAGAATTTTTGAATCTATATTGATGAGGGCTATAGGTCTGTAGTTTAGCTACATATTTCTTCTAATTCCTTACTGTTGTTTTGATATCACAAGAGTGATGACCTTATAAAATGACTTGGGATATATTTCTTCTTTAAATTTCTGGAAGAATTTTTGCAGAATTGTATTATTTCTTCCTTAAATACTTGGCATAATTCACAAATAGTTTCAGGGCCTGGAGTTTTCTTTGTGGGAAGGGTTTTCACTGTAATTTTTTAAAAAGTATAATGCAGCCAGGCATGGTGGCTCATGCCTGTAATCCCGGCACTTTGGGAGGCCAAGGTGGGTGGATCACCTGAGGTCGGGAGTTCGAGACCAGCCTGACCAACATGGAGAAGCCCCATCTTTATTAAAAATACAAAATTAGCCAGGCGTGGTGGCATATGCCTATAATCCCAGCTACTCGGGAGACTGAGGCAGGAGAATTGCTTGAACCCGGGAGGCGGAGGTTGCGGTGAGCCAAGATAGCGCCATTGCACTGCAACCTGAGCAACAAGAGAGAAACTCCATCT
>NW_012101288.1:4198172-4200155 GCF_000951045.1 Mandrillus leucophaeus
TATTGTAGTTTTCACTGTACACATTATAGTTTTCATCTTTAAAAGTTCAATTTTGACATTTTCAATATTTTCTATGTCTTTATGTGATGTTTTCAATATTTCCTCTGGTTTCTTAAACATACAGAATACAGTTATGATATCTGTTTAAATGTCACTTTATTCTATGCTTATTTTGTATCAGTTTTAATTGGCTTTTTTTCCCCTCAGCACAGGTTATATTTTTTTGCTGCTTTACAAGTTTTGGAATTTTTTATTGGGTACCACATATTGTCAATTTTATTTTTAAGAATTGGATAATTTTTCCTTCTGCACATGTTCTAGAGCTTTGTGCTGAGACATGGTTCAGTTATATGAAAACAGTATGTTCCTTTGAGTCTTTATTTTAAGTCTTATTTAGCAGGAACAGAACCATCTTTAATATAAGGTTAATTTTCACCACTACTGAGGCACAACTTTTTGAATACACTACCCAATGCTCAGTATATAATGAGGTTTTCCATTTTGATTGGTGGAAATAGACACTATTGGTACTATGTAAACCCTGGGAATTCTTTCACTGATTCTTCCCTCAGCCTTGGGTGCTTCTCTCTGACGTTCTCTCTCTGTTAAGCTCCCTCCTCTCTGATACTTCCCTGTGAACTCTTGCCATTTGCTTCTTCGTAAACTTCTCGCTTCATCCTTTCCACTCAGGGAGATAGCAGAGCTCTACCTGGGCTCCCCCTTCCCTGTAATACAGCCTGGAAACTCTCTCCAGGCAATAATCCAAGATAGTCAGAAGATTCACCAATTTTGTCTCCCAGCTTTCAGCTATCATTGTCCTTCATTATGTCATGTCCAATATACTGAGAAGTGTAGTTTTATATCTTTTGACAGTTTTTCTATTTTTTTTTTCTGGAATTAAGGTAAATCCTGTCTCTTTTACCCCATTTGGCAAGAAGTAAATGTCACAAATCAAATCTGGTTATTAGTTCCAGTTCTATTATTTCCTTACTTTCTAGAAGTCAATAAGCGTAATAAAATGATTCATTGATTCAGATGAAGGTTGAATATCTGCTTTGCAAACATTTTGTTTTCCCAAATCATATGTAACATTAGTGTGAGTGGCTGGGACCAACTGGCAGGCACATAATGATACTATACTCTGTAATGAATCAACATGTTTTATCCTTGCTTCCCTCTAGAAAGTTCAACCACATGGGAAAAATCATTTGAAAACTTTGAAAAAAGTGTAGTATGGAAATAGTTTAACTTGACATTAAATTTTAAATGAGAAGACTTTTTTTTTTTTTTAACCTATCATTATTTTCTTAGAGAGAAATCAGAGTAGCCTAATAGTGGAAAGCAAGAACAGTAGCAAACTCCTTTTTGTTGACTAAGTTAAGAGTTATATTTCCTATAGTTATTTCCCTTCTTATAAGAAGTATAGTTAATGATAAATATTGTATAGTTTCAAATAGCTAGAAGGAATATATTGAATGTTTCATGACTCCAGTAAAACACAAATCATAAAAAGCAACCTGAAGGGTTT
Source organism: Mandrillus leucophaeus (assembly GCF_000951045.1). NCBI lineage: Eukaryota > Metazoa > Chordata > Mammalia > Primates > Cercopithecidae > Mandrillus > Mandrillus leucophaeus. The sequence goes on from NW_012101288.1 coordinate 4,199,701, forward strand.
TGAATTTTTACAAAGAAATATATCAGATCACGGCACTTAACTGCTTAAACCATCATCCATCATAATACATTCTATTGAATTTTGAATTTGAATTTCACATGATTCATGTAAAGCAGTCCTATTATTTATGCTAAAATTTAAACTCTGCATGGCCTGCAAGATTGTCCCTGATCCAGCCCTTGCCTATTCAACATCATGTCTTACCCTTCTTCCCTTGGCCCTTAGGCCTTCTGTTTCTTATACCTACAAAGTTAGCACCTACAACAGAGCCTTGCACAAGCCATTTCTTCTTCTGGAATAGGTTTTGTTTTTGTTTTTCTTTAATTATTACATGGCTACATCCTTCTCAGATTTCAAGTTTCAACTAAAATATTACTTCTCTGGGAAGTCTCTTCTGACCACACTAGTTAACATTGTATGCTTACCCACTGTGCTAGTTGGAATTCTAAGATGAC
>NW_012101288.1:4200760-4212203 GCF_000951045.1 Mandrillus leucophaeus
TTGGGTGGCCCTGACCTCACCAGTCCAGCTCTTTAAGAGCAGAAATGGTCTTCTGTTTATATTGTAGAAGCAAATGATCATCTGATGGTGAGGGTCTATGGAGAAGGTCATAGGGCATCAATCTGAGGCAACTTCAAAGTGCTGAGAGTACCTCTGGCCTATAGCCAGTAAGAAAGCAAGTTTAGTCCTACAGTTGCAAGGAACTGAATTCTGCCATGAACATAAATCAGCTTAGAAGAGGATCTTGAGTTCCACCTGGAATTGTAACTCCAGCTAACATCCTGATTTTACCTTGGTGAGACCTTGAACAGAGAGGCTAACTATGCCCAGAATCCTAGCTCAGGAATACTGTGAGTTCATAAATTTGGATTGCTTAAGCCACTATTTCTGGCAATTTGTTATGCAAAGATAGAAAATTTTCACACCCAGAGTCAGTTTCATTATTACCACTGCATTATTTTATTTTCTTCATAGCTGAAAACTCTTTGAAATTTTAAAAATATTTTTCTTGTTTACTTCAGGATCTACCCATAGAATTATATGTTCCACTAGAAAAGCAATTTAAGTTGTCATTCTGCAAGGTTGATTCTGGCCATTCTGGCTCTTTGAGAAATAGGTTGGAGAGCATTATACATCTGTTTCTATTTTTCTGTTTAAAAAAGAGGAGCTAATATATACTGTATAATATTGAGATTTCTCAGTGGGACAAAATAACCTTTTTTTGGTATTCTTCAATTTGCTGAATAATTAAGTAAGAGGGAAAGACTCAAAATTCTTAAAAAATGAAAGAAGCACCATGCCAAAAATTTGCATATATCAGAGACATGCAGCTCTGTTAGTTTTCACATAATGCAATTGTTTATGGAAGCCATACAACATTTCAGCACAGAATTTTACTTTGCATCATAATATTTTTTGTAGTTACTGTAGTTATTGTGACCACATGTAGTGATGGCTCCAGAGCATTCCTCTCTTGTATGTTTTATGCCCAAAGAGATCCTCATATCCAGGGCTTTCAGCAGATCTATTTTGTGAATTCTTGCTATTATTATCCTGAAAAGGTAATCAGCAATTGCTCATGCTAAAAGAGGAGGGAGTGAACTACATGTTTGTCTTTTGTACTCTTATGGAAAGAACTGAACTGTGGGATCCTCTTCTCTAATTTTATGAAATAGCAAGGAAAAAATGTACACTTCATTGTTTTTAAATCATTGTATTTTCAGGCAACTTACTCTGTTGGATGAAAAGTTTTTCAAGCCCAGAACTCTGTGATTTATTATATTTATATTCATCTTAGAACTAAACAAATAAATGTTGCATTTAATAACACCGTGAATGAAAATGGATTGCACTATTCACTATTGCACTCTTCCTGCTTAATTTTTGTGGCTGTTGGCAACTGTAACCTTGCATATGCAATGTCACTGTTGCAGAAAAACAAGGTTCTTGTCACACAACCAGGAAGAGACACAAAGACACTTTGAAGGGTGAGGGGGAATGGAATTTATTGGGCGAAAAGGAAACAAAAAAACAGCAAAGCTAGAGGCCCTGTTAATGGGCCCCCATGTCACAGATTGAATCCCAGGCTATCACCCAGGAGCAGGAGAGACCAGGCACCTCCCCACTGCAAAAGGTGCGAACTTCCCGGGGCCGTGCCCTGTCCTCCCAGTGAACAGGCTGGTCAGAGATTCTCTGGGACCGGCAGTCTGGTTTTTCAGCCTTCAGGCTGTTTTAGGCTTGAAGGCAGGGTTTCACCGGGGGGACCCTTGGCTACCTCCTGTCTCTGTCATCACCTTTTAATCTCAGGTTTTCAAAAGGTTTTAAGATTATGTTCAATAAAAATGTTCCATCTTAGGCTGGTAAAACACTAGCTAAAAGCCCTGAAACCCAAACTCTCAATTTAAACCAGTTTTGATAAAATCATCTGGATCCATTTCAAGATTTCAAACACGGCAAACAGCCTCAGACATATGTATAGAAGTATTAGTCCATATATTTTCGGTACAAGTTAAAGGTTTCTAGAAATAACTCCATCCAAAATACATATGCCTCCCATTACATCTCATTGGTGCTTAAAATTATACTATTAATTCATTTTAAAAAATGTGTATGTGTGCACGTGTGTATGTGTATAGTCCAAGGTGTACTGATTGCTGGAAAATAATGGAGGTAATATAACAAATCTCTCATTTCTTACATCTTGTTCCCTGAAAGAGGGATCCATGTTAATGTGGTAAACAGAAAAACATATTGGGAAGGGAACAAAAAAGGTAATTCTAGGGTCAAATTTTGTCTCCACCACTTATTGCAATAGTTACAGAAATAGTATTCTCAAATATTAAATAAAAATACATACAAGATTCATGTAAGAAAAACTACAAAGCTCTTATTAAATAGATCAAAGAACTAAATAAATGGAGACATATTCTATGTTCATGCAAAGAAAGACTCAATTTGCCAAGGTTTCAGTTCTTCCCAGCTTGATCTATAGATTCAATGCAATCTTAGTCAAATCTCAGTAAGTTATTTTTTGTGGCTATCAACAAACTGATTCTAAGGATGATAAGGAGAGGTAAAAGACTCAGAATAGCCAAAACGATACTGAAGGAGAACAAAGTCAGAAGACTGACACTGCCTGACTTCAAGACTTACTATAATGCTACACTAATCAAGACAGTCCAGTATCAGTGAAAGAATAGACAAATAAATCAATGAAACAGAATAGAGAGCCCAGAAATAGACCCACATACATAGTTAAGTGATTTTTGACAAAGGGACAAAGTTGACAATCTTCTCATCAAATGGTACTGAAACAACTGGACATCCAAGTGCAAAAAGAAGAAGAAGAAGAAAAAAGAATCTAGATAGAGGCTTCGCATACTTCACAAAAATTAACTCAAAATGGAACAGAGACCTACATGTAAAAAGCAAAAATATAAATGTCCTGGAAGATAGTATAGTAGAAAACTATAGAGTGGCTTTGGGCTTGGTGATGACTTTTTAGATATGACATCAAAAAATATGACCCATGAAAGAAAGAATTAATAAGCTGGCCTTCACACTGAAGTTAAAATGTTCTGCCCTGCCAAAGACACTGTCAAGCCAGGTGTGGTGGCTCATGCCTGTAATCCCAGCACTTTGGGAGGCCAAGGTGGGCTCAGGAGTTCGAGACCAGTCTGGCCAACATGGTGAAACCCCGTCTCTATTAAAAATACAAAAATTAGCTGGGCGTGGTGGCACACACCTGTTATCCCAACTACTTGGGTGGCTGAGGCAGGAGGATCACTTGAATCCAGGAGGTGGAGGTTGCAATGAGCCTGACTGCACCACTGCACTCCAGCCTGGGTGACAGAGTGAGAACCTGACTCAAAAACAAACAAACAGAAACACCTCCACATTGTCAAAAGGATGAAAAGACAGCCACAGACTGAGAGAAAATATTAACAAAGGGTTTTTGCATTTTTTGCATGTATGATAAAGGACTGTTATCCAAAATATACCAAAAACTCTTAGAACTCAACAACAAGCAAAGAAACAATTCATTTAAAAAATTGGCCAATGAATAAAATCTAGTATTCAGTAGCACAATAGGGTGTCTATAGTTAACAATAACATATTGTATATTTAAAAATAGATGAAAGAGTGGAATTAGAATGTTCTTAACACTGTTAAAGCAAACTAAATATGGCCTGAGAAGGACTTCGTACTTCTATATTTGCATCCTTATGAACCAATTGTACCCTAACTTATTAGGCAGACAAAACTGAAAACCTAACTTAGGAGTATGCGTCTCTAACAATAGCTGAGTCTTGGCCAATCCAAGCAGCCATACTTCAGCCACTGATACACTGCTGAGTGTTCAAACTATGTTCAAATAAGCAAACACCAACCTGTAACCAATCCAGCTGTTTCTGTACCTCACTTCTGATTTCTGCACATAATTTTCCCTTTTTGGTCTATAAATTTGTTCTAACCATGAAGCATCCCTGGAGTCTCTCTGAATCTGTGGTGATTCTGGAGGTTGCCTGATTTGCAAGCCTTTTTCTTTTTTTTTTTTTTTCTTGCTCAGTTAAATTCTGTTAAATTTAACTTGTCTGAAGTTTTCTTTTAACAACACAAAGAAAGGACAAGTCCTTGGGGTGAGGGATACCCCAACTCTCCTGATTTGATCATTATACATTTTATTCCTGTATCAAAACATCACATGTATCCCACAAATATACACACGTATTATGTAACTACAATAATTTTGTTTTAACTGGTCAGTAACTTTTAACAGGCACCTCAGCAAATAAGACACAAAGATGGCAAATAATTATATAAAAATATGCTCTGCATCTATGTTCTCAGGGAAATACAAAATAAAACAGCAATGAGCTATCACTATACATCTATTAAAAATACCCAAAATTTAGAACATTGACAACATCAAATGCCGTGAAGGGTGTGGAGGAATGGGAACTCTTGTTCATTGCAGGTAGGAAAGCAATGTGCTGCAGTGTTGTTGGAAGATAGTTTGACAATTTCTTACAAAACTAAACATAGTCTTACTATACAGTCCAGAAATCACCCTTCTTGGCACATTCTCCAAACAAGTTGAAAATTTATGTTCACGGAAAACCCTGCCCATGAATGTTGATATAAGATGTATTTATAATTGCCAGAATTTAGAAGCAACCAAGATTTCCTACAGTAGGTGAATTAATAAATAAACTGTGGTCCATCTAGACAATGGAATCTTATTCAGCACTACAAAGAAAGGTGCTATCAAGCCATGAGGAGACATGGTGGAAGCTTAAGTACATATTACTAAATGAAAGAAGCCAATCCCAAAAGGCTACATAATGCATGATTCCAGCTATATGACCTATATGACATTTTCATTAACCATGTAGAGCAAAGCTATGGAGACAGCTTAAAGATCGGTGGTTGCAAAGGGTTAGTGGGGAAGAAAGGCTGAGCACAGAGAATTTTTAGGTCAGTGAAAACTACTTTGTATGATTCTGTAATGGTAGATACATGTCATTATACATTTGTCCAAATCTGTAACATGTGCGACATCAAGAGTGAATCCTAATTTAAACTATAGTCTTCAGGTGATGATATGCTAATGTAAGTTAACAAATTGAAGGTTAAACTTACGGGAGATGGGTTGGGTACTTTTCTTGGTGGATCTTGTGAGGTTTTGCACACCTGAGTAGATCGAGCAGTTGTCCAAGGGGGTAGGCTTTAAGTATGCCAACATGAAGTGATGTTATGCAGACAGCCTTCTGGTCTTCTGAAATGGGAGTACTGAGATTTTATTACTAGAACTTAAATTTTTAGGTAAAGATGCTAATTCCAAGACAAGTCTGCTTGATTGCTTTTCTGGTTGTAGACATTTAGATTTCATTACAAGTTTTTGTTTCCTTTTCTGAAAATGCTTTTTCCTAAGAGAGGAAAATGAAATCCTTTGGTGGAGAGGAAATAACTGAAATAAGAATGGAATTAGCACTTTTAGAATGTAGATATAGGTTGCAAAACACGAATTTGATGGAAAGAAGTTACTTAAATCAGATAGCTATCAATTCAATTCAAGAATTTAAATCCATGCTTATTAGCATTATATTGTGCTAGACAGTAATCTATCAGGATGAAATCTCCATACCTTTAATATAAGTAATAATAATACATTCTTCATTGAACTGCGAAGATATCTGAGACAGTCTATGAAAATTGCCTTCTACAAAATGTTGTTTACCCTACCTTACCCAAAATAATTTACTTTATTTTCAGTTCCGCTAAAGTCTCAAGAATTATCATTATGGGTGTTAGGTGCTTTTAATACATAACTAATTAAAATTATGCTCTTAGTTTTATATTTCTGATAAGTATATTTTATTTATATTTGCATATGTTAAAATTATTTTGTTTTCATTGTACTAATTACTACTTATTTATTGGTTCTACTACTAGGCACTGTTGCAGTTGTATGAAAATTTAGGATGTGAGAACAGAATATAATATATAGACATTTTGGAAAATTTTGACTTAGCTTGATAATCAGATATTAATAATAACCAAACAGTCTTACTAAGGCTTAAATTTTTTATTAATGAAAAATTAATCTAACTTATGTTGTTATTCCAATATAACATTTTTTGCATGATCTGTAAAGACTTATAGAGTCGTAAATTTTTGGACTGTAATTCTGAAAGAGAATTGAGAAAACACTTTGTGTAACTCCACAATTTAAAAGTGAAGAAACCAAGGTCTTGTATTTATAAATCTTGTCTATCATCCAGGCTACAGGATAGACTATGTGATTACATATGTAATTTTATGTGAAATTATATATAAATAACCATAGATAAAAACCTAGACGATATGCAACCCGGGAGTTGACCATTAGCCCATCATCTGGGACACTTCTGCATCCTTCCCTTGCATTCTTTAAACAAACAAATATAACTGCTTCTTTAAGATTTCTACTCAGTTTTCTTTCCTTAGTAAAGTTGTCCCTCAAAGCAGAGTCTGTGTCTGATATGTACTCGCTTTCATGGTGCAATGGAATAGAATGTATATAGAATTTCTTTAGTGTCACAGTTTCACATTTCCCATTTGACCTTTGCATGTGTTATTCTCTCCTTGTATCCTTTCCAGACACACTCCAACAGGGCAAGGGTTGGAGTGCTCCCAGTACTATGCACAAATGTGGGCTCATTGTAGATACTTAATAAATACTTATTGAATCAACAATAAGTAAAAAGCAAAATGCAATCAAATGCCATTTTGGCAATACCCCCCAAATTCTAGAATTTCCAAAGCAATTTTCCTGACTACATTTGCCATCCTGGTGGTCTTAAGAATCATATCAATCTTCAGTTTATTCCTAATTATAATTATTTTTAGAGGAATTCTGAGATATCTATTTTACCTATAGCACAAAGCAACTGTGTCTGTGTGTGTGTGTGTGTGAGAGAGAGAGAGACAGATACACAGACACAGAGAGAGACATAGAGAGACAGAGAGAAAAGCAAAGTGTTAAGAAGCAATGATTAATTTGTTGCAAAGAGAAGAAATTCAAAAAAGGAGAAAACAAATACAATATCTGATGAAACCCTGAAGACATTAAAACAGCTTTTCTAAATATAAAATAACAACAAAAAGTCCAAACATCAGTATTACTTTTTAACTCGGTAATACATGCCAATCCTCTGATTTGAACCTATGAGATAACTATAATTATTAACCCCATTTCGAAACAATAAAGTAAGGTTAATAATAGCTCATGTAGTTCTTACCATTTAGCTAAGTACTCTGTGCTAATAAAATATATGCATGAATTACCTTAGTTAATCCTCACAAAGATCTAATGATGTAGGTATACTTTTCATCATCCTAAAGTAGAAACTGAGTCTTAGAAAGGTACATTTAGCTTAATGTCACACAACTACTTGGTTGCTTATTCTAAATTTTCTCTCTCCTCACTTCCCGCCTCCATAGCAATGCGTAAATGGTGACAGTAGAGCCAGCCTTCATGAATCCAGAAATGTGAGCCACATTTTGAGGATAGCAGTCACTGCAGAAGCCTGGATCCTTGTATAACCTTATCGAGTGGGAAAATCTACCCATACTTGACCAACAACCTAACTGGGGGCTCTTACATCTGAGAGAAAGAATTTTTTTATCTTATTTAAGCCACTGTAGTTAGGAGTCAATTTATCACAGGACATTGCCTGTTGTTCCAACAAATAAACTACCCATGAAGTGGCTTTTGTTTACTATTTTGGGGATGGCTAAAAAATTCTCAAACTAGGCAGAACTAAACTAAAGTTTCAGATGAAAGAAGATCTTCATAAGCAACATCACATCTTGTCACAGCAGCAAAATGGTGGCTTGTCATTTCTTCCAGGAAAGTATATATACTCTGAATGTATCATGTTTCAGCATCGCTCTGTTATAGGCTCATATATCTAATTTCATCATCACACAAGATCAGAGCCGTCTATTGGGCTAGATTAAAATTAACCAAGATCATAAAACAAATATGTAAAAACATTAAAATTCTCATTTACAATGAGAAATCATTGTCACCCAATGAGACATACTTAATTTCATGCAACCAATTTATTTTCTTCATGTAGTCAAGATAAACAAGATGCCAGACAGTAATCAGAGGCTACTGCATAGTTTTATGAGAACTGAACCTACTCAAAGTCTATAAAATCAGCTCCTTGAGTCCCTGAAGGCAAATGTACATAGGAAGCCAAATTTTAATCAGGAGATTGCTTCATGAACCTGGAAGCAGATGTGGAGAGTTGGATGATTCATATGTCAAATGGTGCATCACACAACAGCGATGTTCTTGGCAATAGGGACAGACATGAGATAGGACAGCTTTAACTAAGATCATTGTCACAATGCTATCTGCATTTGCAGATTTAGAGTGGCTTTATCACGAGGATCAAAAAAACTCAAAGTTCAAGCAAAGGCTAAGGATTCACCTCTGCTTCTACACTGTGGTTATTTCCACTACATATTTTTGCTCTCTTTTCTTGTAATTCTTCTGATCCACTTATTCTGTGTTTATATCTGCGAGTACACTACTTTGAACTAATTTGGTCATATGTTTTCTCCTGTCAAAAAAACTTGATTTATTGCTTAATTCTCAAAGTACAATATTGTTTCAATTATTTCTGGGCCCAGATTAGAGCTCCCAGGTATTAACAATAGAACAAAGTTTTCCAGAAGTTCATTTTCAAAGAAAAACATTAAAATCTTGCTTACTATAGTTTACCAGAATGTAATCACTCCTTGTTTTTCCTACTGTGAGATTTGATTTCATTTATTTTAACTTTCTTAAGCCATTTACCTATGTATTACTTTATAATTTGGTAATGTTATACCTCTGCAATTCACACTTCAGTTTGCAAGTGTCTTCAGGGGAGGAGCTATTTGCAATTCATTACTGAGGTGCCTTCAACACATACGAGAATTTTTCACAAACATGGGCTTAACAAACATTGGAATAATTGATTCAGTAAAAAAAAAAAAAGAATGAGAACACCTGGGACTAAAAGTGTGCTAAATTCCTTCTGTCCATATGCCATAACTAGGGAATCCTGGCTAACATGACGACAATATATTTTAGTCAACATATGTCACCTTATACAGAACACCTTGTATTCCTCAGAGGATAACAAAAAAAAAAATTTACTATTATACATGATATAATCATATGCTAACATAATCTTGATATTAATGGCCTAAAATGAGCACATAATATATGTTTTTTCTCAATCTCTCCTAAATATTTTGAAGCACTAGCATTGTTATTCTCCTCTTCAGCTATAGAAACCAAGGCACAGAAAGGGCAAATCACTCACTGTCCCCTAGCCTGTCTCTATTAAATTCAGGATGTGTGCCCAATCAGGCACATGTCAGAGCCTATGCTCTTAACCACTGTGCTAAGTTTTCTCTTTGTGTTAGGCCATTCTCACATTGCTATAAAGAAATACCTGAAACTGGGTAATTTATAAAGAAAAGAGGTTTAATTGGTTCATGGTTCCGCAGGCTGCACAGAAAGTGTGATGCCGGCATCTGCTCAGCTTCTGAGGCCCCAGGAAACTTACAGTCATGGTGGGAAGGGAAGAGGGAACCAGCATGTCACGTGGCTGGAGCAGGAGCATGAGAGCAAAGGGGCAGGTGCCACACACTTTTAGACAACCAATCACACAAGAACTCACCCACTATGATGAGAACAGCACCAAGGGGATGGTGCTGAACCATTCACGAGAAATCTACCTGCGTGATCCAACCACCTCCCACCAGGCCCCACCATTAACATTGGGAATTACAACTTGATGTGAAATTTGGGCAGGGACTCAGAACCAAACCATATCACTCCTATATCTGGATTTTCAGAAATGATCTAGACTAGTCTCTTTACTCATAGGTATGAAATAATGAGATACAAAGATTACTTTTTAACAGGTATGGTTTAACTAAAATGTTTAGTGTGTGTGTGCATGTAGGTATCATAGATGGTTGGAAGTTTCTTCTTTTTAACCTTTATATTGTATCCTACCTTTGCTCTGTCTGTTTTCTTTAGTTCCTCGCTGCACACACACATGCACATGCACACACACACGTTTCTCATTGCAAGGTTTTTGCCCAGTCTAGGATCAAATTTTGTTTTCCCTAGGAAGTTCTTTCTGACCTAATCCCACTATATGAACTCTTAGCGTTTTCTTTTTCACAGCACTCATTTCCAGGTAATGCAATCTGGTTAATTACTTATAGGTAAAGCAGATGCCAGCTCCCTGGCATTGCCCAAGTCCTTTGGAATTATAGGGTCATGACTTTCTGTAGTATTTTAATATAAATGGGTTGAACTTTCACTCTACACATGGAAGTTCACAATATTCTAAACATTTTAGATATTAATAAGAAACTTAAATTTCTTTGTAACTCCTATATCCAAATCTCTAAATAGCTGCATGCTACATCTTGTTGTCTGTACATTCTGACCCATTTTTGCAACTCCTTCATCCTCATAGGATATAAAGTCTAATCGTTTCCTGAACAGAATACTAGCTAGTGTGATTTAGACTTTGCTGAAAAGTTGGGGGTAGTGGTAGTGATGGTAGTACGGGTAGAGCTTTTTCACATTGCAACACAGCAAATTAAATACACTCTTAGACTCACCTGGCCTTAAAACTCTCTCAGCCATCTGATCTACTCTCAGCCTCTTCTACCTTTTCATCAACTCCACCGACTCTTATTTTCCTCTCATGTTTTCTTTTTTTTTTTCTTTGCTCATTCTTTGTCTAGTGGTTTTCCATCATAGTTAACCATTTGAAACATCCAGTGAGCCTTACAAAAATGCCAGTGTTAGGGTCCTACCAAAGCAATAAAATCAGAAGTTCTGGAGTACAGGTCAGTCATCAGCTTTTGTTGTTGTCTTTGCCATTGTTTAATTTACCTAGATTATTATAATATATAGCCAGGTTTAAGAACCATTCAATACATCCAGTATATCACTCTGAGGGTGTGTTTTTTCATACTAAGAAAGATCAGCAAGATATTTCTGTAAATAAATACATTCTCTCCACCAGAAAGTCACTTCTGACTTCCACCTGACACCTTCCTCTGACACTTCTTGACTTTCTGACTTTAATAAAAAATATTCTTCCCCCAGTATTAGGTTGATTTATTGTTTCATTTCTATTTCCTTTGCTAGATTCTAAGCTTCATGAGGACAGGATTAGGGTTTGTGCCTTGTTTGTTACTGTTTCCTAGAAGAGAAAAAGATAACAAAATAGCACCTGAGGAGATTAGTCACTCATAAACATTTGTTGAATAAGTCAATGATTTACAATTGCAGAGAATTTGAAACAATAAAGAACAAAGAATATTTTATCTATTTAAAAATTGATGTGGAAAGAGTACAAAAAGATAT
>NW_012101288.1:4212703-4220622 GCF_000951045.1 Mandrillus leucophaeus
CTTGCAGATCTTGATGTATGGTGCCAGTCTGATCTCTGCTTCACAGCTTAATATTAATACTATTATTATAATAACTATATTAATATTAATAACTATAATAAAATAACTGTCATGTAATGAGTGTCTACTGTTCATCATGTCTTTATATACGTTATCTTTTGTAATCATTACAGAAAAACGAGCAATAGTTATGACTATCTACATTTTCCAGATAAAGAAACAAATCAAGAACCAGAAAGTATAAGATTGTGTTCACAGAGTAAATAAGCAGTTCAATAGAGACTAGAGACTCCAACTGAGAGTTTTCTTACGGTAATATTTTCTACAAAACCTTAGAAAGAAATCATTAAAGAATAAAAGTCAAATTTAAATGTTAGCATGTTAATTTCCATTTTTCTTTCCAATCCCTGGATCTACATAATGTCCAGGCAGCAACTCCATTCAGATTAGACTTTGGACAACGGAACCATCAAATTACTGACCAACCAACAGTTGATCATAAGTAAGTGAATTGTTAGTTTGTTCTTTGTGGGATCAAAACATACTTTATTGATAACCTTTCCATAGTGTCATTGATCTTAGCATTGGAACTGATATACAATGTTTAAATAAATTAAAACAACAATGTCTGTTGTGCCTTCTATATCTTATTTGGTCTAGTTTATGTTACTTCTGAGATTTGGTTGTTAAAAGATACATATATTGATCTTGTTCAGCCTAAAACATGTTTTGTAACCTACTATCTAAGAAAGGTTTCAGACATAAGAGGCAGGGAGATAGCCAATTCAATCCTTCTTCCAGATGTTTGGGTTTTGAGATAGCAGTGCTATTTGCCAGCTGGAATGTAGTTGGATTTGAGAAAGGATAATTTCCACCATGAAACTTGAACAAGTCATCACTTTAGCCTTCAAGGCAAGATCGCTGACAGAGATCTAATCCCAAAACTGTAGAGAAAAGAAAATACTTTTCCTAAAAGAAGGATGCAGTATATTGGAGGCCTGATTTCTCAAAGAAAGTGATTTTGAAACATTGATAAGGGAGGCACATAAAATGCCTTATGGTCTGATGATTCTTTAGTTACTGATAGACAATTATTATTTTCATACAGCAGTATGCACAATATGATTCCTGCCTGGCTGCTACTTTTTGCATATAATTTCATGACCAATTCTGAGACTTACCCTCGGTCTTTGATTGTGTACTCAGTTTTACCCTACTTCTGCAACATGATTCATGTTTGTAACTTAATATTTACTAACCAGATCCCTATTTTGTTCTTCATACTTGGCTTTTTATTTGGGAAATTTATCTGGAGTCCCACACCTCTAAAACTGGGATCTAGCTTTATTTTTTCAAACCAGTTGCCAGGAACTGAAGTTCTAGCCCTGGCTCTTTGTCTAATGTCTGAGGCATTTTTAGCCAGTCATAGATTTGCCTGATACCTACCAGCTACCTTGATTCCTATCACTTGCTCCAGGCTCCCATTCCTCACTAGGCCTCTAGGTACACTTTCCCCAACCCATACCTCATAATAAATACCTTCTGAGTGCCATTTTGTCATTAATCCTTTGCATTGGGGGTTATGTTTGATGTACTGGTCTTTCTTCTGGTACCTATGGCTGCTCTGTTTCCTGCACCCATCACTCCCAGGATATTTCTGTTTGCCCCATCCCACTGAATCACTAAACCTTGAGCAGACATATGACACACAGGACCTCATAAATCCTAACTGCTGAATATGCAGGCAAATATTCCATTCTGGCCAGTGTGTGGGGTTGCACAATTCCACATGACCTATATCACTGCTGGCACATTCTCTTTTAGGAACAATTCCTCTTCCTGGAAATAATCACAACCAGAAGCACCAAATTTTGCAACACTCTGGGAAACCACTTGAATAATTCTGTGAGAGTGAAGAAGATATCAAGTGTCAGTCCTGGGATTGATTTTTATTAGAATAAGAAAACTGTATATGTGCTGCCTTGATCACAGGCATTTCTGCCTATTTTCAAAATATACACATGATGATATTGCATCATATATTCAGGTAAAGTGTCTATATTTCCCCATGAAAATTCTGAAGACATCTGAGCAATGGAAATGTTGATTTCTTCAGAAGTCTTTGAAATTAGAATATGTTCTCACTTATTTCAGATTTAGCACAAAGGCAAAGTTTTAACCCGATTTTCCGGCTTCATATCAAGCTCTGTATCTCTAGATTGCATTTTGTCATATGCATTTTGGTTTCTGAAATCCTATGTCACATACAATATTTGTCATTAAAATTAGAATTATAAATACATAAACGTATGTATATATAGACACATATATAGTCACATAACATCTTACAAAGTGCATTTACATATAATATTTTATTGAAAGCCTTAAAGTGTACTGTAGGTTGAATATTATCTTCATTTTTATAGATACAGAAACAGAAATCTCAACTGAATGATAGTTAGCAAAACAAAAAACTGAATTTAGGTCCCATTGTTTCAAATCTCCTGCTGTTTCACCAGGTTCCACTCACTAAGCTTACTGCCGTAGTCATCACCCCTTCCCTGTGTTGTTTACAAGTATGGAGTATATTATAATTGAAATATGTGCTATAAAAACATGATATAAACTAAATTTTCAACGGACTGTCCCATTTGGTAAATTGCAATATCTTATATTTTACATAATCCTTGGAAGCATTATTGACTTACTAGATAACTTGGGACAGAAAATTCTATTATCTCTCCTTACCTAACAGGGGAGAAGAAAGTATCAAAATCACTAACCTAAATAATGAAAATGCAGCACAATGATTTCATTTCTGTATTTATTTAGTTATTCAAGCAACACAGTTCAGCTGAGCATCTCTTACATATCAGGTACTGTGATAGAAATGGAGAGTACAGTGATAGAAATGGAGATAAGAAAAAAGACAATGTTTACTCTGAATTGCTAGTAAGTCTAATGGTGAAAGCTGTAAATGTTTTTAATAGAGATACCCTAAAAAGGTAATAGGGACTTAGAGAAAAAGAACCCCACTGTATTAGTGGAAGCATAAAAAGTTCCATGGAGTAGTAAAAAAGCACATAAACGAGGTGGCATTCCAAGATGGCCAAATAGGAACAGCTCCGGTATGCAACTCCCAGCATAATTGATGCAGAAGATGGGTGATTTCTGCATTTCCAACTGAGTTACCTGGTTCATCTCATTGGGACTGGTTGGACAGTGGGTGCAGCCCACAGAGGGCTAGCTGAAGCAGGGCACGGCATCGTCTCCCCCGGGAAGTGCAAGAGGTCAGGAGATTTCCCTTTCCTAGCCAATGGAAGCTGTGACAGACTACCTGGAAAAACGGGACACTCCTGCCCAAATACTGTGCTTTTCCCAAGGTCTTAGCAACTGGCAGAAAAGGAGATTCTCTCCCGTGCCTGGCTTGGCAGGTCCCATGCCCACAGAACCTTGCTCACTGCTAGCACAGCAGTCTCAGATAGAACTGTGAGGCAGAGCGGTGTCTGCCATTGCTGAGGCCTGAGTAGGTACACAAACCAGCCGGGAAGCTCGAACTGGGTGGAGCCCACCACAGCTTAATGAGGACCACTGCCTGTAGACTTCACCTCTGTGGGCAGGGCAAAGTTGAACAAAAGGCAGCAGACAACTTCTGGAGACTTAAACGTACCTGTCTGACAGCTTTGAAAAGAGCAGTGGTTCTCCCAGCATGGCATTTGAGCTCTGAGAATAGACAGACTGCCTCCTCAAGTGGGTCCCTGACCCTTGTGTAGCCTAACTGGGAGACACCTCCCAGTGTGAGCTGACAGACACCTCATATAGGCAGCTGCACAAAGCTTCCAGAGGAAGGATCAGGCAGCAACATTTGCTGTTCTGCAATATTTGCTGTTCTGCAGCCTCTGCTGGTGTTATCCAGGCCAACAGGGTCTGGAGTGGACCTCCAGCAAACTCCAACAGACCTGCAACTGAGGGACCTAACTGTTAGAAGGAAAACTAACAAACAGAAAGCAATAGCATCAACATCAACAAAAAGTTCATTTACATCAAAACCCCATCTGTAGGTCACCAACATCAAAGACCAAAGGTAGATAAACCCACAAAGATGGGGAGAAACCAGAGCAGAAAAGCTGAAAATTCTAAAAATCAGATCACCTCTTCTCCTCCAAAGGATCGCAGCTCCTTGCCAGCAATGGGACAAAGCTGGATGGTGAATGACTTTGACAAGTTGACAGAAGTAGGCTTCAGAAGGTCGGTAGTAACAAACTTCTCTGAGCTAAAGGAGGATGTTCGAACCCATCGCAAGGAAGCCAAAAACTTAGAAAAAAGATTAGCTGAAGGGATAACTAGAATAAACAGTATAGAGAAGACCATAAATGACCTGAAGGAGCTGAAAATCATGGCATGAGAACCTCATAATGCACGCACAAGCTTCAATAGCCAATTCGATCAAGTGGAAGAAATGATATCAGTGATTGAAGATCAAATTAATGAAATAGAGCAAGAAGACAAGGTTAGACAAAAAAGTAAAAAGAAATGAACAAAGCCTCCAAGAAATATGGGAGTATGTGAAAAGATCAAATCTACTTTGATTGGTGTACTTGAAAGTGATGGGGAGAATGGAACCACGTTGGAAAAGGCTCTTCGGGATATTACCCAGGAGAACTTCCCCAACCTATCAAGGCAGGCCAACATTCAAATTCAGGGAATACAGAGAACACCACAAAGATACACCTCGAGAAGAGCAACCCAAGACACATAATAGCCAGATTCTCCAAGGTTGAAATGAAAGAAAAAGTGTTAAGGGCAGTCAGAGAGAAAGGTTGGGTTACCCACAAAGGGAAGCCCATCAGACTAACAGCGGGTCTCTTGGCAGAAACTCTATAAGCCAGGAGAGAGTGGGGGCCAATATTCAACATTCTTAAAGAAAAGTATTTTCAACCCAGAATTTCATATCCAGCCAAACTAAGCATCATAAGTGAAGGAGAAATAGAATCATTTACAGACAAGCAAATTTTGAGAGATTTTTGTCACCACCAGGCCTGCCTTACAAGCACTAAATATGGAAAGAAACAACCAGTATCAACCACTGCAAAAACATGACAAATTATAAAGACTATTGATGCTATGAAGAAACCACATCAATTAACGGGCAAAATAACTAGCAAACATCATAATGGCAGGATCAAATTCACACATAACAATATTAGCCTTAAATGTAAATGGGCAAAATGCCCCAATAAAAAGACACAGACTGACCAATTGGATAAAGAGTCAAGACCTATCAGTGTGCTGTATTCAGGAGACCCACCTCACATGCGGAAACACACATAGGCTCAAAATAAAGAGGTGGGGGAAGATCTACCAAGAAAATGGAAAGCAAAAAAAAAAAGAAAAGAAAAAAAGAAAAAGAAAAGCAAAAAAAAAAGCAAGCAAGGGTTGCAATTGTAGTCTCTGATAAAACAGATTTTAAACCAACAAAGATCAAAAGAGACAAAGAAGGCCATAACATAATGGTAAAGGGATCAATTCAACAAGAAGAGTTAACTATCCTAAATATATATGCACACAATACAGGAGCACCCAGATTCATAAAGCAAGTCCTTAGAGACATACAAAGAGACTTAGACTTCCACACAATAATAATGGGAGACTTTAACACCCCACTGTCAATATTAGACAGATCAATGACACAGAAGGTTAACAAATATATCTGGAACTTGAACTCAGCTCTGCACCAGGCAGACCTAATAGACATCTACAGAACTCTCTACCACAAATCAACAGAATATACATTCTTCTCAGCACCACATTGCACTTAATCTAAAATTGACCACACAATTGGAATTAAAGCACTCCTCAGCAAATGTGAAAGAACAGAAATCACAACAAACTGTCTCTCTGACTACAGTGCAATCAAATTAGAACTCAGGATTAAGAAACTCACTCAAAACCACACAACTACATGGAAACTGAACAACTTGCTCCTGAATGACTACTGGGTACATAACGAAATGAAGGCAGAAATAAAGATGTTCTTTGAAATCAATGAGAACAAAGACACAACATACCAGAATCCCTGCGACACATTTAAAGCAGTGTGTAGAGGGAAATTTACAGCATTAAAGGTCCACAACAGAAAACAGGAGTGATCTAAATTCAACACCCTAACATCACAATTAAAAGAACTAGAGAAGCAAGAGCAAGTTCAAAAGACAGCAGAAGGCAAGACATAACTAAGATCAGAACAGAACTGAAAGAGATAGAGACACAAAAAAACCTTTAAAAAAATCAATGAATCCAGGAGCTGTTTTTTTGAAAAGATCAACAAAATTGATAGACCACTAGCAAGACTAATAAAGAAGAAAAGAGAGAAAAATCAAATAGATGCAATAAAAAATGATAAAGGGGATATCACCACCAATCTCACAGAAATACAAATTACCATCAGAGAATACTATAAACACCTCTACACAAATACCTCTACCAGAGGTACAAAAAGGAGCTGGTACCATTCCTTGTGAAACTATTCCAATCAATAGAAAAAGAGGGAATCCTCCCTAACTCATTTTATGAGGCCAACATCATCCTGATACCAAAACCTGACAGAGACACAACAAAAAAAGAATTTTAGACTAACATCCCTGATGAACATCGATGCAAAATTCCTCAATAAAAAAGTGGCAAACCGAATCCAGCAGCACATCAAAAAGCTTATCCACCATGATCAAGTTGGCTTCATCCCTGGGATGCAAGGCTGGTTCTACATATGCAAATCAAAACGTAATCCATCACATAAACAGAACCAAAGACAAAACCCACATGATTATCTCAACAGATGCAGAAAAGTCCTTTGACAAAATTCAACAGCCCTTCATGATAAAAACTCTCAACAAACTAGGTATTGATGGACCATATCTCAAGAGCTATTTATGACAAACCCACAGCCAATATCATACTGATGGGCAAAAACTGAAAGCATTCACTTTGAAAACCAGTACAAGACAAGGATGCCCTCTCTCACCACTTCTATTCAACATAGTGTTGGAAGTTCTGGCCAGGGCAATCAGGCAAGAGAAAGAAATAAAGGGTATTGAATTAGGAAAATAGGAAGTCAAATTGTCCCTGTTTGCAGATGACATGATTGTATATTTAGAAAACCCCATCTTCTCAGTCCAATGTCTCCTTAAGCCGATAAGCAACTTCAGCAAAGTCTCAGGATACAAAATCAATCTGCAAAAATCACAAGCATTCCTATATACCATTAACAGACAGGAGTGAAATCATGAGTCAACTCCCATTCATAATTGCTACAAAGAGAACAAAATACCTAAGAATCAAACTTACAAGGGATGTGAGGGACCTTCAAGGAGAACTGCAAACCACTGCTCAATGAAATAGAAGAGGACACAAAGAAGTGGAAGAATATTCCATGCTCACGGATAGGAGAATCAATATCGTGAAAATGGCCATACAGCCCAAAGTAATTTAGAGATTCGATGCCATCCCCATAAAGCTACCAATGACTTTCTTCACAGAATTGGAAAAACTACTTTAAATTTCATATGGAACCAAAAGAGAGCCCACATTGCCAAGACAATCCTTAGCAAAAAGAACAAAGCTGGAGGCATGACGCTACCTGGCTTCAAACTATACTACAAGGCTACAGTCCAAAACAGCGTGGTACCAGTACCAAAACAGATATATAGACCAATGGAACAGAAGAGAGGCCTCAGAAATAACACCATACATCTACAACCATCTGATCTTTGACAAACCTGATGAAAACAAGAAACGGGGAAAGGATTCCCTATTTAATAAATGGTGCTGGGAAAGCTTGCTAGCCATATGTTGAAAGCTGAAACTGGATCCCTTCCTTACACTTTATACAAAAATTAATTCAAGATGGATTAGAGACTTAA
>NW_012101288.1:4221688-4250939 GCF_000951045.1 Mandrillus leucophaeus
CCTAATGTAAATGATGAGTTGATGGGTGCAGCAAACCAACATGGCACATGTATACCTATGTATCAAACCTGCACATTTTGCACATGTACCCTAGAACTTAAAGTATAATAATAAAAAAATGAAAAAATAAAATTAAATTTAAAAAAACACATAAAGAAGGTAAAGGAGAAAAATGTATATTTGCTAAATGAGGAATTAAGATTGAAAGAAGTCTGCCTATTATGGCTTAAAATGAAATTATAAACAGTACTCTAAAACTGTAAAACTGCTGCATTGTAGAGAATGAAGATTATGCGAGTCTGAAAGTTAGCTTACGACCATGATAAGAAAAATCACAGATAGTGCCCTGAGATTTTTCTACTTATTCCCAGTGGAATAAGTAGAAATGGAAACCCTCCAAGGTTTTTAATGGCAGCATTTAAGGAGATCCTGAAATCTTCCAAACAACTCCTTAAATTTAGTTTCCTGAAAGCAGAGCCCGAAACAAGAATTTTGGTTCAAGTAGTTTATTTAGGTTGCAGTTTCAGGAATCAAAGTGAAGGAATGCAGAAGGGGTTCAGGGAAAGGAGGTATATTAGGCTGTTTCTGTGTTGCTATAAATAAATATCAGACCTTGAGTAATTTTTAAGAAAAGACCTTTCTTTGGCTTATGATTTTGCAGGCTGCACAGGAAGCAAAACATCATCTGTTTGGCTTTAGGGGAAGCCTCAGGGAGTTTTCACTCATGGCAGAAGGTAAAGCTGGAGCAGGTGCTTCACGTGGCAAAAAAAGCAGTAGTAAAGTGGGGGAGGGTGAGTGCCACACATGTTTAAACAACCAAATCTCACAAGCACTCACTTACTATGGCACAGACAGTACCAAGCCATGAAGGATCCACCCTTGTGACCCAAATACCTCCCACCAGGCCCCACCTTCAACACTGGAAATTCTATTTCAACCTGAGATTTAGAGGGGACACATATCTAAACTCTATCAGGAGGAAAGCGATTAGTGGATGTCAAAATGAATGGGTGACATCTGGGGTTCAATTCTGCTTGGGATTCCCTGGGAGATGTAGAGCATACCATAATGTCATCCCACCAAGTGTGAGGAAGCTGAGACCTTTATTCACATGCTTTACTCTTCAACCATTAAGGGTAAATCTTAGGGCATTAACTCTCTGGACTTCTGGTTTGGTCTCTACTAAAAGCACACTCATCAGAGAAAGCCTTCAGGTAGAGAGATAAAGCAACTGTTAAACTGTAGGGGAGCAGGTATAGGCAGTCTCTCAGGTAGGCCAATTTAATAGCACTAGAATGAGGATCATTTTTCTTTCTGCAAAATGTAAAACAGTCTATTCTGGCTGGGAGGAACCAGTAGAGACCCCCTTGGGGCTGCTGTGAATTTTAAGTCATTAGAGTTTTCCTCCTTGTCATCTCCTTCAGTGTGTCTGCCTCCATGGTAAATCTGAAACATACCCAAATTGTATCACCCTTGATGAAATCTACTGTCTGCTGAATGTCGGCTTTTGAAAGCTGGGGCATCCTAATTGCCGTCAACAGACTTCCTTTGAATGCCTATGGGGCTTGGGAGAGCAAACTGTGTGGTTGTTATTTGTCCTCCCTGGGACATGCAGTATCAAGAAACACCGCCTACCTTCCAAGGCTTCCATCTCTTTTGTTGCTCCGGATTGCAAATGACATCCTTGTGTGGGATGCATTAAGACCTTTTGTGTCCTGGTATCAGCTAGAGGCCTGCTCAGTGTACACTCTGGCAGCTCTCATTATGAGGAATAATAGGCAACATGTTTCCTTAAGATTTGTTATCTTTTCTCACTCAGCCCCAGCCAGTATGTCTGCTGGGCATTTTCTGGGCCCTGCTTTGGTGCAATAATGAGGAAGGCAAGAGAGGAGAGCAGCATTTGTTATGGGATCCCAGCTGCAAACCTGACATCTGCTGAGTATTCTGTAACTTTCTTTGAACATAATTAAATACAATCAGCAGTCTCCCTTGGCCTCCCACCATAGACCCCATTAGAAAAAAGGAAGAATCTGACATCAAACCTATGTGGAAAAATGCTGAACAATGGGACTAATTCAACCTCAATTCATCCATCCATTACTGTTGAAGAAAGATGTGAATCATTACTTTCCTAAAAACTTTTCTGCTTTTCTTTTTTCTTCTTCCTTTACTCTGTTCCTTCTTTTCTTCTCCCACTTTGAATTTCTTTTTCTCTATTTTTTTTTTTTTTTTTTTTTCTGTTAGGGCATGGGGACTCACATGGCTCAAAAAGCCTCAGAATTTCTTTCCTTCCTTCCTTCCTTCCTCCCTCCCTCCCTCCCTCCCTCCTTTCATTGTTTACTTATTTTCTTCCTTAAATATTTATTTAGTACATTCCAGTACCCATGTGATAAGACAAACAAGACAGACATCAGGTATATGCCCTTCTGAATTTAAAATTGCCAATTTAAAAGGAGCTCAGAAACACAGCAGCATGATTAGTGGAGAAAGCACTGGCTTGGGACTAAGATATACCCAGTTGTAAATGCTTCTCTACCATTTCCTAATTGTTTCACTTCCCTAGGCCTCCTTTGCTCATCTATACACAACATTGTTGTGATATATAAACTAGTTAATAAACCTTAGCACATAACTCAACATATTGTAACTTTGCTTTTTTCCTACTTGCCTCAAATAGTCCTCTGAAGGGGGCTAAACACTGTGCTCTGAGTAAATAAATATTGAAAGAATATATGAATGTCTGCGGGTAAGATAATATAGTTCCATGCTCATAGAAGCCAAATGTTCCAAAGCTGGAAGGGATGCTCACTCTACACAGACTGGAAAATAAGCAACCTTAAGCACTATGCCTCAAGTCATCCAGCTAATTGAAGTTGAGAGTTGGCTGTAACTAAAACCTCAATAATTCTCTTCCAATACTCTTTCTACTTCATTGCTCTAGAAAGTCAATTTTAGAACGTAGACAGCCAGTGCAAAGAAGAAGTGGAGACCAGGCTAGCCAGGTCCAATCTCTCTCTTATAAGGCTATATTCTGTTACTAGATTCATTTTCTTTCTGTAAAATGTTTATTACACAATCACTGCATTTTTGGGGCAGAAAATGTTGATTGCTCACACAGTAGTCATCCCTTTCATCTTCTTTTCTCAGAAAACCATCATTGCACATAGAAACTGAAATAATAATTACTTCCTTTCCCAGCCTCTCCTGAAGCTAGGACATGGGCATGAAATTAATGTTGGCTGGTGGTACATGAGAGGATGTGTTCTGTTACTTGCAATTTACAGAATCTTCATTTTAAAAAAGATTTTCAAATTCTTTAAATCTATAATATTATCTTGTTAGATTTATTTACATGCATGCACTTGCACACATATATGTGAGCTCACACATGTGCTTACATATATATATATAAAAGGTCACTTGAAATCAATATTTTGCGACTTGTTCATATAGTATTACTAACTTTCATTATAATTTAAAATTATTTTACCCCATTATTTTGGCTACACAATACTCTAATTTATGTCCAAATAGACCTATATGTAAGCAACTCTCTATTGTTGATCATTTAGCTTATTTCCAACATTGTAGCTTACAAATAGCATTTTCATGA
This sequence comes from Mandrillus leucophaeus, assembly GCF_000951045.1. Taxonomy (NCBI): domain Eukaryota; kingdom Metazoa; phylum Chordata; class Mammalia; order Primates; family Cercopithecidae; genus Mandrillus; species Mandrillus leucophaeus. Next base: position 4,225,302 of record NW_012101288.1, read on the forward strand.
CCATCCATAAAGCTAGAGTTATTTTTCCTTCCCACAATATATTAATTTTCACAAAACACTGCATTTATAATGGCATCACTTTACCAAAGTTACTTTGGTATAGTTTTACACTTTATAAAGTGCTCTTATGTTCAATGTCTCTTTTGAGTTTCACAACTATTTCTTGAAGATAACTGGATGGCTGTTATTAACTCTATTTTTTAAATGACAAAAAGGAAGTCAATTCAACTGAGGCTTACAATTGGATTGGCTTCCTCAAGAGCCAAGCTTGTATATAGCAAGTCAGGAGCTATTAGAGGCTTTTTTAAACTTAAAATTCTAGTATCATACATCTTTCTTGTATTCCCATCTTCTTACCTGTAGGCCCAACTCCTTCGTTTTTGACAAAAGAAGACATATGTCTGTCTTTGAGTTGATTGTAATTCAGTGGAGGAAAGTGGCAAGTAAATGGATATTTATATTATCATATGAAAAATACAATAATTACAGAATGAAGGAGTAGCTCTTAAGTCATCCAGGAATGCTATGAAAAGCTTCGTAGGAAAGCTAAAATTTAAGGAGACATTTATTTCATATCAAGTTGAGAATTCTTATTGAGGTGTTTAAAGTTTCCTTCAGGCAATTATACCTCACTGCATTTTCATCCTTTCTAAAACTTCTGTCTCTCTCAATCCTACTCATCATTTCAAATCTTCTTCAACGTTGATTTCTTTTACAAAACCAGGCTCAACTCCTATGGTTGTTTTTGGAAAGTACAGAATTCTCTTAGCATATTGGAGAAGACTGAAAGCCTCATTCTGTAAAATTTTTCATTTTCTGACCAAAAGTAAAGAAACAACAGACTGCCTACTAGTGTTAGTTATTATGCCTTGAATCAGGGATGCAGAGATATTTGTGGCATGGCCATTGCCAAGAGAAGGTAATTGTAATGATCCAGAAATAGTGGGATGGTAGCCTTCTTATGAATTTGCTCTCAATGGGTCACGTTTACTTCCCTTCAACATATTTCTGTCTTTGTAGCTTTCTGATGCAGTACAAATATTAAATAATAATGGTTTTGCTGGTGAATTTTCTTTTGTTGTTGTTGTTTATTGATGGAATGGTTTGGTTTTCTTCTTCAACTTTTATGTTAGGTTCAGGGGTACATGTATAGGGTTGTTATACAGGTAAATTGCATATCATGGGGGTTTGGTATGCAGAGTCTTTCATCACTCACATAATAAGCATAACACCCAATAGGAAATTTTTTTATTCTCTTTTCTCCTACACTTCACCCTCAAGTAGGCCCAAGTGTCTATTATTTCCTTCTCTCTGTCCATGCGTACTCAATGTTTAGCTCCCTCTTATAAGTGAAAACATGTGGTATTTAGTTTTCTATTCCTAGGCTAGTTTGCTTAGGATAATGGCCTCCAGCTCCATCTATGGTGCTGTAAAGAACATAATCTCATTCTTTTTATGGCTGCATAGTACTAAGAACATAATCTCATTCTTTTTATGGCTGCATAGTATTATATGGTGTATATGTATCATATTTTCTTTATCCAGCCTACCATTGATGGACATTTAGGTTGATTCCATGCTTCTGCTATTGTGAATAGTGCTGCAATGAACATTCATGTTCATGTGTCTTTGTGGAAGAATGATTTATATTTCTCTGGTATATGCCCAATAATGGGATTGCTAGGTCAAATGATTTCTTTGAGAAATAGCCAAACTGCTTTCTACAATTTTTCTTCCATCAGTGTATAAGTGTTCCCTTTTCCCCACAACCTCACCAGCATCTATTATTTTTTGACTTTTTAATAGTAGCCATTCTGACTCATGTGAGATGGTATCTCATCATGGTTTTGATTTGCATTTCTCTAATGATTAGTGATATCTTCTTTTGAAAAGTGTCTGTTCATATCCTTTGCCCACATTTTAAGGGCATTGTTTGGCTTTTGTTTGTAATTTTTTTTTGTTCCTTATAGATTCTGGATATTAGATCTTTGTTAGATTCATAGTTTGCAAATATTTTCCCCCATTCTATAGGTTGTCTGTTTACTCTGTTGATAGTTTATTTTGCTGGGCAGAAGATTTTTAGTTTAATTAGGTCCCATTTATCAATTTGTGTTTTTGTTGCAATTGCTTTTGGCATCTTTGTCATGAAATCTTTGCCAGATTCTATGTCCAGAATATTCTTTTCTAGGTTATCTTCCAGAGTTTTAACAGTTTTAGGTTTGACATTTAAGTCTTTAATCCATCTTGAGCCAATTTTTGTATATAATGTAAGGAAGGGGTGCAGCTTCAGTCTTCTGTACCTGGCTAGCCAGTTATCCCAGCAGCATTTATTGATAGGAGGTCCTTTTCCCATGGCTTTTTTTTGTTGACTATGTCAAGATCACATTGTTGTAGGTGTTTTGGCATTATTTCTGGGCTCTCTACTCTGTTTCGCTGGTCTATGTGTCTGTTTTTGTAACAGTACCATGGTGTTTTGGTTACTATAGCCTTGTCGTGTAGTTTGAATTCAGGTAATGTGATGCCTCTAGCTTTTGTTTGTTTGTTTGTTTGTTGTTGGTTTCCCTTTTAGGATTGCCTTGGCTATTTGAGCTCTTTTTTTTTGTTTCATATGCATTTTAAAATAGTTTTTCCTAATTATGTGAAAAATATCATTGTTAGTTTGATAGGAATAACACTGAATCTGTAAATTGCTTTGGGCAGTATGACTATTTTAACAATATTTCTTTTTCTTATCCATGAGCTTGGAATGCTTTTTATTTGTTTTTATCATCTCTTATTTCTTTGAGCAGTGTTTTATGATTCTCATTATAGAGATCTTTCACCTCCCTGGTTAGCTGTATTCCTAGGTATTTTACTCTTTCTGTGGTAATTTTGAATGGAATTGCATTTTTGATTTGGTTCTCAGTTTCGACATTATTAATGTATAGAAATGCTACTGCTTTTGTACATTGATTTTGTATCTTGAAACTTGGCTGAAATTATTTATCAAATCTAGGAGCTTTTGGCAGAGACTATGAGGTTTTCTAGGTGTTGAATCATATTGTCTGCAGAGATAATTTGACTTCCTGGCTTCCTATCTGGATATCTTTTATTCCTTTCTCTTGCCTTATTGCTCTCACTAGGACTTCTAGGACTATGTTCAGTAGGAGTGGTAAGAGTGGGCATCTTTGTCTTGTGCTGATTCTCAAGGGCAATGCCCATTCAGTATGATGTTTGGCTGTGGGTTTGCCACAGATGGCTCTTATTATTTTGAGATATGTTCCTTCAATGCCTAGTTTGTTGAGGGTTTTTAACATGAAGGGATATTGAATTTCATTAAAAGCCTTTTCTGCCATCTATTGAGATGATCACATGGTTTTTGTTTGTAGTTCTGTTTATGTGGTTAATCACATTTATTGATTTGCCTATATTGAAACAAATTTGAATCTACATACTGTAAAATCGAACACACAACTTGCCAAGAAACAATTCTTAGTAAATTCAAAACAACCAAAATTATACCAAACACACTCTCAGACCACAGCACAATAAAAACTAGAAATTGACACTCAGAAAATTGCTCAAAACCATTCCATTACATGGAATTAAACAACCTTCTCCTGAATGACTTTTGGGTAAACAAATTAAGGCATAAAACAGAGTATTTTTGAAACTAATGAGAATAAAGATACAAAATACCACAATCTCTGGGACACAACTAATACAGTGTTAAGAGCAGAGTTTATAGCTCTAAATGTCCACATTAAAAAATTACAAACATCTCAAATTACCAACCTAACATCATACCTACAAGAACTAGAGAAACAAGAGCAAACCAACTCCAGAAGACAGGAAACGACCTAATTCAGAGCTGAACTGAAAGAAATTGAGATGCAAAAAATCATACAAGAGATCAATGGATCCAGGAGTTGTTTTCTTGAGAGAATAAATAAGATTGAGAGACTGCTAACCAGACTAATAAAAAAAATAGAAGATCCACATAAATACAATCAGAAATGATAAAGGACATGTTACCATCGACCCCACAGAAATATTTAAAAATCCTCAGAGACTACTATTAACACCTCTATTCACATAAACAAGAATCCTACCAGAAATTGATAAATTCCTGGACACTATACAGCCTCCCAAGATTGGACCAGGAAGAAACTGAATTTATGAACAGGATAGTAACAAGTTCCAAAATTGAATTAGTGTAAAAAGTCTACCGACCCCAAAAAAGCTCAGGACCAGACAGATTCACAGCCAAATTCTACCAGATGTATAAAGAAGAGCTGGTACCATCCCTACTGAAACTATTCCAAAAAGTTGAGGAGGAGAGACTTCTCCCTAATTCATTCTATGAGGCCAGCATCATCTTGATACCAAAACCTAGCAGAGACATAACAAAAAAACAAAACTCCAGGCCAATATTCTTGATGAGCATACATAAGTTACCTTAATCTCAAAAAAAAAGTCAGAAGAATTTAACAACTAGAAAAAAAAAATCAGAAGACTAAAGATATGCCACTCAGTGAAGAGAATGAAGTGAGCTAGAGAATGGAAGAATATATTCAAATATGACACAATAAGAGGCTCCCTGAGTAGGTGTTGATTGAGAAACAGTCTACTGAATGAGACATGCTTTTGGAAGCCACTCATCCTGGGATCTCAGAGATATTGCTATGATTTGGCAACATGCTGCTGTTGGAAATGATATGTAGCTTCATGTCAATAGACTTCACTGTAATTAAAATCAATCAAAGCATTCAGGGATTTTGAGAACTTTACCGTGTTGGCATGAGATCTATGGCAACATAGAAAAAGTATTTTGGTTGATGGATAAGCCATAGTCCTAGAAACATTACTCAAGAATTCAGGAGTTTTGGCACTGAAAACAAAGATACTTAAATCTATTGCTGAGGGGTATTTCTATAACCTGAATCTGAGTTGCCAAACCATTATGGAGGGCCAAAAGACAGATAAGTTATACAGACCATTAACGATTATGCTGGAAAATGTAAATTTAAAAAATCACCTACAGAAAGTTTTGTATTATGGAGGACCTGACCTGTCCACACAGAGAATCACAAGCTAGCAAGGAGAGTCTCTAGAGCCAGTGGCTAGCAAAATGAAGTTTCATATATTTTAACATAATCATGGGTAGGATATTCCATCCCCTTTGCCATATCGTATTGATTAGATAAAATCACAGTGCCTCCCCCACCCTACCAACTCAAGGAGAAAGGATTGCAAGAAGCTGTGAACAAAAGACAGAATTCATTAATACCACCTTGGATTCTGTCTGCCTTTGAAAGGAGTAAAAAAATTCGTAATTTCATATGGATAAATTGAGCTCGAAAATTACTCCATTTCTAGTTCTTGGTCTCAGAAACTAGCAAAACACTTTGCCCTCCAGTTCTATAATCTGTGCTTTTTACCTGATTATAAAATCGTAGTTAGTCTGTTATTTTTTAATTAAGACAGTTCAACCAAAATATTGACTCAGATGCCATGATCAGTAAGTAGCTAAACTATATCTAAGCATTGAGGTAAACAGGTATTTTTTATGGCAATTATTCTACTGAGGGTGTTTCTAAAATTTATGTGAACTCCATTTATTAATTGCCTATGGTTGCATAACGTATCATTAGAAATAAATGGCTTTATATATATATATATATATATTTTTTTTCTCATGTCTCATATTCAGTAGGTGGGTCTTAGCTGGTTGGTTCTTCTGCTGGGGTCACCTGGGGCTACAGTTATCTAGCTGCTTGCCTGGGGTTGAATGGTCCAAGAAAACCTCACTCACGGGTCTGAAAATGGATGCTGATTATTGTGGAGACTGCTGTGTCCACATGGTCTCATTGTTTCAAGAATGCAAATACGGAAGTTACAAGGCCTCTCAAGGTCCCACTGAGAAATTGCACAAAATCACTTCTGTATTCTACTGGTCAAGGCATATCACATGGTCAGAAGAAAGTCACAGGCTGGAGAAATAGACTTCTTGATGCGAGGAACTAAAAATAACTTGAGACCAATTTTAATTCAAATTCTTATAGCTAGATTTGAAACCAAGTTTTAATGAGGTTCCATTCAGTCGTTTAAACAATTGTAAAAATAGAAAAAGGAGTTTAAATACATCCTTGATTGAACCAAGGAAACTTTAAAATGAGAATATTGACCTATTCATTAATTATTATGAAAATATTTTGTTTTGCTAAATGGACCAGCTCCAGGCTGGTACTGGGGGTCATCTGCACAGAGTCCTGTGATGTGAACTGTCTATGGGTCTCTTGGCTGTGGAGACCAGTGCCTGTTCAGTGGAGGTGGCAGATGGTGCAATGGACTCCATGAGGTCCTTAGCTTTGGTGGTTTAATGCTCTACTTTTGTGCTGGTTGGCCTCCTTCCAAGAGGTGGCGCTTTCTAGAAAGCATCAGCTGTAGTAGTGTGGAGAGGGACCAGCAGTGGGCGGGGCCCTAGAAGTCCCAAGATTAAATGCCTTTTGCCTTTTGCTACCAGGTGGATAGGGAAGGATCATCAGGTGGGGGCGGGGCTAGGCATGTCTGAGTTCAGACTCTACTTGGGCGGGTCTTGCTGTGGCTGCTGTGGGGAATGGGGGTAAGATTCCCAGGTCACGGGAGGTGTGTACCTAGGAGGATTATGGCTGTCTGTGCTGAATCATGCAGGTTGTCGCGGAAGTGAGGTAAATCCGTCAGTCACAGGCCTCACCCAGCTCCCAGGCAAACCGAAGGGACTGTCTCACTCCCACCGTGCCCCCTCTCAACAGCCTGGAGTATTTTCAGGCAGAGGGCTTGAAAACTTGCCTGAGGCTATCCTCCTCCCAGCTGTGAGAGAAAAGGGCTTTAGTTCTTTCCCCGCCTTTGTAGTCTGCACACCTGATTCTGAGGCACGAATTATGGCTTCAAAATACTTTCACATGCACGTACTTTCCTTCTGGCCAGGAGGCTTCTCACCCTGTTCAGATTGTTACAAAGTTCAGCTAGAGAATTCCTTCTCCCTGTGGAGTTTTACCCCTTGCTCCTCTGGCCACCCTCCCAATGGATCCCTGTGGGGCCAGCAGAAATGGGCTGCTCCGGGGCCCAGCAAGCTACCAGGGCCTTTCTGCTGCTTCCTCTACCCCTGCATTTCTCTGAGCTCTCTAACTTGACTCAGCTCCAGGTAAAGTTGGAAACCTCCCACAAACCTTCAGCTTCTCTAGTGAGGGTGTGTGTTCGGGAGAGGAGGTTCTACCTACAGTAGACTTACAGTTGGGGGACTCACAGTATTTGGGGTGTCTCCTTAGTCCTGCAGGAGCAGCTCGCTTTCTTCAGAGGGTCTGTGGGTCCTCTCGGGATTGCTGGTTTGTTCTTGCAGTCAATCTAGAGCTAAAATTCACAATGCAAGCCTCCACAGGCTGCTCTGTCTGGAGCTGCAATCTAGTCCTGCCTCCTGTCCGCCATGATCCTCTGAAACCGTATCTGTGTTTTTTTTTAAAATCACATTTTTAAAAAAGAGAAAAGGTTGGAAGTTTTTTTAAAAAAAAGTGTTAGTGTGAGTTTTTCTTATGAGATAAACTAGCAAAAGCACGAAGGGCATTGTAAAGTTAAAAAAAAGATGTTTTTTTTTTTTAATATTCAGTATGTGCTTTGCTAACTCTCCACAGATTCAATTGACTGTGACCCACTGTTCCTGTATCTCTTACTTCAATTTCCTACATCCCTAATTGTGGCTTCAAGAGACAGGTAAGCAATCCTGGTAGGCCAGAGATAATTAAAAGCTGCAATGAGATATAGAATGGTGTTAAGAAGAGATTATCAAAGAATAGGGAATTTTTTTTTTTTTTTTTTTTTTTTTTGAGATGGGGTTTCTCTCTTATTGCCCAGACTGAGTGCAGTGGCGCAATCTTGGCTCACTGCAACCTCTGCCTCCCCAGTTTAAGTGATTCTCCTGCCTCAGCCTCCTGAGTAGCTGGGATTAATGGCATGTGCCACCACACCCGGCTAATTTGGTATTTTTAGGAGAGACTAGGTTTCACCACGTTGGTCAGGCTTGTCTCGAACTCCTGACCTTAAGTGATCTGCCCACCTCGGTCTCCCAAAGTGCTGGGATTACAGGTGTGAGCCACCGCACCTGGCCAGAATACAGAAACTTTCATGATGCAATCATAAGTACTTAAAGAACATTGAAAACAATGGTTTTTTAAATGATGGGATATGAAAAGTCAATGAATTTTCAGTGGTATATATTTTAAGCTATATTTGTCAATATATTATAAACTGTTGTATAGATTCCTCCAATTTCTAAAGTTACACTTGGTGAACTATGGTCCATGCTCCAAATCTAGCCCACCCTCTGCTTTTATCTATAAATTTTTATTGGAACATAGGCATCCATTTATTCATGTATGTTGTATGGCTGCTGTTGCTCTACAATGGCAGAATTGAGCAGTTTTAACAGAGACCAAGTAACCTACACAACCTCAAAATTTTCCTATCTGGCTCTTTACAGAAAAGTTTGCTGACACCTTTTCTTGGTCCTTAGATTTCCTCTGGCTGGGCCAGTGAGAACAAAAGTAGCAAATAGAGACAGGAGACGTTTGTGGTTTAGTGGGAAGAACATTTTTTAGCAGAAGATTTTTTTATTGTCAAAAGTGTTGGGTTTAGATTTTAGCTGGGCGTTTGCTGGCTGTGCAACTCTTATTTAACCTTGGGATCTTTAATTTTTAAAATCCCTGCAACTTTTATCTCTGACATTAGGATGAAAGATGATAAATATTCTTGAACAACTTTGTGAGCTGCAAAGATGCAGTACATTTGTGAACTGCTATTAATTTTAGTAATCATCTAGTACTATTGACACATATATACACATACATATATTTAATCTTTCCACAATCTTTGTAGAATTGCAGTTCCTTGTCTTCCTGAAGTAAGGTATGGCTGCAGAGCTTGCTTTGACCAATGGAATGTGAATGAAAGTGATTTGTGTCACTTAGCAGAAGGAGCTGTTTGGTAGGATTTTGGAACACATTAGTTAAAAATTAGGGAAATCCAAATTGTGTTAATTTTAGTTAATAATGCGTCAATATTCATTGGTTGTGACATAGATACTTTATGTAAGATGTTTACAATAAGGAAAACAGTTCAGGGTTTATTGAAAACTCTCTGGACTATCTTCACAACTTTTCAGTAAATTGAAAACTACCCTAAAATTAAGTTTATTTAAAATATGATCTTGATAAGAATTCCTAGGGACTCATACATTTTCTGAGTAATAATTAGGCTTTTTATGGTCATGTCAAGGCTTAGAACAAAACTTTGTGGTGTGTTTTTTGAGACAGTCTTGCTCCGTTGCCCAGGCTTAAGTGCAATGGCGCGATCTCAGCTCACTGTAGGCTCTGCCTCCTGGGCTCAAGTGATTCTCCTGCCTGAGGCTTACAGGTGCATGCTACCACGCCCAGATAATTTTTATATTTTTAGTAGAGACGGTGTTTCATCATGTTGACCATGACTGGCCTTGAACTCCTGACCTCAGGTGATCCATATGCCTCAGACTCCCAAAGTGCTGGGATTACGGGCATAAGCCACAGCACCTGGCCACAAAATGTTTCTTTTGCCATTGACATACGTGTCAGTTTTATTCATTCATTAATGCATTAATTGAAACAAATATTGTTGAGTAGCTGCCTTGTAAGAGACCACATACCAGACACTGTGCCAAACACAGGAGATAAGTTAATGAACAGTTTGTGGGGTTTAATTAAATTTAATCTTTTATCTTTATTTGACCAAAAAAATGACCCTTGGGCCATTCTAAATTATATCTGCTTTTAGTCTACTAGTATTGATATAAAATATTTATGGATAAAATCGTCGGTTTTTAATGGGTGTTCATATTTAATTCAGGCATCTCTGTAATAGGCATTCTCTTATATTTTCTTCCTGCCTAAAAGAATTGATATAAACCTCAATTGGCTGTCTTGGCTCAAAGACAGAATGCAGAGATCCTTGTTAAGAGATGAAGATGTAATGTAGAAGGGGGGAGCGCAAAACAGTGCAGGAGGATGCAAACCAATGCAACTCCCTGGTGATAGGTAATTGACCACAGCCTTATTGCTGAATATGTTAAAGACAGACACAACCTTCTTACATTGAGTGACTTATAAACGGAGATCCCAAAGTAGTAAAGACCAGAGAAGTGAACTTTGAACAATTGCAGACTAAAGGACTGAGAATTCTCTGCAATCCTTGATGTGTGCTCTAATACCTGAAAACAGGTATGTCTATGCAAAAACAATTGAGGTAGAGAGGAATGGAGCAGAATGTGCAAAGTAGAAGAAATTGACAAGGTTTTAATTTTAGTGCTGAGAAATTTGACTTTGTTACTACTATATACTTTTTATACTTTGTTTTGTGAATACATACCCCCTCACCCAGAAGGACACACACACACATGCATGCGCATGCACACACACACACTCAGGATAATCCTACAGCAAACTTTATAAAATTCTCAATAGTATGACATTCATTCAGTCTAAAGTAAAAAATTTCTTCATGAAATATTCTATACACATAGACACACACACACACACACACACACACACACACACACACACACACACACGAAGGCCCAGTGGAATCAATCTGACAGTTTCTTTAAACCTGCCATTTAGGTACGCCAGATAATGAAAGTGCTGTGTGGTTTCGTATGCTTTCTCACAACAGCACGATGAGTTTAGAAGTACTATTCCCATTTACAGACAAAGACTCTACTTCATGTATGTTAAACAAACTCTCCAATATAATGCAACTCATTAGCATTGAATTTAAATTCAAACCCATTTTACCAATACATATAACCAAGATTCTGATTATCAGAGTAGGTAAAATTAATTTTGATCCTTGTGTCTCCTTTGGAATGCACCATTAGTCAGAATTGTTCCTGGATGGCATACCGAACATAAAATACATATATTCTAACCAGTAAAGCTAATCATGATGGGCTGGTTGGAAACAGTGGAGCATATAGTTCTTTGCTGTGGTTGCTCTTGAAATACTAATGTCTTTAAGCTGGAATGCATGGGATGAGGCTGAATGGAATCACTGGACCAAGACAGGACTTCCTTGTGAAATAGCAACTACAATAGAGTTAGTAGAATGGTGTATGGGACATGCAGTTGCCTGCCTGCCTGCCTGCCTGCCTGCCTTCTTCCTCCTTCCCGCTCTGTCATCTCTCCCCTCTCCTCTTTTCTCCTCCCTTCTCCTCCTCTCTCCTCCTCACCTCCACTCTCCTCCTTTCTCCTGTCTCCCCTCACCCCTCTCTTCCCTTCCTCTCCTCTCTTCTCCTTTCCTTTCCTTTGCTTTTATCTTCCCAATCTACTACTTCTGTTACCCTATCTCATCTCCAGCTTACTGATTTTTCTGAAATTTTATAATTGAAAGGTATCAAACATTAATATATGGAGCACATTTTGAATGGGTTAAATAATTATAAAAATAAACGACTGAGTAGCTAATACTCACCCAACAGTTTTGTATCCGATTTTTACCCATCTTTTTTTCCTCAGAGTTTTCTGAATTTTGCTTTATTTCCTTGCTTTCTTCCATCATTTTATCATCTACTTGTGTATCTCTATTTAATAGATAGGTTTCAGTTGGTTTTTACTCTTGTTTGAATAGTTTAATCATACTTCTTTTACCCAACATTATATTTTGAGACTCATTCCTGTAAATATGGATCAATTCTTGTTTCCTGTGGTTACTATTTTGTTTTATGAATACATCACAGTTAACTCATTCAGCTGGGCTGATAACTTAGGATTTTACCCAGTATTTTACTAATATAGCTACTATCACTGGAAATCTTCTGCTGCCTGTCTCCTGATTTAGAGCACATGTTTTCGGTTTATCTAGAATATGCACTAAAGGGAGAAATTGTTTTTTATTAAGACATGAAAACGTTCATATTTATTAGGTAATTTTATTTTCTCCCCCAAAGCAATTGCATCAATTTATCCTTCTACTGGTGGTGGGTAATAGTTTTCATTGCTCTACAGACTCATCATCATCCTCATTTTATGTAATCCAGCTGTATAATTTTACCAGTCTTGTCTAGGTAAAATATTAACTTAGTGGTTTTAATTTTTATTTATCTGATAAGATGATCGAGTACCATTCCATATGTTTATGATAATTTTGTTTCTACTTCTGAGAAATGCCTATTTGTATGTTTTCTCTATTTTATTTTCATGTCTTTCTTTTTAATAAATAGGAATTCTTTATTCTGAACATAAAATGTCTGTCGATTATATTTGTTGCAAATATCTTCTTCCTTCATGGCTTGTATTTTTCACTCCCTTTGTGGTATCTTTTGATGATTAAGAGCCTGTGTTTTTAATTTTAATGTGGTTAAATTTATCAGGCCTTTCCCTTATGTTTTCATGTTTTTTTATGTCCATTATAATTTCTTTAAATATTACTTCTGGGGGGTTTGTTTCTGGTTTGTGGAATTGTGTTTCTCTGTCACATGAGTAATACTTACCCCACTAAAGTCTACTTAAACTTAGTCTTCAAGTTTTTCTTTCATTTAATCATTCTCAAATGTTGTTCTGACCTTCTCTTTTCCATCTTCCCATCAGAACTTTCTTTGTGAGACGGTACCATAACTAATTGAAAATTATCCTACACACCTCCAATGTTGAAATTAATAATTATGGCATATTGGCTTGTATTTCAGCTCCATCCACCAGTTTTACCTCACATATGATACACTTCCTGAAAGGTCAGGGACTTCAGAACTCTTTTTGCTTGTCAACCTTGTAACCTGAAATCACAGCAATCAGGCTCTGTGAGTTCCTCATCTCGTCTGTGAAGAAATATTTTGAAAAAAGTAAAAAGAAAGAAAGAATAAAAGAAAGATTTTCTTATTAACCCCACACAGAGACACAGTCATTACTGTAGTCAGCTCCATATCAAGATGCCATCCTGTGCTCTGATTTTAGACATATTTAAATGGATTGTTTACCTTAAAAATGGTGCAACTAAATATCTTCAGGTTTCCATCCAGCCATGCAATGTGGCTCTTGGCCCAGGCTTGCTCTTAACCACAGAAATCTCCCACAAAACAATAGATGCACAGAGATAATTTGCAATCTTTATAAAAGATACAGCTAAGCTTCCAAATATTTTTCTCCTTTTTATGAAGTGCAAAGCAGTATTCTAGATAAATTATTGAATTACAATTGAGAAGATGTATATTCTAACCTTAACACTCATATTAGAATTACTCTCTGTGACTTAGTTTTCTCATCTACCAAACGAGGGTATTGAGTAACATGTATGTAAATACTTTGCAATATACATATTTACTGATTTAACACTGTTTCTGGAAATAAAGACCCTGCAGTTTCAATTGGCCAATCAACACACATCCTTCTTATTTATTAAGCAGATTTATTCTGAGGGAGGGTCAGTAAAGCCCCTCAAACTCCTGATATTTTGGGATAGGGAATGAAGGTAGTTCACCAGGTTTACATATAACTGAGCCCAGTTTCTTACTCCAGATATTTCTCATTGACCTTATTTACTACCAAAACAATTAATTCTGTGAAGCTTTATTTTCTAACCATATTTTCATTGCATTAGTCAGTGGGCTCAGATGAAAGCTTAGTTATTTTCAGCATAAGTTTTCTTGGACTATAAATTGACATACCAGATTTCAGATTGTGTCAACGAAGGAAGGATAGTAGTTCCCCCTTACTCATGTTTCAAGACTCCCAGTGAGTGCCTAATCTGAGGATAATACTGAACCCTATATATACTATGTTTTTCCCTATACAAGTATACCTATGATAAAGTTTCATTTATAAATTGAGCACAATAAGAGTTGACAATAATAACTAACGATAAAATAGAACAATAATAACAATATGCTGCAATGAAAGTTATGTGAGGGTCATCTCTAGCTCTCAAAACACTAATACTTTTGGACAGCAGTCAACCACAGATAACTGAAACTGGAAAATGAAACCACGATAAAGAGGACACTATATTATCTGCCTCCTAAAGGCAGAATAATGAGGTGTACCTAGAAATTCTAATTAACTTTGTCAATTTAAACATATACCCTTAAGTATATAGTATGTAGTAAGGTATTCAATCAAATACTGTGGTCATTACTCCAAATAAACTGTGAGTCTTCCCACAAAATTGTCTTAGACTCCAAACAATGTTGTTTTTAACAGGCTCATAATGTAAACATCATTTTTAATGGTATGTGTCATATTTGGAAATGGATTCAAAGTATCTTAGCATGAAGATAGGCCGATGACCTGGCTAATATCATTTTGGGTCAAAAATAAGGGGAGATTGCAAACTAAGGATTAAGGACTTTATGGATGATAACCGACTTTGAAGACAGTTTACAAAAGAAGAGGTCAGCTGTGTTTAGAGAAATGACATAATACTCTTGCCCAAATCTTTCTTTTTAAGTCTTCACCATCTTGATAAATGGCACGCTGTTGTTAAGTCACAAGCTATACTTATTTCATTTATTTATGTGTTTGGTTACTGGTATATTTTCAGTCTAGCTCCCTAACATGTCTTCTTTAAGGAGTGGGATCTTGTTTGTTATGTTTTCTGTTGTCATAAAATAGATATCAAAACATCGTCACTCAATAGGAAAGTTAATAAGGTTTTGGTTTCATGGGCACCCAATATCTCTTTTCTTATCTTCTTTCTGGTGCTGTGGAGGGGGTTGGGGCAGTCCTCACAAAGCTTCCCTATGCAGTTATTGGGCCATTTCCCCATAATTTCTTCCTACTCATTGCTAAGGTTGTGTCTGGTCATCTACATCCAGATAGACAGAATGGACTATCCATGAAGTTTCAGGAGGCTTACAACTCATGTCTACATTGAAATGTGAAGAATCAATTGCCACCAAGACTTTCAGCCTTTAGACATAGGCCAATGATTCCAGATATCGATTGCAATGTAACAAGCCATCACAGAATGTAGTGGCATAAAGCAACAATGTAGTTTTATCTCTCCTGGTTCTGGAGGGGTTGGGGGCTCAGATGGATATTTCTCATTTGGTGTTGTCCATATTTCCCGTGGAGATGTAGTGACGTTGCAGCTGGGGCTTGAGTCATTCAGTCACTTCTTTATACACATCTGGTGCTGGGCCAGGATGGCTAGAACAACTGGGAGCTGGTGAGACCTCTCTCCCTCTCCTTTTCCCTCTCCCTCTCCCTCTCCCTCTCCTTCTCCCTCTCCTTCTCAGTCTCCCTCTTCACCTCCCCCTCCCCCTCCCTCTCCCCCTCTATCCCTCCCTCCCTCTCTCTCTCCTCCTCTCCCTCTGCCTCTCCATATGACTTCTCTACATTTCTAGTATGGTGGTCTCAAGGCTCCAAGAGAGAATGCTCCAAGGAAATGGAGTTGCCAATATTCAAGAATTGGTCTGAAAGCCAATCTAGTGCTGTGCCCACAATATTTTATTAATTATAATAAATCACAGATCACATCCAGATTCAGAGTGGGAGGAGTGTCATTATAGTTGGCTTCTTATTGAGTTTACAACAAAAGGGGGGCAATCTGCAACTGGATGGTTACTCAATGCATAGAGCACAGGTTGGGGAAAGGACAAAGGCTGACAATAAGTGTCTGGCAAGGGTAAGCATTTCTACTTTAATTTGAAATATTACCTAAGAAACCAATAAGTTTTGGTAGCTAAATTATCAAAATCTGAAGGGATTCTATTTGAACCTTTTAGTTATAAATGAAATATGCATCTGTACAAAAGTTTGTTCACTTATGCTTAATTCCAAACCTGAAATCTAGTTTCCAATAGTTTTTTCCACAGTGAATTTTAGAAATCCAATTTTGACTGATGTATGGTGGGAGAAATAAAATACGATGCTTGATTTGAAAAAGGTTACTTGCCAAATAATCCCAAACAAAGTAAGCTGGCTGGCCTGTATTCCTGAATTATCTTTCAACCAATACTTTTTATTTATTCTCTAGGTAATTTGAGAATGTCTTAAATTTGGGAGCTGAGAAAGATCTACTCTTTGGTACAGCTATAAAAGTCAATGTTGTTTATTATATTATGACTATGTATTTATTTATAATGGTTCGTAATGAAAATATTGGTTTAGTTCAGTAAATAGACTACATTTCCTTGTAATGTAATATTACCTTTGGATGCAATGTAAGGAAAGCTTCTATAGGGGCAACCAAAGAGGCATTATACACGTAGGTAGGCTGAGAATTGGCTAAAATGCAGACTTATATGTAGCCATCAACCTTTCTCATAGACACAAAAATGTGCATTTATCAAGTCAACTGTGGAGGAAGGGATGGAGTCAGCAGCAGCAGTTGAAACAATCTGTTCATTGGCAGTTGCAGCTGAGAAACTCTAATTTCCCTGCCAAGCACCTCATGTCATCTAGGTATTCAGCTTGGCACCAAGGGAGATGGTTCTGTGAGTGAACCTCATTGCTAAGAAAGGAATGGCTTGTAGTGAACCTTGACTTCAGACCTGGAAGATCTCCTCAGGGACAGCCTTCAGGTCCATATTCTAATGTGTGTCAGAACACTGGGATATCTTGTTAAATTGCAGATTCCAACTTAGTAGACCTGGATTGGTACTGAGATTTTCATTTCTCATAAGATCCCAGGTAATGCTGATGTGGCCAGTCTGTAGAGCACCTGTTGAGTTGCATGACTATAATTAATATATCCCTTTATTGAGCTGTTACAATTGTAATAAAACTTGAGACTGAACTGAAGTAATATTTTATGATTCTAAATGTCTTATGAGCTAAGACAGCAGTCTCATTATGGAAATTAAATAAATCATAGGTAAAGTTCAGTAATTATAAAGCTAATAAGGACTTTACCAATTGTTTCACAGATTAATTGAAATTGAGAAAGATGGCCCAGCTAATAAGTAACAAGTGTTAAAAGAAAACTTCAGACAAATTAAATTTAATGGAGTTTAACTGAGCAAGACAAAAAAAAAATTCACAAATCAGGCAGCCTCTAGAATCATAGCAGATTCAGAGAGACCCCAGGGATGCCTCATGATCAGAACAAATATGTGGACAAAAAAAAAAAAAAAAAAGGAAGTGATGTACAGAAATCAGAAGTGAGGTGCAAAAACAGCTGGATTGGTTACAGACTGAGTTTGCCTTATTTGAACACAGTTTGAACACTCAGCAATGTATGAGTGGTTGAAGTATGGCTGCTGAGATTTGCCAAGATTCAGCTATTGTTACAGACACATACTCCTAAGTTAGGTTTTCAATCTTGTCTATCTATTAAGTTAGGGTACATTTTGTTCACAAGGACTCAAATATAGAAGTGAGGAATCCTTCTCAGGCCATATTTAGTTGACTTTAACACAAGTCATGGAAGTGCCATGTATTTGTTTTCTTTTTTTTTCTTTTTTCTTTTTTGACAGAATCTCACTCAGTCACCCAGGCTGGAATGAAGTGGCTCAATTTTGGCTCACTGCAACCTCCACCTCCTGGGTTCAAGTGATTCTCCTGCCTCAGCCTCCTGAGTAGCTGGGATTATAGGCATGTGCCACCATACCTGGCTAATTTTTGTATTTTTAGTAGGCATGGGGTTTCACCATGTTGGTTAGGCTGGTCTTGAACTCCTGACCTCATGATCCACCTGCCTCAGCCTCCCAAAGTGGTGGGATTACAGGCGTGAGCCACTGCGCCCAGTGCCATGCTTCTATTTTGTAAACTGTCACCGGTGTGGTCTAAAATGGCTAGGTTACCTTGAGAAGAAACTATCAAATTGCATGAGATAGCCCTAAAGGACTGATGATATCCCTGACATTTTTCCAAAGAGCTGATCGTAAAGGTAGTAATCAAAAATACAGAATCATTATAAAGATACGTTTAGAACATTGTGACATATTTTACCCTGATTATAAAGAGCTCATTTGTATCATTTTTATGATAAAAATCTAACCTCAAAAAATAGATATCACATACCAATTTTCTTGTTTTGGCAAACTACTCATAGAGCTCTCTGTTACAGAAGGAAATTGAGCATGAGATAACAAGTCTCCACCTAGCCATGCATAGCTGTTAGATTCTTTCTCATATACACCCTTTGCGGTGGGTTAAGAATAACATAGCCTCAAGCTAGCTATCACTTTGCCCCCTAATTAGATGGGAAAATTGACTTGCACAGAAGAAAGAGTACAGGACTTTACATTAAGGGGCTTATAAGGGGTGATGTGTATGTGTGTATGTGTGTTTATAAAACCTTTTTTTTTTTCTTTTAAAGACTAGAATATGAAGTCAATCATAGTAAATCAAGAGAAGAGGTGACTGGGAGACTTTTCATGACTGGCTTGAGGAAAGGGAATTTTTTTCAGTAAGTTTTACAGGAGAGTCAGTCATTTGGTTGAGTTCATGCGTTTCCCAGAGAGGGGCTGAGGAAATAAACCTCTAAACTGCCTAAGTCTATCCAGAACAATCCTCAGCTTTGGCTACTTGAAATGGATCTGGTCTTAGGACTATTATTTCAAAGTACAGGAAAGGAAACTTGCTTCCAAATACTACGTCCTCTCCTATTATGAAGGCTAGCCTTTCATCTCACATTGAGACACAAGTTGCAAATGCCAGTGCCCCTGATAATAACTGTCTTATTTTACCTCAGTATTTTCTTTAACTTAGTATTTCCAAATATATTGAGGAGTACAATGTGCCCGTTACTGTGCGAGGTACCACAGCCTAGGAGTAACTGAGATATGCTCTTAATCTAGAGCTTCTAAAAGCAAAGCTCAGAGAAAGGTTAAAACCACTGATACTGCATTTGAAAGTAGGCTACATTGATGTGCAAAAGAAAAATAAAAGTAAAGCAAGTAAGGGTGAAATTCTCTGAGTTACGCTGCTGGCCACATCCTTACTATAAGACTGAAAGAAAAACCACTGGAAGTTTGCAAGGAGTATCTTCTAGCACAAAGAACTTTATCTGGAGGGGCTACATAGAAAACTGCATCTCAGAGTAGTCCACAGGAAAGGAAGAAAGATTTATATGCCCGGATCCCTCTCATCGTCTGCTTCACATTGGTCAAGATTTGCCCCATGGAGCCCTCATTCTTTTAAACTTCCTAGTCATATCTTCTGATCCCTTTAGTGGCCACTCAGTAGGGTAGATCCCATGTCCCTAGTATGATGTTTCACCTAAGTCCAAAGAAGGACACATGGTATGAATATATGAATAAAGTTCAACCTGAGGCTTAACGTTACAGTGCTGGAACAAATGGCAGTGGTTCCGGATGGGAGGCAGGTGGTGTCTGATTATAGAAAAATGAGGTGGTCAAAGACATCCACGGTGGAACGATTGGCTGTATTTAACAGAGTAGACTCCTTATTTAACAGAGTAAGCTCTCCAATAGAGTTTGGCTGCTATACTATATTATGAGACACCTTTTAAAATTTATTTATGAATTTTTTCAGAGAGAATAAAGACAACTTCATTCCTTCCAAAAAAGGAAAATTACAAGTCCAATCAGATTCAAGACTTCCTTCAATACCTTACCTAGTTGTCATCTCCTGAAGGCCTAAGGTGATAAAATACTACAAAAAACTCCAGTGCCTGCTCCTGAGTTGGTTCTAAGACTGTAGGTATTCATTAGATCCTTCCTCTACTACCTATTTCAGATTCTTCTCCCTCTCAGGCAGTGCTCTGGTGTTTAGCACATCCTGAAGGCAGCTGGTTGTCTCTCAGCTGTGCATTAGCTGAACCATCAACAAAATGTTCTATTATTCTATCAGTCCAGCTGCTTCTGTGTGATTTTGTATGTGGTCATGGGCCCATTGTTGAATCTTGTTAATAAAAGTGTACTTTGCCCCAGGGCAATGTTATGTGGCAGAACACACTTATGAATAAGGCATTTAGTAAGAAAAACCCATATATAAAGTATGGATTGAATGATCTAAAGAAAAATGGCTGCCCATTCTAAAGTCATCATATTGTTGGCTGCTTCCTTTGATGAATGCTGTTTAAGTCTCTGCTTTTGGCTAACTGGGCATTTTATAGTTCCCACAGTGGTGTAACCGACTTAGGTGCCATAGAAACCTGGACCATCTGTTTATGCACTTATTAATGCCTTTCATAGCTATTTGAGTCTTCTCCCAAATGCAGGAGTTCTATGGCATGATGGATTTGCTGCTATGCATACTCAGTGTTAGGACTTGGTAGATCGAATAACATCTAGGTCATCATGGGCAGCTGAGTGTTACATAGTCACTTGATATTCCATGTCCAGGTGCTTCAATCTCTATGAGCACATTAGGAGACATATTGCAAAAGAAAACTTGTTTTCTACTATAGAAAGCATGGTTCTGCTCTGAAACTACAGGTCTGCATTGTGACTTTCTTACTGGGGTTTTTTGGGAATTCTTACAGCATTCTTAACCAACACAGATACATTTTAAACTATCAGATATGCTAGATCATATTGCTCAAGAGGCAGAGTAGCCTTCAAACTAGCCGCTTCCCATGTTACCCAATAACATGGTATGGTAGTCTTCCTGAGTGCAGTATCTGTCACTTCTAAAATCTAAGAAGGCTATTCGAAGGTGATGACAAGTACAAGGTACAGAAATTCATTCTTCAGAGGAGATTGCTGACATGCCCCAGAACAATGGAGCCTTAAAATTTTAATCAGTGTAGAATGCATGTCTCACTAGGTCATCTAGGGTCTTCATTGGATTCAATTAGCTTGATGTTGTCTGTATAGTGGGCCAACACATAAGACTGCAAAATCATTTGACCATGGATATATGTTGTGTTGGACTACTCACTAACCACTCATTGGAGATAGATTATGAAGGGTAATGTGTAATACAATGAATAAAATTTAGTTTCTCCTATGCTTTAAGATGTTACTTTTGCCTATCCTTAGGGTAGAGTTATTTTGTTTTTGTCCACAAACTTTGGTGAGTTCTCAAGGTGAGTGAGAAATATTAATAAATTCTGTAAGAATAAGTTGATCTAGAAATTGGGACATTGTGGTTTCAGAGAAAATGTTTAAAATCCAGTGACAGAAGGTTATGTATACATTCTGGTTATGATATGGCACTGAAGCTCTATGAACCTCACACTATTTATCAGCAAAATGGAGATATATTACATACTTGGTCACAATTTAGACTTCATATTGATCACAGAACACGATTTGAACACTGAAGAAGTATTTGAAAATTTAAAAGCATGCTAGGCATAAAATAGATTGTAACTGGGTTACTAAATCACCCAGGCTAGATTTCCTCTCACTGGCCCCAGCTATATCTTTGTCTCTTTGTCTAAGAACAACCCATCCTTTGTTCTATGAGGGCATTACTTGGATTAAATGGGGCTCATGTGAGGTTATTGCTTATGTTCAGAAACGTCCATCATATGGTGGCCATATCACTTTGACTAGTCAGGTGACTCACGCTCCTAAATGGGAAAGTCATTTGTGCCATTAGAATTCTGTATAGAGGCAGAGTCCTCATACAGGTGTTGACTACTCATAGGCCACAGGCAGGAAAACAGGACAACATTTAGGTGTTTAAATGTTCAGGAAAGTGTTCCCTGTCCTAGGGACCTAGCTGCTGCCTTGTGGAAGAAAACTAGGACCTACAAAGCAGTAGTAGATCCAGAAGGAAGATGACATGCTGGAAATTAAAGTCAGTATATTTATATTTATAGTGCTCTTCAGCTTTTCTTTTCTACTCTTATAGTTCTTTTCTTCTCTTCCAATGATGATCTAAGAATAATAAAGAAGTCAAGTTACAAAATTGGTTCCAAAGACACAAAGTTAAATGGTAGGAAGATAGGCAAATTAGAGAACTGTGCACATCTTCCCTGCTTCCCTCCCCTGAGGACAGGCTGATCTCCTAAAACTAGGTAACATTCACTCCACTAAGGAGGTAAGTGACCCTCCATGTGATATCTGGAAGACAGAGGGCTCAGGGGTCAAGTGGAAGTTCCTTTTTTTCCTTTCTGAATAGAAACACATCCCTTATGGCAGCAACTCTTGTGTTTTACAAGAATCTATCTCAGAAAGGCAGTAAAGATATTTGTTTTGGGCTCTGGCCATTGACTAAAGACATAATTACCTCACCAGATAAACCATTTATATGTCCTGGAAGCCATATAAAGGATAGCAGTGAATGAGTAATGAAAAGATGAGTTTCACTTTTTCCCCTGTGTATTTCAGTTTTGGAAAGACACCTATTGATGGAGGTCCAAGGCTGGGAAGTTCTGGTGAGAGCAATCTAATATAAAATTGTGAAATCCTGACTCCACTTCACATGACTGCTGCATTTTTGAAATCTGCAGAACATTTTTGTCATCTCATTCAAAGCTCAACTACGGTTTCCCATTTTCGGATGAACATCCCCAGATTCAGGGTGGTCAACTGACTTGCCAAAGTCACATACAAATGGAGCCAGGACAAGAGCCTAAGCCTTCTGATTTTACATTCTGTGGCTTTCAAATATGTATCAACTATTTCTACAGTAGCAGCCAAGTGGAGGATAGGAGATAAGACCAAAATTTGAACAGCAACTTAGTATACATTTTTTTCTAATTTTCTTCCCCAGGCTCACAAGGATTACATGCCCCAAGCAATCTTTCGCCATTGAGTAGAAATGATGTGACATATATGAATGAAAATCACAAAGTACAAAAGATCTATAACAAAAATCCAAGCACTCACACAGAATCCAGAACCCTCATCATAGATAATAGAAAATCTTGACTACAATAGATTACAGATATCATCTTGTCACATTCGCCTCTGTTTCTAGTTCCCTATACATAAAACAGGAAGTTGATGGAGCTGGGAAAATGGGCTGCCTTCAGATTCCTTTTTCTATCTGGAATGAACACTGTACAAGTCTGTACTGGATGAGCTGTGTGGGATTAGGGTGGGAACTAAGCAAGGGATTCTGTCCTTATTCTGCCCCAGCAAGCTTAGCCATTGTTTACAGTCTGTTGGGGCCACAATACCATGCTGTGTTGATGTGTTGACATACTGGATGCCTGTGAAGCTTTTCCTGACACCAGGATGAAGATACTGAAGGCATAGCAGAGGAACAAGAATCTGTTCATGGATTAGGTTTGAGCCAGTGTCTGACCACTGCAGTATTTCACCAAAAGGAGCTAGATGCCATGAAAAAGAAGCTTTAAGAATCTTTGACTCTAGCTCAAAACTAAGCAGCAAGGGATGCAAATGTTTTTTGACAAGTTGGAGTAGATATTATCTTTTTCCTTGGTAGAAAAAAAAAGCAGCAACATTTGTGAGGTCAAATGCCCACAGAGTCTCAAAGAACAATGTGCTTTTAAACAGACAATTCTGAATTACATCCTAGGTGTGATATGAACTAAAATCAATGACACCTTATTCTCCCTTTTTGAATTCCCTTATCAGTCTCTGGAAAGTGTGTTCATTGAGTATATCTGTCCTGTTGAGTCAAGATAAGCTGTGTTTTTATTTTGATTTAGCTTTTAAGAAAATCATATGTGGAACCTCCCATTGAAAGTGTAGTAGGTAATAAGTGGAAAAAGGGGAAAAACCCTCTAATTTATTTTTTAAATTTTACTTTAAGTTCTGGGATACATGTGCAGAACATGCAGGTTTATTACATAGGTATACGTGTGCCATGGTGGTTTGGTGCACCTATCAACCCATCATCTAGGTTTTAAGTCCCGCATGAATTAGGAATTTGTCCTAATGCTCTCCCTCCCCTTGTCCCCCACCCCCCAATAGGCCCCAGTGTGTGACGTTCCCCTCCCTGTGTCCAGGAAAACCTCTATTTTTTTTAGATGAGGAATTTGAAGTCCACAGATGCAAAAAACTCTTCCCAAGGTCACGTAGACCCTTAGTGGCACAACTAGTAATGATGGCTACATTATACTTGGTTTATTATGCACCAAGTACTGCAAAGCACTTCATACAATGTTCTTTTAAATTTTCATTATAATCTATCATCTACAAATTAAGAAAGTGAGAATTATAGAATTGAAGTGATTTGCCTAAATGATAGTAAATTGCAGAGGTGGGTTTCAACCTTAAGATGTGATATGAGCCAGCTATGACTGACTCAGGTTATGTTCTAGATTAGAACTCCAGAGCACCCAATTTGCTGACTGCTTTCTGAGGCAACAGAACTGGAGATCTGTGGTCCTATAACATAAAACGTCGTGGGGTGAAAGTACTAACAATGGGAAAAAGAAGGAGGGAGAGAGAGAAAGACAGAGTCTCTCCCTTTGTGCTATTCTCCCCACTGCCCCAACCCTTTTTCCCTTCATTTTTCTCCCTCTCTACCCTGCCAGTGATCCTAAAGCCAGCTGGCTTGAATAGTTATTGAGTTTAAAAAAAAAAAAACAACCAAAAAAGCATACTCCAGATATTGGAATTATATTTTTCAACCTGCTTCAATATTTAAGACATATTTATCTTCATTTCATTTGGAACCTTTTTCATTTCCTATATGATTTGAGGTTATTAAGTGTCATAAAAATGTCTTACATTTTAGAGCACTTTATTGTTTTAGCTTCTAGATCATTCTTTGAAAGCACAGCCTATGTTGTGTAACTCCTCTACTAAATAAACCCTTTCCTTTCCCTGTCTGATTTTGTGTGTTACTTGAAGCCTGGGTTTTAGGACTGTCCACTCTGTAAACTCATCCTCCTCATTCTGATCTGTTAGTGTCCCATGAATGGTCCAGTACAACAGCCAGGCTCTCAGAGTTTCGCTTTTTAGACACATATCTCATTTGTCTCTGAGTGTTCAGGTATTCTATTCTTTCCTAATATACCAATAAATACTTCTTTCCTTCCTTTCTCTTCCACCATTTCCTCCATAAAACATCTCCACATATGCAGTTGTGGTGGCTCACGCCTGAAATTCCCAGCATTTTGGGAGGCCGAGGTGGGCAGATCACCTGAGGTCAGGAGTTTGAGACCAGCCTGGCCAACATGGTGAAACCCTGTCTCTACTAAAAATAAAAAATAAAAAATTAGGCGGGTGTAGGAGTGGACACTACGTAATCCCAGTAGTAATCCCAGCTACTCAGGAGGCTGAGGCAGGAGAATCGCTTGAACCTGGGAGGCAGAGGTTGCCGTGAGCCAAGATTGGATTGTGCCATTGCACTGCAGCCTGGGCGACAGAGTGAGACTCCGTCTCAAAAAAAGAAAATCTCCACATATCCTGGGTGTGGTGGCTAACACCTGTAATCACAGCACTTTGGGAGGTCAAGACAGGTGGATAACATGAGGTCAGGAGTTCGAGACCAGCCTGGCCAACATAGTAAAATCCCATCTCTGCTAAAAGTACAAAAATTAGGCTGGGCGCGGTGGTTCACCCCTGTAATCCCAGCACTCTGGGAGGCCGAGATGGGTGGATCACGAGGTCAGGAGATAGAGACCATCCTGGCTAACACGGTGAAACCCCGTCTCTACTAAAAAATAAAAAACTAGCCAGGCGAGGTGGCGGGCGCCTGTAGTCCCAGCTACTCGGGAGGCTGAGGCAGGAGAATGGCGTGAACCGGGAGGCGGAGCTTGCAGTGAGCTGAGATCTGGCCAATGCACTTCAACCTGGGCGACAGAGTGAGACTCCGTCTCAAAAAA
>NW_012101288.1:4251001-4270038 GCF_000951045.1 Mandrillus leucophaeus
GGCAGTGCACATGTGTAATCCCAGCTACTTGGGAGTCTGAGGCAGGAGAAATGCTTGAACCCAGGAAGTGGAGCTTACAGTGAACCAAGATCGTGCTACTGCCCTCCAGCCTGGACGACAGAGTGAGACTCCATCTCAGAAAACAAAACAAAAGAAAATAACAAAACTCCACAGATCCATCAAACCAAATTATAGCTCCTATGTTCCACATCCTTTTCCTGTCTCATCTTTCTAAAACAGGATTTGCTTCCTTCTTTCTGTAAGTTTCCATAACACTTTTTTTTTTTTTTTTTTTCCTGGGTAGTTATTACAGGTCAGGTTCCCTGAAAAGGGGAATCAGATGTGGAGATTTATATGAAAGAAGCTTAGTGGGTCATTCGCTGCAGATCAACAGGTCTGCAGAAATGAAGGAGGCAGGATCTGGCAAAACAGGAGTTTGGCTGCAGTGCTGTCTCTGCAAGGGCATAGCCAACCCCATGGAGGGCTCTGGAGCTGGAATGCCCTTTTAGAACTGTCCTAAATCACTGCAAGTGGAGCTGGGCCTTTACATCTCTCTGTCTACCAGTCACTAGATATGAGGACCTTGGGCAAGGTGCCTGTCTCCTGTTTAGTGCAGTAGCAGAGAGGAAGGATGTAGCTGTGAACTGTCAGCTGTCAACACTCCCGGTATCGGGGGAATGAGTGCTTCTTTCCTGAAAAAGATGGGAGGTGGGAGTAGAAATGTAAATACCACACCACAGTATCTCCTACATCAATGTAATGGAATTTGGCATACTCTGCTTTGTAGGTCATGTCTTTATCTCCTGGCAACTGGAAATTGTGTCCTCAATATTTCTTGAATTCCTTGCAGCTGTTAGTATAGTAAAAAAAGAGATGCTCAGTAAATAAGTTGCTGAGATGAATATATTTCATGCTCTTTTACAGAACTTTCACTTTATTTTTATTTATTTATTTATTTGAGACAGAGTCTCTCTCTGTCACCCAGGCTGGAGTGCAGTGGCACCATCTTGGTTCACTGCAACCTCTGCCTTCCGGGTTCAAGTGATTCTCCTGCCTCAGCCTCTCAAGTAGCTGGGAATATAGACGTGCACCACCATGCCCTGCTGATTTTTGTATTTTTAGTAGAGACGGGGTTTCATCATATTGTCCAGACTGGTCTCGAACTCCTGGTCTCCTGCGATCCACCCACCTTGGCCTCCCAAAGTGCTGGGATTACAGGTGTGACCCACCACACCCAGCCAGAACTTTCACTTTAAAGACATAATAACGAGACACACCAGACTCATGTTATTTCTATCTTACAGAAGATAAAATTGAAGGTTAGCTTGTCATTGCAGTTGGTCAGTGACACAATTCATTTAAAAGTTTCAATGAATTAACCTAGGCCTCAGGACTGTTAGACTGATTGCCCTTGCTGGAAAAAAAAAAAAAAAAAAGTTCAACTAACCAAATACAAATAGTAGCTCCAAAAGGCTATGGTCAGGTCAAGGGTTAATAACCTTGTTCCCTAAACCCCTTCTCAAAAATTCCTGCTTCTGGACCTCCTTGAGGTACCTCCACTTGATAAGTTATTAGGCTTCCTTTTGGCACATAGTCACATGCAAAGAGCCAGAATTTTCAACTGACATTTAAAACAACTTTGGCCCATTGCCCAGGGCTCATGCTGTGGAGAGTAGTGGGAAGAGCAAAAAGCATCCTCCAAGAATTTTTAAAACAACCACTACAAGGAAGATGACCTGAAGTACAATTCCTAAAATCATTTTCAGGAGACTTGCCAGAGTCATAACATCAGGTAAAGTCACAAAAAAGCCTTTTTTACAACCACAATATCTCCTTCCCTCTCTCTTCCCTGTTCCCTGTCTTATCCTCTGCTCCATGACAGCATTCTTAACCCCTGCCCTAAATCATAGCTTAAGCAGAGAAGGCCCCCTGTAATGCAGCCTATTTCTAGAAAAACACTGGCAAGGCCCTGCTGCATGGCTTGAGCCACGCACATCAATCTGTTTATGTGATACGGATTTGGCCTGTTACTTAGCAGTCTTTCTCACTAGCTGTCATGCCTGAGGACCCCAGATGCTTGGGGCAGAGAGCAGGTCTGGTTCTACTACCTACAAAATTGAGTTCTCTTGGATTCTTGATATGCAGGAGGAGACACCCATGTAAAAATCACATACTGTGTAATTACTTGTGCCCTGGCCTTATTTGCTCATTGTTAGAGAAGACCTATTCTTCTGTTCAGTGCCAGGTCAATTGTCCTTAAATGTGGCTGTTGCTATGTCATGCCCTGTTCAAAAGCCACCAGTCACTCTTGATCATCACCAAAACATTAAATCCTTAGCCTGGACTTTTTGACCCTCTGCAAAGTAATGTCAAGCTGTTATTCAAGTTCTATTGCCTACTTCTTCTGGGCATGAGCTCTACATTCCAACAAAAATCGTCCTATATATTCTTCTATTAGAAATACTTTTCAATTTTGTCAATTTAGAAAGCCTGCTTCCTTCTCTGCACTCTGATCACTGACATGCAGTTTATGATTTCCCCAAACCCTGACATTATGATTAGAGAAACTATTATTAAAGTCAGTATTCTGCCACTAGAAATTATCTAGTAGGCTTCTAACTCTTGATGCTCAAGTGATTGATATGTTTAAGTGACAACAAATTCAAATGGTGGACTGGAGATGCCACACCTAAGTTTTCACTACATCATATTCATACTTTGCATTTTAACATAAAGGACACACACCAGCAAGTTACATTTTCATACTTGCACAGTTTTTTTGAGCTTTTTTTTTCTTTTCTGCTGAAATTATATTTCTTTCTTTTTTTGTTTTTTGTTTTTTGTTTTTGAGATGGAGTTTCACTCTTGTCGCCCAGGCTGGAATGCAATGGCATGATCTCGGCTCACTGCAACCTCCGCCTCCTGGGTTCAAGTGATTCTCCTGCCTCAGACTCTTGAGCAGCTGGGATTATAGGTGCATGTCACCACGCCCTGCTAATTTTTGTATTTTTAGTAGAGACAGGGTTTCACCTTGTTTGCCAGGCTGGTCTCGAACTCCCAACCACAGGTGATCCACCTGCCTCAGCCTCCCAAAGTACTGGGATTACAGGAGTGAGCCACCGTGCCTGGCCTGGAAATTATATTTCTTATCTATACTGATTGAAATTTTACTGAAACTTCCAAGCCAAACTCTGATGCCACTTCTCTCTGGAAGACTTTTGCTGGTCTGCTTTGTTGTCCTTGTGTGGTTCACAGCACTCTGCCTTGTGTTGCTATTGATATTTGTGTTATATCTTACCCAGTCTCATTTAACACATTTTCTCATGATTTTTGGCTACTTGGATGACCTCATTTGTGAACTGTCTATTGGAGCCCTTTGACATGTGATTAAATTAAGCTGTTGTATTTGTCTAGTTAATTTGTAGAATTTAGTTGTATTTTCTAGATACAAGTTCTTTGTCAGATATGGGATTGAAAATATCTTCCTTTCACTATGTAGTTTGCATTTAACTTTCTTAATGATGCCTTTTTATGAGTAAAATTGTTAATTTCAATTAAATCTAATTTATCAATCTTTCTATGGCTAGCAATGTGTATGTGTGTGTGTGTGTGTGTTTATACTGTTGTTTAAGAAATCTGGCCAGGAACAATAGTTCACACATATAATCCCAGCACTTTGGGAGGCCGAGGTGGGCGGATCACTTGAGGTCAGGAGTTTGAGACCAGCCTGACCAATGTAGTGAAACCCCGTCTCTACTAAAAATACAAAAATTAGCCGGGTGCGTTGGTGTGCACCTATAATCCCAGCTACTCGGGAGGCTGAGGCAGGAGAACTGCTTGAACCTGGGAGGCGGAGGTTGCAGTGAGCTGAGATTGTGCCACTTCACTCCAGCCTGGGCAAAAGAGCAAGACTGTGTCTCAAAAAAAAAAAAAAAAAAAAAAAAAAAAAAAAAAGAAAGAAATCCTTGCTTAATCCAAGACCATGAATATTTTCCTCTATGTTTTCTTTTAGAAGCTTTGCAATTATGTTAGGTGTAAGGTACATCTGGAATACATTTTGGTGTATAGTGTGAGAAAAGTATCAAATTAATTTGTTCATAAGTATGTATATTTAATCTTAAGCCATTTATCAGAAAGATCCCTCTTTTCCCACTATATTGCCATGGTACTTTTCTATAAATGAATGACAACGTTTAGGTCTATTTGTGGATATTTTGTTATTTTCCATTTGTCTATTTGTCTATATGCTAAAATTGTGGTTTTTAATTAGTGTTTTGTTATTGCTACTTTATTTTTAGACCTGCTAGCATAGGTCTAAAACAACGTTTTTCAACATTGTTCTTTTAGATTTTCTTTGATATTGTTAAACCTTTGGATTTCTATGTATTCGAAGTGAAATTAGCATTCTAATTTCCATTAAAAGAGACATATGGGATTTATATTTAGAGTTGTATTGATTCTATAAATCAATTTGGGGAGAATTCACATCTTTAAATAATAAGTCTTCCAATGTATGTACCTGGTATATATTTTCATCTGTTAGATCTTTAAACCTTTTTTTCTCTTAGTAATATTTTACAGTTTTCACTGTAGAAGTATGGAGTGACTTTTATTAAATGTAGTCTAAGGCATTTGATGTTTTTGATGGTTTTTATACATCTGTTGAAAACTTCGTATGATTTTTATCTTTGTTCTCTTAATTTATGATTCATTTTCAAATGTTAAACCCACATTTCATTCCTGAAATAAACTCAGTGTAATCATAATATAGTATTGCTTTTCTATATTTCTGGCTTTACTTTTCTAATATGCTGTTTGGAATTTGTTATTTTCGTATTCATTAGAGATGTTGACCTATAATTTATTTTTTTCTTTCTTGCTTGGTTTTTGTCAGGTTTTGCATTAAGGTCATATATGATTCATAAAATAAATTGGCAAGTGTTTTTTATTTTTCTATTTTCTGGAAGAGTTTGTTTAGGATCGATGTTATCTTTCTCTTAAAAGTTTGGTAGAATTCACCAATGAATTTGGGGCTTGAGATTTCTTTGCATAATGTTTTCAGTTAAGAATTCAGCAACTTGATTCACTTTTGCTATTTCTTTCTGTGTTAGCTTCAGTAAATTGTGTTTTAATCTAAATTGTCAGATGTAGTACAATGAAGTCTTCCTTAATGTATTCTTATTTCTTTGCAATCTGTGAGATATCTAAGAATGTGTTGGTTTTAATTTTTGTTACTGATATTTTGTGACTTTATTTCTTGATAAAAGTCCGGGATTTATCAAATTTATTGGTTTGTATTGATTGTCAAATTTTTAATTTAAGGTAATTGTAGATTTATAGGCACTTATAAAGATAATACAGAGAGGACTCCTGGATATTTTTCCCAACTTTCTCCAATGATAACGTTGTACAATAATATAGTTACTTTCTTTCAGCAGTTTAGGGATACCATCCCAAAGTCTTCTGCCTTGAATCACTTCTCAAAGTACTTTCCTTCTATTTCCAAACTATTGTTTTCTGATTCTCTGGCTGCCTTGATTTTCTCTGGTGCCTTATACAATCATACCTTTTTAACTTTCATTTTTACCTTTTACCCAGATTTTATAGTTGTTAATGGTAGAAGGATTAGTCTTCTAAAAGTTATTCAAATATGGTCATATTCCTGATTTAGTCCAACATTCCATTTTATTTCAGTCCTTTACAAAGAATTATAGAACATAAGTATTGAAAGGAAACTTACAGATAGGTGCTCTAGTAGCTTCCATTCTATATGTTGTGGCATCCCAGAGGGAATGACTATTCAATTAGAGTGGATTTCCTTTTAGATGTTTTATGAATTAAGGTTATACCTAAAATCTTATTTTAAAAATTGGATGTTTTACTGCTAAAACTGATTTTATTGATCAACTAACATTGTAAAAAATAAGTGTTCTGGTTATCTCTTGCTGCATAGCAAAACATCCCCAAGCTAAGTGACTTCAAACAACAATGATTGTTTTATTATGATTTCTCATGTTTCTAGGAGTTGACTGGGATCATCTAGTTGGTTCTTACTTGAGGTCTCTTAGATGGTAGCAGTTAGACAATGGTGGAAACTAGAATCATCGGAGTGTTTGTTGACTCACATATATGGTAATAACTAAACAGCTGGGAGCTGAAACAGCTGGAGCTCCTTGGGCATCTCTCTCTAGGTATCCTTGACATCTACATATTCTCTCTATCGTGATGGCTTCAAGGAAGTGAATGTTCTTACACACCCACTCAGAACTGAAAAGGTTAATATCTGAAGAGAGAGTGGGGCTCTTTCTAACCAAGCCTTGGAAGTCCCACTGTGCCATTTCTGCCACATTTTATTGGTTGAGTCACCCACTAAGATTCATCCACATTCAAAGGAAAGGAGCATAGAGTCTGTCTAGTGAGGGAGATGTGGCAAGATCCTGGAAGAGCATATGAGATGAGACATATTCTTGTGGCCATTTTTGGAAAATACATTCTGGCGCAATAGGGAAATTAGAGCCCTAAGAAGAAACGCAACACGTCTATGATATCCAGGCATATTAGCTCCGATTTCTAGATTTTTATTCAATATTAATAATTTTAAGAAAAACACAAAACCTCTATAGAACATGTTCAGGGAAAAAACACCTTTTGTGAATTAAGTTCTTATAAGTTAATAGAGTCATTATAAAAATGATAAAGAACAAGAACTAAAGTGTCATACTTTAGGCACTAAGATCTGGTTGAATCAGATATAATAATTCTCTGATGTCTAAGAAGGTTTTTCAGAATCCTTATTAATACTTTTTTGTTAAAAGTTCTGATAATAAAATGATATAAAAATAATTTACAAAGATTTTTAGAGATCTAAGTAATCATTGTTAATAATAATATTACTACTACATATTCTTTATTGATGTTGCCTTAGCTTATCCTTGAACATATATAATAACTGAACGACCATGATTTCATAAGGCAGTTCAATTTGGTTTTGAGTTTTATGGGGGAGATTAGTCTAATGGCCTGAAGTGTTTCTTGCATTCAGTCAAATCCTTACTCCTTACTTCTGTTCAATTCTGTTCTCTTGAGCAGAGAGATAAATCCCTCTTTTTCCTGTGTGATAGTTTTGTATATGGCACATGAATAGATATAGAACATTATACCAAAACTAATAAAATAAAATCTGAAGTGCAGATAAATAAAATGCAGTATTCTATACTTAGGTTAAAAAAAAAAATCCTCTCCATATTGAAAGTGTGATATTTTTTGCACATTTAGCATGCTCCAGGAATCACACAGATTGAACCATTTAATACTCTGGCTCTATTATTATTATTATTATTATTATTATAAATTTACAGTTGAATAAGAACAAGACCTAAGTTGTTTATGCATGAGACAGAGTCCAAATAAGACCATGTTGTCCTGAGTCAGCATTCTTTATTACTAGACGTAGCATATAATAATAGAGCAGCATTATAAAAGGGGAAATACACCATAACATTTACCCTAACAAAAAGCATTTAGTTAAGAGCATATATCTATCACATATCCATTTTCAGCCTTCCCACCAACTCATGGCTACTCTCCCAACACAAAGGCAATTGTAAAATCCAATCCTAAGGAAATTAAAAACAAATTTACAAAGCAGTAGGAGTCATTTGCAGCTGACTTTTTAAATAAAAGAATTGTAGACTTGTATCCCTACTTCTCAATCATCCATTTTGTACAAAGGTAAGTTAATGTTTTAATACAATATGTATGAAAACAAATTACTTGTTTAAAATCCTCCAAGGGATTTTCCATGCATCAAGAATAGATTCCTTTTGTTAATTTACAATGTCTGGCATGAACAGGTTCCTGACTCCATCTTTGAACTTCCCCAGTACTTCTCTTCTCTTTGCTCAAGTTGCTTCAGCAACTTGCTTTGTTCTTGTTCCTGAATACACCAAGTTTTTTTTCTGCCTCAAAATGTTGACATTACTTATCTTTGCCTGATCCTACTCTTTTTTGTCATTCACGTGTCATTTTAAATTTGATGTCATAAGAAAGATTTTCACTAATCAACTAAGAGAATGCAGGTACTTTTCCACATTCTCTAAAGGTTCAAATACTCTTTATGTCATTTGTCATGATATAAATATTTCATGTGATTATTGATGATCTTTTGCTTTTCAAATTATTCATTTTGCTGGTAAATAATAGGAGCTAAAAATATATTCTTTGAAAAAAGGAATAAGTGAATAAACAGTGTTTTTCCATATTATTTCCTGTTGTTTAAAACATGCATATTTTCTCAGAAAATAGCTTCAGGAAAATTTATCATGTGGGTGAACAAGTAAACCCAAAGACAACCCTGCTCCTAGACTGAGCAGTTACTTCTTGAAGAAACTGCATCCAAGAGATTCAATAGTTTGTCCAAGGTATAATAGGGACAGGATTCAAACCCACTCAATTCACCTTCCCTGTTTGTTGATACTATCCTGAACTAGCCACAGGAAAACACAGAAAATTCCCAAAATTAAAATAAAAAGAAATTTTTATTTTTCCCCCTAAGTGTAATGTGAAGCCATTGGAAAGCTTCAAATAAAGGTTATATCAGGCAAATTCATTAGAAGGTATGAGCTACGTCAATTGTAACATCAGCCAGAATGGAAGTCAGGATGAACTCCTTATTCTAGTTTGTAACCATGATGTAGTCATTAAAATGTGTAATGTAGCTAAATGAACTGAAAAGAGCAGGTGAGAGACATGATATAACTTATTTTACAAGGTAGTCTTTTTTTTTTTTTTCCCTGGTTGTAGAACTGATTGCCGGGGCTTGTGTGGAAGCAGGTCAATCATGTGGAACATCACCATAATGATTAATAGTGGCTTGAAAAAATCTTGTCAATGTACTTAAGAAATGTCAATGGATTTTGGATGCCTTGGGATATATAGGTGAGGCAGCTTGATGTATATTTAATAAAAAGTTAACAAATGAGGGAATCAAATATGACACCTGTGTTTTCAATGCAAAGGGGTGAAACAAACTCTGATCATACTATTCTGAAAGCTTTCTTTCAAGAGGGCTGTCCTGTGTTTGTTTTGGTTAGAAAACAGATTATTTTATCTGAGTATTTTCCATACCCTCCCTAATATTCTACCACTGAGCTGGTATTAAAATGTAAATGAACGCACACACACACGTGTGCACATACATTTTTGGGTATGTGAGGATGCAAAAGTTTCACACTCAGAAGGTCTTTCTGGAAGATATGTTGGAGGAAAATATCACAAAAATGACAAACGCATTCCAAAGCAAAGAAGATACAAGATTTAAGATGAGGTCATCAGCAAATAAATTATTACTATTACATTTACTATTACTAATACATTAACAAATAAAGTATTACTATTACATTACTGAATTATGCAGGGTACATAATTTTTAAACATAGATATCTCTGAATTAAAGTCTGAGTTAATCTCAGCGTGGATGGAGCAGTGATAAAGAAGGGTTTAAAGTCATATTGTGTTTCTTGCCTTATTAGTGAATAGGATACAGTAGAAAAATAAATGTTAAAATAAGTTTACTTATTTCAGGGTAACAACTAGAGAAAATGAATAAATGTATACATTTTGTATAATTACAAGTAAATAGAGAAGGAACATTTTGTTGATCCAAAAAAAAAAAAGGTGAAAAACACTAGAAAAATGCTAAAAAGCATGACAAAATAAAAGCCATTAAATAAAATGTCAAGAATAATTTCAACTATATCAATAAACTGATTAAATGTGAATGGATTAAGTTCTCATAGTAAAAATAAGATAATATTTTATTAGTCAAGGAAACGATGTTTAACTATATTCTATATACAAAAGGTAAATCTAAACAAAAAATTTAGAAATGCCACATAAAGTTTGAACATGAAAGCATGTGTCCTGGTTATCTCCGATCATAACAATATTGCATAGACTGGGTGGCTTAAACAACAAAAATTTATTTTCTCACACTTCTGGAAGCTGACAATTCAAGATCAGGGTGCCAGCATGTTGGGACTCTGGTGAGGGTTCTCTTCCTAGCTTCCAGATGGCTGTCTTCAAACTGTGTCCATACTGGGCAGAGAGAGAGAAAGACAGCAAGCTCTTTTGTGTCCTATCTTATAAAAGCACTAATCCCATCATGAGGGTCCCACCCATATGATCTCATCTAAACTAATTGTCTCCCAAAGCCTCCATCTTCAAATACCAGCACACTGGGGGCTTGAGCTTCAACATATACATTTTGGGGAGATACAATTCAGTCAATAGCAGAATGTAACTTATAGATATGAAGGGTTATATCAATAATACTATCCAAAATAGAATTCAATCTTAATTATAATAATATATCTTATGGAGTATCCTATTGTTATGACACCATGCCCGGCTAATTTCTGTATTTTTACTAGAGATGGGGTTTCATCATATTGGTCAGGCTGGTCTCGAACTCCTGACTTCAGATGATCTACCCACCTCGGGCCTCCCAAAGTGCTGGGATTATAAGCATGAGCCACTGCGCCCAGCCCAGTCACACTCTTACCTAGAACATAAGTTGTATTACGTTTCAGTTGGCACCAGTACTCTTCATATATGACAGCTAGGAATGGGGAACTTTAGCAACAACATATCATGTCCATTTACTGTTTTCTTTCCCCTTTCCTATGTAGTCTGAAGCCTGAATGATCATTATAGCTTCATTCTTCCACCAATCATTCTATATCTCACTTCCTGTCTTATAGAACCTCAGCTTGTGAAGGTTATTACTTGGAGAGTAATCTCCAACCTTCTGTAAGAGCCAAATCCTAAGAGGTCTCATTTCTGTTGCGTTAATATAGATTCCACTAGACTATTATTCCAATTGGCGTCACAAGGAACCACCTGCATGCCTTTCATAGTCCTCCTTGCCACACCATATATGAGCAACCAATTTCTTTATTTTTTTAATTTTAATTTTTTTTATTTTTCTTGGTACCTAGTAGATATACCTGTTTATGGGGTACATGAGACGTTTTGATACATGCATGCAATGTGAAGTACAGCAACCAGTTTCTTCTTGGTAATCAGGATCAGCATTCATTCCCTTCAAGTGACCATTTCTCAGCTTATTAGTTTAGCAGTATAAGGAATTCAAAATGCCAGAGGAAAGCAATTTACTTCAGTTTTATTAAAACAATGAGTTATTCCTGGAGCAATATTCCACTCAGAAACAAGAACCTTCAAAAGTATCATTTATCAGGACAAAGAAGAGAAGCAAAATGGGTCCTGCATTAGGTGTAATAATCAAAGTGGCCACTTCTAATTATAATTCCTTTCCTTTTTAAAATGTGATGTCTAAAGTCAATATTTTATACCCTTTTTAGGTGCATATGGTGATCATGTTTGCATGTATCTAATGTGTTTCTAATATTATTAGTAAGCATAATTTTAGGAGTTTCATAACACTCATGTGAAATTTGAAATGTTTATGCAAATCCCTTCCTGGTGAATAACTAGATCATTCCCAAATACTTCTTGTGACTGATGCCCCAGTCACTGATTTGCCTTCATATGTCAATCTTTGCATGAAATCAGTAGTATTTGAGAGGTCAAGAAGATAGTAGTTGATTGTAAGAGAAAAGAGCACTATGAACAAAGTATAAAGGTAAATGTGATTATATATTTGGGAAGACAATGAATCTAATGTGCCTAATGTTTGTTCATTAGTGTGAGGGAGTGGTGCAGAGAGTTTACAGTGTGCAGATGATAAAATGGATTTTGGAAGGTTTACATGTCATAGCAGCAGTAATTAGATTGGCTGGATCAAATTTCTGGATCCACCACTTACCAACTGTGGGCACTTTGACAAGTCATTTAATGGCCTTGGTGCATTCATTTCCTTGTATGTAAAAGATGAATGATAATATCAGCCTTATTGGGAATTTATGAAGTTAAAATAATGAAGAAAACATGTTTAACAAATATCTGGCACATATAAAACTATCAACAAATGTATGCAATGATTATTATCCTCATCATCATTATCATTGTCAACCTTATTATTGATGTCTATTTAAAAATTTCATAACAGAGGCTTCCATTAGGTAATTAAGAGAAAATAAGAGTAGTATTGTTAAAATAATATTGAGTTTGGTATCTGGAAGATTCAGTATAAAATTGTTACCTCTGTGGCCATGGACATATTACTTAGCATCTCTGAAGCGCCATCTCTTCAAACGTAAGATTAAGATATAACACCAACCACATATGATTACTTTGAGGATAAAGTAAGGTAACATATTAGAATAACTGATTTAATTGGAACTTGATAGATAGTAGTTTTATTAAAATATTATTGGAGTTGTTGTAGTTCTTGCTTTTTAAGAATTATGGTTATAATTTAGTTCTTCATTCAATACAATGATTCCAATGTAATCAGGGCTTCAAAAATCACAGTATGGTCTCCACTAAATAGTCATCCTGTTTTACAATAAAAGGATCAAAAAGCAAAAGGGCAATAGTGCCAGAATTTGTATTTTTAACAGTAGCTTTCCCATGGTTAATTGAGAGTAAATTCTAATACAAAAGAAAAATGGGCATTTTTCTGAATGATTTTGCTAATCATCACAGACAACTGGAGCATTAAAAGCACTTTCAGAGGAAAGAACATGGATGAGATGAGGAAATGGTGGTTTACTGCATAGGAAGCAGTGTCACTTTGTCTGATATTTAGACCTTTGTTTTTCTGCTCCCTTGGTAGGAGGAGAGCATATTTTGGCCTCTTCCACTCTAGCCCTCCTTCCATAGCAATGGGAATAGTCTGCAGACCATCTTAACTCCTCACAATTTCCCAATCAATTTCTACATATGGTATTTTTCCCCCTTTCTCAGTTTACTTTGTTATCCCCCAAAGAGACAAAAACATATGCCTCCTAAGATTCAACAATTCATTCCCACTCAGTGACTTTTCCCAGGGTTTAGGCAAAAAGGGGAGATATCTTGGCTTTGTCAAGAAATTGGTCCTTACTGAACAGTGTCGAGTCCTAGATGAAAATGCTTTCTTTCTTGCATATG
This sequence comes from Mandrillus leucophaeus, assembly GCF_000951045.1. Lineage (NCBI taxonomy): Eukaryota > Metazoa > Chordata > Mammalia > Primates > Cercopithecidae > Mandrillus > Mandrillus leucophaeus. The sequence goes on from NW_012101288.1 coordinate 4,264,073, forward strand.
TGAGGCAAGTCTGTTGTGGCCATTGAGATAATATCAACTTACAAAGGGGACTGTCTCACCCTCCTTTTTATTGCAGTCTCTACAGAGGGAGTGGTAGAAAGGTCCCATTATAAAACTAGTTCCATGGCTATTCTCATATTCACATAGAAAAGTACTAATTATAATAATGGGTAATGGTTGCATAATGCTCTCTGTGTAGCAGCCTCTATATCAGTGCTTCTTAAGCTGTCTGTGATGAAATATCAATTTTTTCCAAATAAAATAAAAATGAAATAATATAGAAATGAATTAAAATGAGATGCAAAATACATGCCCATTTTTAATTTTTTGATTTAACAGACATAAAATTACTATTAAAGTTTTATAAAGATTTCTGAGTATTGGCCCTCAATTTTTGTACTTATAACAGAGAAGCAGTCATATGTGAACTAGCTCTATGTGTAAACCATACATGAGTAGTGATGCTGTGAACAGAGTATGCATATTAACATAGTTAATCCTCAAACTACCTTATAAGACAGGTACTTTGATTTTTCTTCTATTGTACAAACAAGGAAAATGAAGCATGAGATACTAAGTGACTTGTTCAAGGTCATGCCTTATCTAAATGTTGGGGAACATTTGAATTCAAGATACAGAGTTGACTCTCTTAACCACTCGACTACATTGAAAATAAATAAGGTTTGCAATGTTTCTAATACCAAATAATCAAAGACCAAAATACAACAATTACTTATATTTGTGTTATACTTTGTATTGTCCAAAGTCCTTTTGCAGATACTTTGTCATTCGATACTGACAGCAGTCCTGTAAAGAGGGTAAAATTATTGTCCCTATTTTATATGTGGACCTTTGGGTCCCAGATATTTTAGTTGATTTGTCTAAAGTAAAAGATTGACTTGAGCTGAAGGTCTGGGCTCCATGAACAGATTTCTTATCATCTTGTTTGATTACAAGAATCATAGAATAGGGGTGGCTGGCAAGACGGCCAAATAGGAATAGCCCCAGTCGGCAGCTCCTAGTGAAATCAACACAGAAGGTGAGTGATTTCTGCATTTCCATTTGAGGTACCCAGCTCATCTCACTGGGACTGGTTAGACAATGGCTGCAGCCCAAGGAGAGTGAACTGAAGCATGGTGGGGTGTCACCTCACCCGGGAACCACAAGGGAAGCAGTGAGGGACTGTGCCCTGAGGAATGATGCATTCTGGCCCAGACACTATGCTTTCCCATGATCTTTACAACCCGCAGACCAGGAGATTCCCTTGGGTGCCTACACCACCAGGGCCCTGGGTTTCAAGCACAAAACTGGGTGGCCATTTGGGAAGACAGTGAGCTAGCTGCAGGAGTTTATTTTGCATACCCCACTGGCACCTGGAATGCCAGCGAGACAGAACTGTTCACTCTCCTGGAAAGGGGGCTGAAGCCAGGGAGCCAAGTGGTTTAGCTCAGTGGATCCCACCCCCACACAGCCCAGCTAGCTAAGGTCTACTGGCTTGAAATTCTCGCTGCCAGCAGAGCAATCTGAAGTTGATGCTCCAGCTTGGTGGCAGGAGAGGCGTCCACCATTACTGAGGCTTGAGTAGGTGGTTTTCCCCTCACAGTGTAAACAAAACCTCTGGGAGTGTGAACTGGGCAGAGCCCACTGCAGCTCAGCAAAGCTGCTATAGCCAGACTGCCTCTCTAGATTCCTCCTCTCTGGGCAGGGCATCTCTGAAAGAAAGGCAGCAGCCCTGGTGAGGGGCTTATAGATAAAACTCCCATCTCCCTGGGACAGAGCACCTGGGGAAGGGGTGGCTGTGGACACAGCTTCAGTAGACTTAAACGTTCCTGTCTGCCAGCTCTGAAGAGAGCAGTAGATCTCCCAGCACAGCACTCAAACTCTGCTAAGGGACAGATTGTCTCCTCCAGTGGGTCCCTGAACCCCATGCCTCCTAACACCTCCCAAAAGGGGTCAACAGATACAGGAGAGCTCCAGCTGGCATCTGGCAGGTGTCCCTCTGGGACAAAGCTTCCAGAGGAAGGAACAGGCAGCAATCTTTGCTCTTCTGCAGCCTCCGCTGGTGATACCCAGGCAAACAGGGTCTGGAGTGGACCTCCAGCAAACTGCAGCAGACCTTCAGTAGAGGGTCCTGACTATTAGAAAGAAAACTAACAAACAGAAAGGAATAGGATCAACATCAACAAAAAGCATGTCTACACAAAAACCCCATCCAAAGGTCACCAACATCAAAGACCAAAGGTAGATAAATCCACAAAGATGAGGAAAAACCAGCACAAAAGGGCTGAAAATTCCAAAAGCCAGAATGACTTTTCTCCTCCAACAGTTCACAACTCCTCACCAGCAAGAGATCAAAACTGATTGGAGAATGAGTTTGACAAATTGACAGAGTAGGCTTCAGAAGGTGGATAATAACAAACTCCTCGAGCTAAAGGAGTATGTTCTAACACAATGCAAGGGAGCTAAGAACCTTGAAAAAAAGGTTACAGGAATTGCTGACTAGAATAACCAATTTAGAGAAGAATATAAATGATCTGATGGAGCTGAAAAACACAGTACAAGAACTTTGTGAAGCATACATAAGTACAAAAAGCCAAATCAATCAAATGGAAGAAAGAATATCAGAGATTGAAAATCAACTTAATGAAGTAAAGCATGAAGACAAGATTAGAGAAAAAACAATGAAAAGGAATGAACAAAGCCTCCAAGAAATATGGTACTATGTGAAAAGACAAAGCCTACATTTGATTGGTGTACCTGAAAGTGACAGGGAGAATAGAACCCAGTTGGAATACACTCTTCAGGATACTACCCAGGAGAACTTCCTCAACTTGGCAAGACAGGCCAACATTCAAATTCAGGAAATACAAAGAACACCACAAAGATACTCCTCGAGAAGAGCAACCCCAAGACACATAATCATCAGATTCACCAAGGCTGAAATAAAGCAAAAAATGTTAAGGGCAGCCAGAGAGAAAGATCAGGTTACCCACCAAGGGAGGTCCATCAGACTAACAGTGGATCTCTCTGCAGAAACCCTACAAGCCAGAAGAGAGTGGGGTCAATATTCAAAATTCTTAAAAGAATTTTCAACCCAGAATTTCATATCCAGCCAAACTAAGCTTCAGAAGTGAAGGAGAAGTAAAATCCTTTACAGACAAGCAAATGCTGAGAGATTTTGTCACTGCCAGGCCTGCCTTACAAGAGTTCATGAAGGAAGCATTAAACATGGAAAGGAGAAACTGGTACCAGCCACTGCAAAAACATACCAAATTGTAAAGACCGTTGACGCTATGAAGAAACTGCATAAACTAATGGCCAAAATAACCAGCTAGCATCATAATAACAGTATCAAAATCATACATAACAATATTAACCTTAAATGTAAAAGGGCTAAATTAAAAGACACAGACTGGCAAATTGGATAAAGAGTCAAGACCCATCAGTGTGCTGTATTCAGAAGACCCATCTCACATGCAAAGACACACATAGGCTCAAAATAAAGGGATGGAGGAATATTTACCAAGCAAATGGAAAGCAAAAGAAAAAAAAAGAGAAAGAAAGAAAGAAAAAAAAAAGCAGGGGTTGCAGTCCTGGGTCTCTGATAAAACTGACTTTAAACCAACAAAGATCAAAAAAGACAAAGAAGGGCATTACATAATGGTAAAGGGATCAATGCAACAAGAAGAGATAACTAGTCTAAATATATATGCACCTAATACAGGAGCATTCAGATTCATAAAGCAAGTTCTTCGAGACCTACAAAGAGACTTAAACTCCCACACAATAATAGTGGGAGACTTTTACACCCCACTGATCATATTAGATCAGCAAGACAGAAAATTAACAAGGGTGTACAGGACTTGAAGTCAGCTGTGGACCAAGCAGACCTAGTAGACATCTACAGAACTCTCCACCCCAAACTAACAGAATATGCATTCTTCCCTCACCACATCGCACTTATTCTGAAATTGAAGACATGATTAGAAGTAAAACCTTCCTCAGCAAATGCAGAAGAACAGAAATTATAACAAAGAGTCTCTCAGATCACAATGCAATCAAATTAGAACTCAGGATTAAGAAACTCACTCACAACTGCACAACTACATGGAAACTGAACAACCTGCTCCTGATTGACTACTGGGTAAATAACAAAATTAAGGCAGAAATAAAGATGTCCTTTGAAACCAATGAGAACAAAGACACAACATACCAGAATCTCTGGGACACAGCTAAAGCAGTATTTAGAGGGAAATTTATAGCATTAAATGCCTACAAAAGAAAGCGGGAAAGATCTAAAATCGATACCCTAACATCACAATTAAAAGAACTAGAGAAGCAAGAGCAAACAAATTCAAAAGCTAGCAGAAGACAAGAAATAACTAAGATCAGAGCAGAACTGAAGGAGAGATATGGTAAACCCTTCAAAAAACGAATGAACCCAGGAGCTGGCTTTCTGAAAAGATTAACAAAATAGACAGACCGCTAGTCAGACTAATAAAGAGGAAAAGAGAGAAGAATCAAATAGACGCAATAAAAAATGATAAAGGAGATATCACCACTGATCCCACGAAAGTACAAACTACAATCAGAGACTAAACACCTCTACACAAATAAACTAGAAAATGTAGAAGAAACTTCTGCAGACTTAAACGTCCCTGTCAGCTTTGAAGAGAATAGTGATTCTCCCAGCATGGAGTTTGAGATGTGAGAACAGACAGACTGCCTCCTCAAGTGGGTTCCAGCACCCTCTAGTAGCCTAACTGAGAGACACCTCCCAGTAGGGGCTGACTGACACCTGATACAACCCGGTGCCCCTCTGAGACGAAGCTGCCAGAGGAAGGATCAGGAAGCAACATTTGCTGTTCTGCAATATTTGCTGTTCTGCAGCCTCCGTTAGTGATACCCCGGCAAACAGGGTCTGGAGTGGACCTCCAGCAAACTCCAACACACCTGCAGCTGAGGGTCCTGACTCTTAGAAGGAAAACTAACAAACAGAAAGGACATCCACACCAAAACCTCCTCTGTACGTCACCATCATCAAAGACCAAAGGTAGATAAAACCACAAAGATGGGGAGAAAACAGAGCAGAAATGCTGAAAATTCTAAAAATCAGAGAGCCTCTTCTCCAAAGGAACACAGCTCCTCACCACCAATAGAACAAAGCTGGATGGAGAATGACTTTGAGGAGTTGAGAGAAGAAGGCTTCAGACGATTGGTAATAACAAACTCTGAGATAAGGAGGATGTTCAAACCCATTGCAAAGAAGCTAAAAACCTAGAAAAAAGATTAGACGAATGGCTAACTAGAATAAAGAGCATACAGAAGTCCTTAAATGACATGATGGAGCTGAAAACCGTGGCACTAGAACTACATGATGCATGCACAAGCTTCAGCAGCCAATTCAATCAAGTGGAAGAAAGGGTATCAGTGACTGAAGATCAAATGAATGAAATGAAGTGAGAAGTTTAGAGAAAAAAAGTAAAAAGAAATGAACAAAGCATCCAGGAAATATGGGACTATGTGAAAAGACCAAATCTCCATCTGATTGATGTACCTGAAAGTGACTGGGAGAATGGAACCAAGTTGGAAAACACTCTTCAGGATACTATCCAGGAGAACTTCCCTAACCTAGCAAGGCAGGCCAACATTCAAATTTAGGAAATACAGAAAATGCCACAAAGATACTCCTCGAGAAGAGCAACTCCAAGACACATAATTGTCAGATTCACTAAGGTTGAAATGAAGGAAAAAGTGTTAAGGACAGTCAGAGAGAAAGGTCGGGTTACCCACAAAGGGAAGCCCATCAGACTAACAGCAGATCTCTCGGCAGAAACTCTCCAAGCCAGAAGAGAGCGGGGGCCAATATTCAACATTCTCAAAGAAAAGAATTTTCAACCCAGAATTTCATATCCAGCCAAACTAAGCTTCATAAACGAAGGAGAAATAAAATCCTTTACAGACAA
>NW_012101288.1:4270828-4277519 GCF_000951045.1 Mandrillus leucophaeus
AAACAACCCCATCAAAAAGTGGGCAAGGGATATGAACAGACATTTCTCAAAAGAAGACATGCATACAGCTAACAGACACGAAAAAATGCTCGTCATCACTGGTCATCAGAGAAATGCAAATCAAAACCACAATGAGATACCATCTCACACCAGTTAGAATGGCAATCATTAAAAAGTCAGAAAACAACAGGTGCTAGAGAGGATATGAAGAAATAGGAACACTTTTACACTGTTGGTGGGACTGTAACTAGTTCAACCATTGTGGAAGACAGTGTGGTGATTCCTCAAGACTCTAGAACTAGAAATATCATTTGACCCAGCCATCCCTTTACTGGGTATATACCCAAAGGATTATAAATCATGCTGCTATAAAGACACATGCACACGTATGTTTCTTGAGTCACTATTCACAATAGCAAAGACTTGGAACCAACCCAAATGTCCATCAATGATAGACTAGATTAAGAAAACGTGGCACATAGACACCATGGGATACTATGCAGCCATATAAAAGAATGAGTTCATGTCCTTTGTAGGGACATGGATAAAGTTGAAAAGCATCATTCTGAGCAAACTATCGCAAGGACAGAAAACCAAACATCACATGTTCTCACTTATAGATGGGAACTGAACAATGAGAACACTTGGACATAGGGTGGGGAACATCACCTGCCAGGATCTGTCATCGGGTGGGGGGAGGGGGGAGGGATAGCATTAGGAGAGATATCTAATTTAAATGACGAGTTAATGGGTGCATCACACCAACATGGCACATGTATACATATGTAACAAACCTGCACATTGTGCAAATGTATGCTAGAACTTGAACTATTATATATATATATGACATAATCCAGAAATAACATGAAAAAAACATGAAAAGATGAGTTCATGTCCTTTGCAGGGACATGGATGAAGCTGGAAATCATCATTCTCAGTATACTAACAGTGGAACAGAAAACCAAACATTGCATTTTCTCCCTCGTAAGTGGGAGTTGAACAATGAGAACGCATGGACACAGGGAGGTGAACATCCCACACTGGGGTCTGTCCGGGCATGTGGGTCTAGGGGAAGGGTATAGTATTAGGAGAAATACCTAATGTAGATGACAGGTTGATGGGTGCAGCAAACCACTATGGCAAGTGTATACCTATGTAACACACCTGTAAGTTCTGCACATGTAAAGTATAATAAAAAACACTAAATTATACGCTTCTAATTGTGAATTTTATGGTATGTGAATTCTACAAATAATGCATTGGATTTTACCAATGTTTTTCTGTATCTATGGAGGTTACTGCTTTTTCTCCCCTAACCTATCAATGGAGTGAATTATATGGTAGATTTTTCTCACCTTTATCACCCTAGAATTCATGAAATAAAAGCTATTGATAGAATATTGTTTAAAAAGAAAAAAAAGAATTATAGAATGGGATCTTGGTTCAGAAAAGATAAAGTATTCGGAACCTCCCCTACCAAAAGTAGCCAAAAAACCTACATAGTGGAAAATTATAAAACATAAAATGCAGTGTTGTGTTTATTAGGAAAAAAAAAGAGAGAGAGAGAAATTGCTAGGAACCAGAAATAAAGATGTAAGTGAAAAGTAGAATGTTAAGCCTGTGGCCTGAAGCTTGGGCTGCCCTGGTGAGTTTACAGTAGATTTCTCAGAGGCTTGTGTTTCTAGATGTGCCAGGGAACAGGAAATGTGGAATTTATATCAGTAGACAATGATGAGGTTTTCAAAGAGCTGTGTTCTCAGGAATGTGTAATAGAAAAAAATTCTGCCAACTACTTTTTCAGATAACAATAATACTTCTCTTTTTCTACTGCAATCTTGGTGAATAGAAGGAATTTCTTTACGAAATCAAAGTGTGGGTATCTTTTTGTATATACTTGGCATTCACATCTATGCTACCTGCAAAGTCAGAGAAATGAATATAAAATGTCATTCTAGATAGGTAATATTTTAATATGTTTAGAGAGAGCATTTAAAAAGCATTCTAGAACATGTTACTTTTGATAAAGTAAATTCTGACTCAAACAAAAGAATAGCAGAAAAATCCCACTAAGGGTAAATTCTTATGGGTTTGTGTGATTGGAAGAACAAAAGGAGAAATTTAAACAAAGAAAAGTACCTATCAGTCAGGCACAGTGGCTCACACTTATAATCCCAGCACTTTGGGAGGCCAAGGCAGATAGGTATCTTGAGTCCGGGAGTTTGAGACCAGCCTGGCCAACATGGTGAAACTCCATCTCTACTAAAAATGCAAAAATTAGCCTAGCGTGGTGATGCATGCCTGTAATCACAGCTACTCAGGAGGCTGTGGCAAGAGAATCACTTGAACTCAGGAGGCGGAGGTTGCAATGGGCCAGGATTGTACCATTGCACTCCAACCTAGGCAACTGAGTGAGACAACAACAACAATGAAAAAGAAAAAAAAATTACATATCCTAAGAAGGCACAACCACATTTGAAATTAAACACTTAAAACTAAAATAATTTATTTAATAACATTAAAATCTTAAGGCATTAAATCACAGAGTAGATACAGCTGGGGAAGGTATTAGTAAGTGTACATGGATCTGAAGACATTATGTTGAACATAGCCCAGAGAAATAAAGCAAGCATAAGAGACATGTAGATTAAAATGATAATATTCAAAAAACTAATTAAATCAGTTTCAGAAGAAAATACAGAAATTAAGGATGGTGCAGTAGTCAAAGTGATAAATATTGAAACTTTTCAATAAAGAAAGATACAGCTCTTCAGTTTTAAGAAGCACAGTATGTCTTCAAAAGGGTTAATAAAAGATAAAATTATTCTAAGGCATATTTTTAATGAGCAAGGAGAAGGTCAAAGATGAGAAATAAAACAGACACAGAGATAAGTTGTTTTTAAGTCAATTTGATTAAATAGTGACAGTTCTGCCGGGCGCGGTGGCTCAAGCCTGTAATCCCAGCACTTTGGGAGGCCGAGACGGGTGGATCACGAGGTCAGGAGATCCAGACCATCCTGGCTAACATGGTGAAACCCCCGTCTCTACTGAAAAATACAAAAAAACTAGCCCGGCGAGGTGGCGGGCGCCTGTAGTCCCAGCTACTGGGGAGGCTGAGGCAGGAGAATGGTGTAAACCCGGGAGGCGGAGCTTGCAGTGAGCTGAGATCTGGCCACTGCACTCCAGCCTGGGCGACAGAGCGAGACTCCGTCTCAAAAAAAAAAAAAAAAAAAAAGTGACAGTTCACATCTCAACAGAGGTCATTCAGATTTAATTCTAGTTATCAGTTCCAGCTGGATTATAAAAATATTTATTGGTCAAAATAAGAGCCAAATCTTTACCTGAGTCCAATAAAAAGCTTCTGAAGGGTGTTGATCAGGAAAGTGATATTTGTGTTTTGTCAGATTCTTTAGGATTATTGCAATGTATTAGAAAGCTCTTTGGACACAGATTCAGGAAGAATATTCTGTCATTTCCTAGCTACTTAAGGCTGATAAAATCTCTAAGCCTTTCTGAGTTAACCTATTTATTTATAAAATTGAATTTTTATTTTTTTTTATAAATCTATTCTTCCAACCTCATGGAATCATGATCAGACTTAAATATTGTATGTATGTGGAATCACCTTTAACTCAGAGAATGTAGATACAGTACATATATATTCTACTTAGAGTAAAAATAAGCAGTGTGGACATAGTAAAAGGAAATGAGCAGAGTTACTCAGCAGACTTTTTCCAAGTTTAAATTAGAATCTAGACAGCAGGGATTCAATTTGCCCAGGCCTATACAGTATTCTGAAGACTTCTGTATTCATGACTTATAAATTATTACAATCTTTGAGGAAGTATTACTAGATTTTCTGGAAAAGCCTGAGAGTTAATCACTTGCAAACTCATAAAACTATATCATTAAGACAGAAAGGTACTGCTTTCAGGTCCTTAAGAGTGGGGAAAATCACTATATATACACACATATGTGTATATATATATGTATACATATATACCCATACATACATATATACACACATATACACACATATATACACACACACATATATATATATTTAATTTTAGAAAGTATCTTACAAAGGTATACCTAAAGACCTTTTAACCATAGTTGGGCTACTGCAGCATTATGGCCAAGGTTTTATCCGGAGTAGGAACTTTACCCAGAGATGATGAGACAAAACAAAATTAAAATTATTAAAACGTAAGGAACAGAATGGAAAATGATGTGGTTGCATGTAGTAGAATAGAGGCTTCACAGATAATCAGTTGTAATAGAAGTAGGGTTTCACAGATAATAAGTTTAGGCATGGGTGTAACTTTAAGACTTTTTGTTCTCTAACAAGACCTTAAATTTGTATATGTTACTTTTATGTTCATGTCAATTAACTTTTGCAAGTGAGTATGAATTAGAGTAATTATATCCATTGAGATGCAAATGCTGAAAATTACAGGATTTAGAGGGGGCTTCAAAGCTAAAAAGTGAAAGAGCTGGGATTGAGTGTTTTTCTTTTGGCCTGAAATCTCGGATTCCTTTTTAAATATTGTAGCAGTGTCTACTGAATTTTGTTTCTTGTATCTTATTTTAGAGATACTGCTAAGACTTTCTAGGTAATAAACTGTAAAGATAGTGGAGGTAATGTACAAGGAAGTTAGAAATGCATTGCATTTAATTTTGATAATGACTTAAGCAAAAAGAATCCATTTAATAGAAATGTCCTTTATAAGGAATAGAAATACTATGTCATAAGCACAGATTTTGCCATCAACTAAGCAAGTAACTATAGGTCAAATTTTAACTCATTCATTAAACAAAAACTTGAGAGCTTGTTATATGACAAATACTGAATAAGACAGGAGAATAAGAAGATAAATGAGATATGGACTTAGTTGTTTTCGAGGAATTATGGTCAATTGCAGTGAATCTTTTGGCCTTTATGAATCACAATCTCTGTCTCGAGGATTCTGGCCAAGAAAACTGTAGAGATGACGTAGACTTGTATGTAAAATTCTGTTTACAGTTTCAAGGATTTACAGATTACACCCTTCTTCCCAAATGAAAGGTGTCCATAGATTCTCCAGAGAGCTATAAGCCTCACCTAGGTAAATGCCATCAGCCTGAAGTAATGGAAAAGAGAAATTTGTAATATTAAAGGTATGTATTACTCCCAGTGGTGGACTGCAGAAGGGTATGGTGAACTCTGCTAACAAGAGGGCAGAGGCAGCTTCTGAAAGGAGGAGATGCTTGGGCGGAATCCTGATGAATGAGCTCAGGGGTCAAAAAGTTTCTCTGGAAATTTCGTTTCTTAAGCTGTGTTATTCAGGGCTTGAAGATCTCTCAGGTTCTTTTCATCTATTATTTTACCCTTTTATAGATTACAAAAGATGCTCATAAGCTGATGTTCTCCCATCGGTTGACACATCTTGACACCTTGAGCTTGAGCAAATGTGCATACTCTCTGAGGAATATTGACTAGCCTAATATGCCAGGAGAAAAGGCTAATAATAAGTAACACATTTGCCAGGTGCTGTGCTTGTTATATGACACTTTACCTTCATTAATTTATGTAATTCCTGTATCACCTTTTTGGATACAGTCTTTAACACCACCATTCTGCTTTGACCATTCTCCCAAAGAGACATACTCAGAACCAGTTTAGTAGAAAGAGGAGGTCTGGAATAAGACCTTACACTATTGCAAGCAAGAGTCTATGACTAAATGTGCCCCCTATTTGAATAGAGAAACCTGAAAATTTCTTTTTTTTCTTTCTTTTTTTTTTTTTTTCTACCTTGTGTTCCTGCCTTAATGATGTCTCTAAATATTTTGCCAATAAGGAAGGGAAGCCTGCCATCTGTGCTGCTGAAATTGTGGGCAGGGTCACCAAAGAGTGACCACACAGGGCAGGAACATACAAAAACATTTCTTAGAAAACAGCGTTGCTCCCATTTCACTTGAGACAATGTTTTGTTTTTGTTTAAGAATCATAGAAACTGCAAATGAATAAATTGTATTGGGTCATCTAACTTCACCTCCAGGGAACTGAGGACTTGCTACAACATATTCATTCAGTTCTTTTCCAGTTTCACATGTGGACTCCAACAGGGTTTTTCATCACACTTTCTGGACAATCATTCCATGCTCCAAGTCAGTATTGCATGAATGTTGCTGTGACTTTGGAAGGAAAAGGAAAAACAGCCTCTAACAAAAACATTATTTGAGGGGTATGGTGAAGAAAGTTTATATATAAATGTTAAAATTGAATAACTAATGAAACTGTATTTTTCTAAGCTGAACCAAGGAATGTTTTATAACTTTCATTAACCAAAGATAAAAAGGTAATTATGTTTCTTTCTTTCTGCTTTTTTTTTTTTTTTTTGAGACAGTTCTGTTACCCAGGCTAGAGTGCAGTGGCACTACCTCAGCTCACTGCAGGCTTCACCTCCCAGATTCAAGCGATTCTCCTGCCTCAACCTCCGAGGTTGCTGGGATCACAGGCGTGTGCTACCATGCCTGGCTAATTTTTGTATTTTTAGTAGAGACGGGTTTCGTCATGTTGGCCAGGCTGTTCTCAAACTCCTGGCTTCAAGTGATCCTCTCGCCTCAGCCTCCCAAAGTGCTGGGATTACAGGTATGAGCCACCATGCCCAGCCTGGTAATTATGTTTCTATTTTCTAATTACAACTGCACT
>NW_012101288.1:4279744-4282224 GCF_000951045.1 Mandrillus leucophaeus
GGTTCAAGTGATTCTCCTGCCTCAGCCTCCCAAGTAGCTGGGATTACAGGTGCCCACCACCACACCTGGCTAATTTTTGTATTTTTAGTAGAGACAGGGGTTCACCATGTTGGCCACGCTAGTCTTGAACTCCTGACCTCATGATCCACTCACCTCAGCCTCCCAAAGTGCTAGGATTACAGGCATGAGCCACCGTGCCCAGCCAACCTTTTTACATAATTACATGTCACACTTCGTTGTTACATGGTGTGTCAAACAATTTTAAAGGATTTACACATTAGTTCAGTAGATGTAGTTTCCACATTTAGCCATTCTTCCAAATGTAACAAATTTGTTATTTGTATACTGTTTTGATTTATTGTACTTCTAAGTAATACAATGATGAGCATCTTTTATATAACCAAATGCTTATTAAGCCCTGAATATGTGCCAGGTTCAGGGCTTGGCATGGTGGGATTGACACTGAATAAGTCATGACCCAGCCTGTAAGGACCTTAGAATCTATTGGAAAAGATTAACAAATAAATCAGTGAATGCAGTTATTGGTATAACTCAGTAAATGCTTTGATCTTATGTTCAAAATTTGCTTTGGAAGCAAATCTACTTCAGACAGCAGCTTGGGAAGGATAACTGATCAAGTAATACTTGAACTGAGGTTGAAAGTTGAATAAAATTCAACAAGATAAAATGCAAGAACAGAAGAATTTTTTTCAAGCAAAGAGCTTCAGCAAATGTGCATGCTCTCTGAGGAATACTGACTAGCCTAATATGCCAGGAGAAAAGGCTAATACTAAGTAATACATTTGCCAGATGCTGTGCTAACCACTTTCCCTTCATTAATTAATTCCTATGTTATCTTTTTGAATATAATGAAATAGGTGCTATCATTATCCCCATTTTTAACTAAAACGAAAAACAAAACAACAGTAAAAACGAACAAAAAAACAGAGACAAAGTGAAATTTTATAACAAACTTGTTTATATACATATAGTGACTATGCATCAGGTCCTGGATTTGGTCCCTGGAATCTGATTCCTGAGACCGGACTCAACCACCACTTCATTTCAAAGGTTGGAGATGAGATTATGATGCTTTCTTTCTTTTCTTTTCTTTCTTTTTTTTTTTTTTTTTTTTTGAGACAGTTCTGTTACCCAGGCTAGAGTGCAGTGGCACTACCTCAGCTCACTGCAGGCTTCACCTCCCAGATTCAAGCGATTCTCCTGCCTCAACCTCCGAGGTTGCTGGGATCACAGGCGTGTGCTACCATGCCTGGCTAATTTTTGTATTTTTAGTAGAGACGGGTTTCGTCATGTTGGCCAGGCTGTTCTCAAACTCCTGGCTTCAAGTGATCCTCTCGCCTCAGCCTCCCAAAGTGCTGGGATTACAGGTATGAGCCACCATGCCCAGCCTGGTAATTATGTTTCTATTTTCTAATTACAACTGCACTACCTTGAGTTTATCAATGATTGACTTTCGTAAGTTTTTTTATTTAAAAAATTTTTGACTTTTAATATACCTAAACATTTTAAGTTTGCAAGAAATTCATTATTATATGTATGTTACAAAGGATGAAGATATATATATCATATATATCTTTTATATATGATATATATACACACATGATATATACACACATATAAATAATCTGGATTTTGTTAAATATTTTACATGTGTTTTCTTTCACTCCTCATAAAACACTGTTATGTATTGTATCCCTATTCTAGATAAACAACAAAAGAAACAATACAAAAGTGAGCTTCAAAAAGGCTAATACCTTGGTCAATTTCGTAACTGGATAACTCATAACTCAGAGTGGAGTTTTGAGCTCACATCTGATTTCAGATCTCTGAACCACTATCTTTTACTTTATATTTCTTTAGTGCCTTACAATATTTTCAAGTATTATCAGGAAAAGAATGGTTTTTGATGGGCTGTCTTTGTTTAGATTAGAGAGGAGTGGTTTTTACTGGATTTTATGGGCATAGGGAACTTGCTTTGGTCCAGAAATATATGGAAAGTATAGATTGTAGGTTTCAGAACCTTGGTTCGTCCACCTTCTTTCCCTGTTTCTTTTCTTTTCTTTTCTCTTCCTTCTTCTTTTTTTTTTTTCCTTAGGTGTACTACATAACAGCTGTGTGTCTGTCTCAGCTTCCTCATCTCTAAAATGAAACTTTTAAAGCTATATCCTTCATAAGGTAGTTGTGAAGATTTAAGTAGGTATATGAAAGGCAGAATATATTGTTCAGAATATAGCATGTGACTAAATATTAATTATAATATATTGCACCACATATTTATGATTATACTGTTTATTAATGCTCTCATTGCACAGTATATGTTTATTATTTACAGTATACTATATTTATTTTATATTATTATTATTGTACATTTCCCCCCTTTGGTCATTTAATTTGAAATCTCTCCATCATATATTTCCTTTAGATCCTAAGTCTCTAGTTTTCTGTGGTCTGTTCATTGA
>NW_012101288.1:4284964-4310520 GCF_000951045.1 Mandrillus leucophaeus
AATAAATAAATAAATAAATAAATAAATAAATAAATAAATAAATAAGCATAAGTCCTAAATTAAGGAATAAGTTTTAGAAATGTACAAGAGAAAGTTTAGGAAAAGAGAGTAGAATTTACTGGGCTTAGAGTTAGATCAACTATGGATGTCTAAATTCATTGCCTTACAAGACGTTCCCATAGTGGAAGGAAGTGTTTGTTCAAAGGGTATGCATATTTTTAGGGATTTTGTGTACATTTTTAATTTTTATTTTAGTGTATGTGCCAGTTATTAAGCGATTGTTTCTCAGCAAAATCTCTTTTGTAATCTGTTTTGTGATGCTGGTTCTCTCTAAGCCGTTTTCCCCTTGGCAGCTAAATTGCTGTTACATCTTTCACCGTGGCAAAAAATATTTGGTTCCAGTCTTGAGTATTATTTTGTGTAACTTTCAGAACCAGTCCCTTTGGACGCATTCAGAGGTACCAGCACTAGAGGGATCCATCTGCTTCCAGGGGTCTCAGTGTTTGCAGGGCCACTCCTCTAAGCTTCTGGGTTCTCAATGCCCCCACATTTTCCCCTTGCCCCCAAATCTAGGAGTGGTGCTACATCTTGCAGTTCCTTATCGCTGTGTTACCACGATTTCCTCTTTTGTCATTTTCTATTCTCTATCTCATTCTATTAAAGTTTCTCTCATACAATAACAGATATGGGTTAAATTTTTCTGACCAGATCCCAATTGATACTTGTTTTTTATTTATTTATTTATTTATTTATTTTTATTTTTTTGAGACGCAATTTCGCTCTGGTTGCCCAGGCTGGAGTGCAATGGTGTGATCTCAGCTTACCACAACCTCCACCTCCTGGGTTCAAGAGATTCTCCTGCCTCAGCCTCCCAACTAGCTGGGATTACAGGCATCCGCCACCAAACCTGGCTAATGTTGTATTTTTAGTAGAGACAGAGCAATTACAGCATCTCCGTTACCAACAGTATATTTCTTAATTAATTAAAGAGTAGCTTAGCACAATAATTTAAAAAATTAAGGATTTTAAAAAATTCTCCTAAGAATCACATTTCGTTGTTCTATCAATACTTAATTAAATATCCTTACCACAAAACATTTACATAATCTATAGCTTTGAACTGTGATTTGTTAATTTTTGACTTGACTTGATGGGCATTTAAATATTCCTACAAGTGACCCAAGCTTATAAATCAATGACTTAGTTGTGTTTAAAAATATTTGCAACATAAGAGTTGTTTGGTTCGGAATCCCAAGTAGTAAATTTGTCTTTGGAGAAACTGTAAAGAATAAAAAACGTTATTAAAACTCATAAAATTATAGTAGATTCTAAAGTAATATTGAAGTAAATTGATAAATTTAAGTTATACAGAAAATTGGGAGAGATATTAATTAATACATTTCTATTTATTTAAATACTTAAACTCTGTCTAGAAAATATTGAAGTAGATAGTGGAAAGGCCAAGGACATCAAAGAATAGAAAAACAGAGCCATGTAAGGAGGCTAAAGAACTTGTGCTAAAGCAAACTGCATTTTCCCCCATTTTAACATTTTAAAAACTGGTAACTGAATTGTAATTTATATACTCATTTACTATAATAATTCTTTTTGTCAGAAAATATTAAATTGCTAGTGCATTTTAGCATTTGGAGCCATCTTAGGATGAAGGAAATGTGATAAATATGCATATATATATACACACACACATGTATATTGCATATATATTCTACATAAGATAATTTTCCTTTATTTTTGTATACATTTTTAATTCTGATTGCCCCTGTATACTTCATTTGGACTTTCTTTTCATTTGCTGCATTTTGTTTACTTGCTTATCAGTTGGTGGACATTAGGATTAGGGTTATTTCTGATTTACCTAATAATATTTTTAAATTTAAAATTTATTTTTAATTGACAAATTATTATACACATTTATGGGATACAATGTGATCTTTTGATATATATTTACATTGTGGAATCATTAAATGAAATCAATATATCCATCACCTCACATACTTACCAATTTTTGTGGTGAGAATATTTAAAATCTAAACTTTAAGCAATTTTGAAATATACTATGCATTGTTATTAATTATAGTTACTATTCTGTGCAATAGATTCCTAAAACTTATTCCTCCTATTTAGTAGAAACTTACTGTCCTTTGGTCAACATGTCACCATTCCCCAGCCTCTGATAACCACCATATTATTCTCTACTTCTATGAGTTTGACTTTTTAGATTCTATATATGAGATCATGTGGAATTTATCTTTCTGTGCCTGGTTTATTACACTTAGCACAACATCCTCCAATTCATCCATGTTGTCACAAATGACAGAATTTTCTTCTTTCTGAAGTCTGAATAGTATTCCATTGTCTATATACATACTTTTTATCCATTCAATTCTTGATGAATACTTCGGTTGTACACCCATTTCTTAGCTAGTATAAATAATGGTACAATTGAACACGAGAGTGTGAATGTCCTTTCACATATGGTTTCAATTCCTTTGGATATATACCCAGTAGTTGGATCATATGGTAATTCTATTTTTAGTTTTTTGAGAAACTTCCACACTGTTTTCCATAATGGCTTTATTAATATACATTCCCACCAACGATGTAGAAGGATTCCATTTTCTCCACATCCTCCTCAACACTTGTCTTTCATCTTTTTGATAATAACCATTCCAACAGCTGTGAGGTGATATATCTCATCATGGTTTTAATTTGCATTTCCCTGATAATTAGTGATGCTGAGATTTTTTTTCCTGTATCTGTTGACTATTTGTGTGTCTTCTGAGAATTATCTATTCAGGTTCTTTGCTTATATTCTAGTGGGGTAATTTGTATTTTTGCTATGGAGTTCTTTGAGTTTTTTATGTATTTTGAATATTAGCCTCTAATCAGATACATGATGTGCAAACATTTTCACCCAATCTGTGTGTTTACTCTTCACTCTGTTTATTACTTCCTTTGCTGGGCAGAAGCTTTTTAATTTGTTTAAATTCTACTTGTTTATTTTTGCTTTTGTTGCCTGTGCTTTTAGGGTTTTATCTAAACCCAGACAAATGTCATTGAGCTTTTTTCCTATCAACTTTAAAAAACACTAAGTAGTACATACCATGTTATCTTTTTTTCTACCTGGGTGTTCTACAACGAGAACCTGACCTAACTCAAGGAAAGAGGAGAAACGAAAACACTTTTAAAATTAATATTAAGAATGTCAATGAAAAGAGTCAAACTCTGTAGAATATTTAAAGAGGTTTATTCTGAGCCAAATATGAGTAACAAATGGCTCGTGACACCGCCCTCAGGAAATCCTGAGAACATGAGCCCAAGGTGGTTGAGTTACAGCTTGATTTTTACATTTTAGGAAGACATAAGACATCAATTAATACACGTAAGATATACAATGGTTCAGTCTGGAAAGGTGGGACAACTCGAAGCGGGGGCTTCCAGGTCATACGTATATTCAAAGCTTTTCTAATTGGCAATTGGTTGAAAAACTTAAATAGTTGTCTAAAGACCTGAAATCAATAGAAGGAAATGTCTGGGTTAAAATAACGGGTTGTGGAGACCAAGGTTTTTTACTATGAAGCCTCCAGGTAGCAGAGAGAATAGATTGCAAGTATTTCTTATTAGATTTCTTATTAGACTTAAAAAAAAAAAGTGCCAGATTTTTAGTTGATTCTCTCCTGGATCACGTAAAATACCTGGAAAGGGAAGTTGATTCTCTACAGAATGCAGATTTTCCCCAGGAGAGACAGCTTTACGGGCTACTTCAAAATATGACAAAGAAACATATTTGGGGTTACAATAGGTAGATTTCTTTCTATATCTGTCATGTGATATGCTAGAGTCAGGCTGGAAAGTAAGCCATGGGTATATAGGGTTAAATAAAACCCCTCTGATGAGACTTTATGGTTTGTGAGGCATGACTCCCCAGGCCTCTGAGATAGGAATTTGGGCAAGAAAAGAAAAAGGTCAGAGTTTAGTCCTCAAGAATAAGATGTGATATTGGAGAATATACATATGTAACTTTCCATTAAGCCTAATTTTTTATAAACGCATTTTTCCTCTCTATTATTAGGGGTCTTCTCTGAATTAATAATGCTAAGTGAGTTTACATTTGAAGAACTGAAAAAGTTCTAAAGAAAAGTATAACGAATGAGCTGAAAATAAGTATAAATAGAGTTTCTAATATTTTTTTCCTTCAACTTAATGATTTTCAGATTTTCACACATCTCCTAGTCTGCATGTGTTTTACTTTGGCAACCACCACATTGCAAAGATCATGAAAGGATTAGTATAATGACCTCTTTATATTATAACCCTCATGTTGACATTAAGATTTTGATTTACTTATTAATAAACTGCTTTTCTTATTTTACCCTGAGAGCTCATATAGAGAAAAATTTGAGATAAAGACAAGTTGGGAAAGATTAAAAAATGAGTAAGAAATAATATCTGTTTTCTTGAAACCTTGTATCTAACGCAACACACTGACGTGAAAGCATTTGAGTGTAAAACAAAGCTGACTGGCATACATAAGAAATACAAGAATGTATAACTTGCTGTCAGATTATAAGGGTCAGAAAAGATCATTCTGCCTACAGGCTTAGAATACATTTCAAAGAAAGTGAAAGATTCTCCCTAGGGCCTGAAAGCTTAAGGGGATGAATAATTCCTCCCTCCTCAGGCTTAGTCCCAAGGCGCAAGGCCACTTGGCGCCTGCAGTGTGCCTCAGAAAGATAACAGAAGCAGGAAGAGAGCTAGCCAGAAGCCACATACCCGCTGAAGACTGAGAGGCCATCCTAGTACCTTGTAGCAGTTACATCCAATGGAGACACTTCCTGTTTACAGGAGACTGTAAAACCCCTGCCCTGTCCTCATTTGGTGCACACACCATTTTAGGCCTCAGCCGGCCTACACCCAGCTGCTCATTAAAATAGCATGTTACTCCACAATGCCTTGTGTGGTTGGTGCGCTCTGGGCGTTCGAACTGATACAAGAGGCTTGCAGAAAGGAGACACATTTTCCCACTATAGTATCATCCCAGTCTAGCTCAATGCATATACTGCTCTAAGTTATGAGCACTACATCCTAGTATAGTCCTTACTAGAGCCATGGCATCTTGCTGTTGTGGAACAACTTAAAGGAACCAAAACGTCAGGATCACAGAATATTTTTAATGTTTTTTGATGCCTTAGTCTCTGTATGAATCCTGTGGGATTGAGAAAACTGATAGAATCAACCCCAAAGTCTTTTTATATAAATTAGAGAA
This sequence comes from Mandrillus leucophaeus, assembly GCF_000951045.1. Lineage (NCBI taxonomy): Eukaryota > Metazoa > Chordata > Mammalia > Primates > Cercopithecidae > Mandrillus > Mandrillus leucophaeus. Next base: position 4,290,252 of record NW_012101288.1, read on the forward strand.
AATCCCTTTTCTCATTACAATATTTCACAATCTCATGTCAATTCCAGCCTAATTTGCTCATAGTGGCAATCAAGGCCATCATGATGGGGGAGGAAATGTCTAGAGCCTAAGGAAATCTCAGTTCTGCAATTCCAGACAGTGAATAAAATCGAAGAGTTAATTTTGATCAAAGGGGCTTTTGTGTGACTCAATTCAGACTATCCAGTTAACTGTCAACCTTATGTATTTCACTATAGAAGGAAAGGAACATTTTATGCATTTAATAAAAGAGTAGAAAAATCTATTTAATTAAATATTTCCATAATTGAAATACGCAAAAAACTCTTGATTAGTACTACAAGGAAGACTTGACCCTTCGCCCCAAGGACCTTAGAATCTATCCTAAGTAGCTTAGAAATTAGATAGAAGGTATACCTGCCTTTTCCTATATTATCAGGAAAAGTTGGTATGCATACTTTCTCAATATTATTCTCCTCCACCAGAGGCCAATATCCTTAATCAGAATACTGGGAAGAGGAACAACAAAGAAACTGAGTCAAAACGAGAGCAGCCTAATAAAGATGTAATTGAGTCCTAAACAAACTTACAGCTATCCTGAGATCTAGCTCTTAATTTTTGAAAAGTTTTTCTATTATTTTTTACCTCCCTATATATTCTTGCAACAATCCTCAGTTGATTGCCAGCCAGTTCCTGCCAATTAACAGCTTTACACTTAAGCATCGTAAAATGACTTGCTCTTTTGATCACCTTCCCTTTCTTTATAAAGTTATCAATCAAAACTGTTCATTATACTTGTCTTTGGTGATCAGGTTTTCTCCCCTCCCTCAACTTCTGTTTACTCTTAGAACCTGATTTTATGGAAGGAGATCCCAAGCAACTCATATTCTCTAGTAAACAAGGTGATGATTTTCAAAGCTTGCATCACAGAAGAGGTATGAAGGAGCTGATTGTTTCTAAGACATTTGGAAATTGAAATAAGAAATGTCCTTTGCAAGTAATTGTGAGAGCTTCTTCTGTACGAGGCTACCACTCTCAGTATTTAAATTTCCTCTGGAAGCACTTCTGCCTGGCTTTCTTCACATGTTCCACCCCCTTAGTGCTAATGAGAACCTCATGCCCTCTAGTCTGAAAGGATTTGGGACTATATCTTGCACGTTAATGTAAAGTATGCCCTTCTGGGCCCTATGTACTATTATTTGCTTTTCATGCTGCTGAATCTGTCATGTAGGTAGTTTTGTATCATCCTGAGGACTTCGTATCTTTGCATCATATTGCTTCTTAATTCCCTGGTCTCACAATCCAGCCAGATATATTTGATTTACTAAGAAACTAAGCCTCTTGTCATATCCTGGTGAGATCTGTAAGAGATGAAGTTGAGATTTGAGAGGAAAGTTCTTCTGGAAATGACTGTCTTTTCCTTGGTCTTACAAATGATTCTGTTTGTTAAGTGATTAAAGCTTGTCTGGACAGACAGCAAACACAAGGGTAGATTTATAGCCTCTAAAAACAGTACTTTCAAAGATTTTCCCCCAGAATGCATGGCCCAGAGGCATCCCTTTGATTGATCTAAGTCCCTAAAGAGTTGCTTCAGCAACAAACAGAGACTTATTATGCTTCTTTCTTAAAAGACTTTGACATTTTATGGTTTTGCACAAAAATATTGAGCATGAGTAAATAGAAATCCTGTAACCTTTCCTTAACTGGATTGTAGGCATACTTTGTCCTACAGCAAAATCAGCTACTACAGTCTCATGACCTTATAAAATAGTGCATTACTTATCCAGTTGACTATGTCAACAGCCATTACCCAAATACACTTCTGTTCTGGGGAGAAAAATGAGGGAAATTATACATATCTATGTTTTGGGAGGTGACAACTTAGCAACAGGGGAAAATGGAACCAGTATTTATTGTATGCATCCCCAAGTACCAAAAAAAGACTTAAAAAAATAACATTTTGGGAAAGCTCTTGTTTTTACTATTTTAGGACTTTGCATAAAAAACATTTTTTAATTCCATGCAAAATTGTCAGCCTTCCTCCACAAAGAGGGGTAATTTTTGTAGTCTTCTGGAGTGTTTTAGAAAATTCTCATCACTGAAACAGATTCCTTATGCATTACTGTCTTCTTATAGTATAGATGGGTATCAGTTTCACCATCTAAAATGTGATCTTTATCAGAACAAGAATCATTTTATTTATTTGGTATTGTCTGTAAGAGATACTATCTAACAATGATGAGATAAGTAGTGCTAAACTCATGTTTTAAAGAGGAACAAAGCATTGAGTATTTCAGTATCTAGCCTTTTTCATAGCAAAAAGCAAGGCTGGAATTGGAAGACTTTCAATTTTCTGACTAGTGAAATCTCCCAGGATAACACTGTGAAAGGAAAATGTCTTGGGCCCCTAAAAATCACTAAGCTAAAGGGAAAAGTTAAGGTGGGAACTGCTTAGGGCAGACCTGCCTCACATTCTATTCAAAGTTACCCCTCTTCTCACGGAGATGAATGCATATCTGATTGCCTCCTTTGGAGAGGCTAATCAGAAACTCAAAAGGATGCGACCACTTGTCTCTTATCTACCTATGACCTGGAAGCCTCCTTTCCACTTTGAGTTGTCCCACCTTCCCAGACCTAACCAATGTTCAGCTTACATATGTTGATTGATGTCTTCTGTCTCCCTAAAATGTATAAAAACCAAACTGTGCTCTGACCACCTGGGGCACATGTCTTCAGGACCTCCTGAGGCTGTGTCACGGGTGCATGTCCTCAATATTAGCAAAATAAACTTTTACCTTGAAGGGAGGTAGCAACAGATGTATCTCTAATTTATAGAAAGAGAAGTTGAGGCAATGATGGAATTCACCCAGCCTCCCACTATCACCCCAAATAGTTCGAAACTGGCTTCCCCACCAACTTCCCCTCTCTCTATTGACACATGTAATTTAATAAATATCAACACACAGACTTCTAATCTCCTATTATCAGATTTCCTCATTCCCATGCAAAAAGGTGTTTTCCCAGTGAAGTTCTCTGGGAGTTTCAGAGTTTAGAAACCAAGTCAAGTGTCAGAAAGTTTGTTCAAATAGGATTGAGATTATATTTAGTAGTCTACAGGTATAGTGAGGCTCTGCTATTTTAACTCTTCAAATTGAGGCTGAACAATTCTTTTTATGTTGGAGAGGGGGACTTTGGATTTTAAGATTAAACTAAATGACCTGTAGCAGTTTTCGAAAGCTGTAATCTGATTAGTTTATGACTATATGATTATCTAGATATTTTTAGAAAGAAAATAAGGGAGGGAGAGAGAGTTGAGATTTGCGAGACTAATGTTCAAGTATTTCCAAGAGGCAGGAGTAGATAGGCCATCTTCTTACAGCTTTGCCAAACCTGTCTTGTGGGGATTATTCTACCTTGAAGGGAGGGAGCAACTGATGTATCTTCAATTTATAGAAGAAGAAGTTGAGGCAATGATGGAATTCACCCAGCCTCCCACAATCACCCCAAATAGTTTGAAATTGGCTTCCCCACAAATTTCCCCTCTATTGACACATATCATTTAATAAATATCAACGCACAGACTTCTAACTTCCCAGGATCAGATTTCCTCATTCCCATGCAAAAAGGTGTTTTCCCAGTAAAGTTCTCTGGTAGTTTCAGAGTTTAGAAACCAAGTAACTGTCAAAAAGTTTGTTCAAATAGGATGGAGATTATATTTAGTAAGCCAACCATTTTGACAACTGGGAATGTGTTCACTTTGCTACTCGCTTGCCAAATGTGTAACATATACCTGGTTATGTACTGATCAAGGTTGACATTTACTCAAAGCTATTGGATCCTCTTCCAACAGAATTTATTTTTCAGTAAAATAAATTAAGCTGGCTAGTTTGGCATAGAATATAAAGTACTATATTTTTTCTTACTCAACCAATTCACTGGCTGTTTTTCTTTTTTCGTTTTGTTTTGATTAAACTTCCTTTACCAAGGAAACAATTGCTTTGATTTAGATTTTTGGAAGCAGTTATCATTCTGTCTAACTTGGGCTGAACTCCAAAGAACTCCCAACTAATTAGCATATAACGCCACTTACCCTTAACTGTTATCTTTGTTGCCAGCCAACTGTGGATGTCTTGATCATGATTGATTTCCTTGAGGCCATGACTTGATTAAAATTCCAGTTGCTGAGTGACACAGGCAGGGAGGCCCTGTCCATTGACTAGCAAGATACATAATGTGGATATGAATCTTTTCCCAACCCTGGGGAACTTAGTTCCCCACAATTGTAAATGTCAGTGAACTCAGAGCTAAAGCTCAGAAAATGGCAATGAATTCACTTCTCAGGTAGGAATATGCATGCCAGCACTGAAAAACAGAATTTTAAAACGGTGAGCACTAATATATAAAATTGAACTTCCACTAATAGTTACTAAGTGTCTATTATTTGCAGGGTTCTGCAGTAGATACTACAGAACCCAGTGCTGTGATACCCAGATCTCTCTTTGACCCGGAGGCACTAATTCCCAGCTGCTGTGAATATAGGTTGTAGATAACTCACAATGGATTACTTCTCTGGGTATTGCCTTAGATGATAGAAGCTGTCTTGCCTAAATTTGTGGGCTCTCCAATGAATCACCCATGCAGAAGGTACAATAGCCTGCCCCCCTTGCCTCAGCAGGACAACTTGGAATGGCCATCCTATCTCTAGAACTCCCTGTGGGATGAATGAGACCTCCATTACAATTGTATTAGAGCTCAATATTTTCTTCTGTCCAGTCTTGTTCTTCTCATTTCCTTAGGGATCTTGTTGCTAATAATACTGTTCAGTAATATCTGGCTTATAAATCTTCATAGCAGAGTTGTTCCCAAGGAATCTGATCTGAGAAAGATACTATTCTTGGTACTGGACGGTGATGGTTATTTTTTGTTATAAACATTGATACTCACTCTGCCCTCTGCTTGCTTACAATGTAGTAGAAGAGACAGAATGATAAGCAACTACTGTACTATTTTTTTGTTTTTTGTTTTTTTTAAAAAAGGCCATTCCTTCTCCTGCAAAGCAGAATTCTGTTGTCCCTTTTCTTTGCTTCCAGACTTCTACTTAGATCATATCGTAATAAATCATATCATTTTGTTGTTGATGGTGGTCTCTTACAAGAAGTTACGAGCATTTTGGAGACAGGGGGTTAGTTGCATTTACCTTCACACCTCTGGCGTACTGCCTGCAATAAATAGGACAGGTGCTCAGCAGTTTGTGTTGAATTGAAAAATAAATTAATTAACACAACCCAGCTTATAAGTGTAATACAAAAAAAGTATGTCATTAGAATGATAAAACTTCAGAGAAGACATGGCATTTGGGTTTGGCCTTGAAAAAATTTAGTAGGTTTAGGGCATATGGGTATTTCAGACTGAGAAAGCAACATTGTAGTAGTAATTTAAATTATACATTTTAGTTATAATAACAAAAACCTATTCAAGCTAATTTTGAGCAATGAACTGTCTTTACTGAATTACTATAGTGTATTTCATGGAGCCACTGGCCAGCATTTCTATTGCACCATATGGGGGCTTAGAATCAAGAACTCTAATATAAAAAACCACAGTTGTTATGATGGTTTCTTCATCATTTTCTGCAGAAAATAAGCTTCCCTTCTCTATTTGTCTGCTCACTCTTTTGTTTCTTCGCAAGTCTTTATCTTCAGGTCTCTTCATTCAAGAAGAGTTTACTTGAGGCTGTGAGTATAAGAAGAGAGATAATTGCCCCAGCTGTGGCCAGGTATCAATTCCTGGTTCAATCCTTAAGGTCAACATGGGTTATGGGAGTATTTTGGAGATGGAGCATGAACAAGCCCATACATGGACAGATGAGTAGATAGTATAGATGAGGAACTCTAGGAAGTGTTTGCTGAGGTACAGACCTCATGGTGGGTTAGAAGAATTCCCATTGTAAACAGCGGTAATCCTTATTAAATTTAACAACTTCTTTTGTCAACTTTTAATCCTGTGTGTGTGTGTTTATGTGTAAGAGAGTTGATTAAATAATTAAATGGTAGCAGCAGACTTCCTTTCAAGGTTGTATTTAGATTAGACTAATTTACAACCATTCTTAGTTCTTTGGGTATGTTTAATGTTAGGGAGGAGAAATACAAAACCTAGTTTTGTGAGATCACCTTTTTCAGGCTTAAGAGTTGTCATATAAAATTCTCAAAGTGTTCAGATGCCAAAACAAGCAGTGACTCTAGTGCCAGGATTCAATGATAGGAGAGTGAATAAAGCATCATTCTTATCTTCTAAAAGCTCATAGACTAACAGGTGTTTCCATGACAGGAGGGTCAGGGAATCAGTGACATGCCAATAAAACATTATGATGTGCTACATACAGTGATAAAGAAAGAACAAAGTCCTCTAGGAACACTTCTTTCTGCCTGTAGAGGTCAAGGATTTCTCAACATAGAAGACATCTCATTTATGTTTTTATCAATGAGTAGCATTGGCCAGATGAAGAAGCAGAAAAGAAAGTTCAGTAAAGGGAACAGCACATGCAAAACCAGGGCATTACACAACATCATGAAAGGTTGGAATAATGGCAAAAAAAAAAAAAAAAAAAACCACACAAAAAAAACCCACCTTGATATCAAAAAGAAAATAAGTATGTTTTGTGAGCATGTTGGAACAGGGGGTAGTTAGACAAATGAGTCAAGGAAAAGAATTATGAGCAAAATTTGAAACGATAAAAGAATCTTCATGTTTTACCAAAGCACCCTGCATGAAGGCTTTTTAGACCACTGGATGCCAAAAAGCAAAGTGTAAACATGGGGGAAGATTGTGCCCGAATCAAAAGTGTGGTCCCATTGCCTAAGAAATGGGACCTGAGGTAGCTATGAGAGACACTCTAGTCCTTCTGTCATTAGACTTGTAGGAGAGAGAGAGAATGGGGAAGGGAGAGAGGAAGGGAAGGAGAAACGAGAAGTGAGGAGAAGTTTCCAATGTGCAAATCCTTTAAAGGAAAGCCAAAAGTAGAAAGTATTTTTTAAAAGTCTGCTCATTTCCACAGAGCATTAGGAAACACAATTTTGCAGTTTGCAGTGTTGTTCCTAATGAGAAAAGTTATGTATTGAATTGGCATTAATTATCTATAGAATGTGAAATAGTCTAACATTTTCTCCTTATTTTCTCTTTAAAATCCTCAAAATTAAAATTAAAATTAAAAGTTACCTTAAATGTCTTGTATGCATAATTTAAACACAATTCTTTTTAGAAGGGAACAGGTCCAGGTATACCACAAAGGGGCAGTGTGGCATCATGGTTAAGAGCTTAGAATCCGGAGCCATGGAGTCTGGGTTCAAAATCCTAGTTCCACTCATTTTTCTTTTTTTCTTTTTTTTAAGATGGAGTCTCACTCTACTGCGCAGGCCGGAGTGCAGTGGTGCGATCTCGGCTCACTGCAACCACTGTCTCCTGAGTTCAAGCGATTCTGTCTCAGTCTCCCAAGTAGCTGGGATCACAGGCACTCACCATCATGCCTGGCTAATTTTTGTATTTTAGTAGAGATGGGATTTCACCATGTTGACCAGGCTGGTCTTGAACTCCTGACCTCAGGTGATCTGCTTGCTTTGGCCTCCCAAAGTGCCAGGATTACAGGCATGAGCGACTGCACTCGGCCGTTCCACTCATTTTTCACTGTGACCTAGGCAACATAGTTAACCTCTCTGTGCCTCAGCCCTTCATTTATAAAGTAGGATTTAGAAAGTACCATCATCAATTTAGAAAGCATGAATTTAGAAAGTTTATTTTGCCAAGGTTAAGGACGTGTCCATGACACAACCTCAGAGGTCCTGACGACATATGCCCAAAGTGGTCGTAGTACAGCTGGCTTTTATACATTTTAGGGAAACATGAGACATCGATAAATATGTATAAGATACACAAAGGTTCGGTTTGTTAAGGAAGTGGGGCTTCTAGGTCAGAAGTTGATAAAAGACAAAAGATTGGATTCTTTTGAGTCCTTGATCAGCCTTCCACTGAATACACAATTCAGTCTGGCTCAGTGAATCTGCATTTCTTACATAAACAATAGGGCAGAGGAAGCCATCAGACCTGTGTTTGTCTCAGGTGAGCAGTGGGATGGCCTTCTGTCTTGTGAAGATAAGCTATCAGTTTACATTGCCAGAGTGAAATTCCACAGAACTGTTTTTGGGGTAAAGATCTTGAGGCTCACAAGGAATTCCTTGTAGGCAAATTGTGAGGGAGGTATGTAGCTTTTTTTTTTTTTTTTAATCTTTGTAGCTTTCTTATTTAGGAATAAAATGGGAGGCAGGTTTGCCTGACATAGTTCCCAGCTTGACTTTTCCTTTGGCTTAGTGATTTTGGGGTCCCCAGATTTATTTTCCTTTCACATTTGGAAGATCCAATGAATTAATACATATAATGGACTTAGAACAGAACCTGGAATAATACTAAATGGTTAAGTTTTAGTTGTTATTATTATTATTATTAAGCTGAATTTGAAAATGCTTTTAATTCACATCACCCTTTCAATATAACTTGCAGTGGATATGGTTCCTTTGTTTCTCTCTAATTAGTTTCTCTGTCTCTTTCAAACAAGCACTCTTTTGGGAAGGAGTCTTCCAGATAGGTGCCTCCTGAGTGACTTGAAGACTGTCACTTCCTGACAAGGGCAGAAGGCAATTCCCAGTGATTGACCAGCCGTGATTCAGGTTCACTACCCAATCTGTCACTTATGTAGCACAGGAGTCTCAGCCAAGCCTGGAGGAACAAAAGGTTTAGGGTCAAGCATTTGGAAATGCTCATTGTAATCACTAACTGTGGCACCTCCTCATATATCGTCTCACACTCTCAACCAGACATTACCTATATTTCTGACTTGTCTTTCCACAGAACATCACGTTCTTCACTGGCAGAGACTCTTCTCTACTTCTGCCACAATACCTACCTGCCACAATACCTTCCTGCCACAATACCTACCTGCCACAATACCTACCTGCCACAATACCTTCCTGCCACAATACCTACCTGCCACAATACCTACCTGCCACAATACCTAGAATATTGCTGCCCTGAAGCAGGTGTTTAGCAAATACGTGCTGAACAACACTTCCTTGCAAAACTTTGAAATGGAGAATTAATGGTTGACTAACGTATACAGATAGGGTATCTATTTCTTCTGCCACAATGCCTATTTTAAAGTTTCCAAGCCCTCCATGTCCTTTTACTATAAACTTTAACTTCTGCAGGTTTTCCAGAATCTGCACAATTGGATTTCACCACACCTAGCCGGTTTTTAATATGATGACAACAGCTATTGTTAAGTGCTTACTGGGTGTTGAGCGTTGTTCTAAGAAATTTACCTCAATTATCTCATTTATTACTCACAGCAATCGTGTAAGCTAGGTACTGTTGTTATATTTATTGTATAGATGAGAAACAAGGCACGAAGTTTTGGAGACACAAGTTTAGCAAGTAGTAGAGCTGGAATTGGAATGCCCCTTCCCTAGAAGACTGACTCCTGTTTTTCTCACTAAACTCCCATCCCCTTGGGACATCCCATCCCATCCACAGTCAAACTAATCAATTTAAAAAAAAAAGAAAAAGAAAAAGAAAAAAGAGTACCATTTGCATCCTGTCTTCATGCTTTCACTCTTGTTGTTCCTCTAACAATACGGGTCAGGATATCTTCATACCTCTTCGTTAAAATCTTACTGCTAAGCAGATTCCTCACAACACTCTGCCTATGTAGGTTTTCACATTATCTTAAACCTTCTAGAATAGTTCTTTCTTAAATAAGTGCTCTCATATATTGCTCATGTATGTTCTACTTCTACTAACAGTCTGCTTTGACGGGCTTCTCTCCCTAGAAATACATCCTTCTTTCCTCTACTCTATGACATAGGGTTCAGGGCTAAACTCATTCCATACTCAATATAGACTTAAGAATTAGTGGATTTTCAGAGTGCATTTGAAAGCACACTTGACCCTGAATTTCATTGTCAAGTAGCAACCAGGTGAGATCTTTATAGCCACTTCATACGAAAACACTGACACCACTAACTCTTCTCTAGTGTCGATGTAGAAAGTCTACATGGTAGTGACAGATGGTACAAAAGTGGACTGTGGGGTTCAGTGACTTAGGGGAGGTACCCAGAACAGATGGGTGTAATTCAGTGTGATTACATGCCACCTATGAAAGAGTGACACATACATTTCTATGGGAATAAACAGAAAAAAAATCAGTAATGTTAGCAGAGTGTGTGTCTTTCCCAATGCCCACTCTAACCTAAAGGACAGGCAAGCAGGAGATGGTGCAATCAAGAGCCAGGAGTCACATGAGCAAGGTACACACACCATTGCTCTACAATAAGTTTCCAAACATTATTTAGCAACCTTGTCTCCAGTGTTTGCTTTCTCTCTGGGCTCCAGGAGTAAAGGTCTCAGTTTCGTAACTGCAATACTGCTGCATCCAGTGTTCTGTCAGAATTCCCTCTGGTAGCAATGAGTATTTAGTTTACAAGCTTTCTGTCTGGGTAAGTTTTGGCTGGGATAAGCTATGGAGGTGAGCAGGGCAAAAATAACTGGATTCAAAGTTGAATGAACAATTAAAATCTAAGAATATGTAAAGCAAATGAATCCATGGTGGAGGTATTTTTCCAGAAGCTTCCATTACGTCTGTATCTGCTATTTAAAATCTAGACTCAAGGTTAAGACAGAAGGGGATCTCTTTACTACCTCTGCTCACTGATTCCAGATGAAGTCTCAAACACGCAAAGTAAAACTTCAGGATCTGTTCAGTAACCAAGTTGACATGTGGCTAACCAAGTCTAGTGTGCATTTTGGAAAAAGTACACTCTATTCAAAAATAACAAACACATATCAAAAATCAAACAACAACAAAAAAAACAGTTGCAAAGAAAACTTCATGGACTCTCTCTTAAGTATATTTATAATAAAGATTAGATTAGAAAAAATCACTAGTCTGGTGGGCATTCAACTGAATTGCAATCTAGCCCAGAGCCAAATTCTTCCCCCTGCCTACTGTGTACTCAGGTCTACCAGTGACCTTATGCCATGTAAACAGAGTTAAAGAGGACATTGCGGCATGGGTTTATCCAAGAAGAGTGAGAGGTTGATCTTAGTGGTTAGGGATCAGAACAGAAGAATGAATGAGCAGGCAATTTTAAAAAGAGCCTGTGGGTCCTGCCATTTGGCATCATGTCTTGGTCTGATCTCTTTCTGTGGGTATTCACCCTCCGGTCCCACTTCCCCACTGCGTCATTCCATTCCTCTGCATTCTTAAACCATCTCTGCTCACATATTGTTCTACATAATTGAGACCACACAGCAACCACGTAGGGGTGATGCAAAACTCTTCTTAGAAAAAAAAGTTATATGTGACATGAGTCAGAAAACAGTGCTAACACAAGGATTCAACCCTAAAACTCACTGAATCCAATTCCCCCAGGGTGGCTGTGGCTTCCTGGAAAAAAACATTTCTCAGATTATGAGATGCATTGCCAACTCCTTTATGCCGGCAGAAGTGGCCTGTGCCCTAAGAATATGTCAATTACTCCTTTCACCTGAAGGAGTCATCCCCATTCATGCCTCTTCGTCTTTATTTATACTTCACTCAGCCCATTTTGATTACCCTTTCCAGTATTCTACATTCTGGGTCTATATAAAAGCTCTTCTGTTACTGGAGTCTTACTGCCTCTGGAAAGTTAGGTCCATTCCAGTTTGGTTAGTTTCTTACTCCTTTAAGCTTCCAAAGCACAAAATTTGTATGGAAGTTATTTGCCTTTTTTAGTGCCATGGACACATTCACATTCTGGCCTCAATGAAGAGTCTCTCTTAGAAAGAATGCAAAAGGTTTTTAAAACATTTATTAAATAACATACATAGCATCACAACAGAGACCAATTTTATAGAAATGTAGTTATACAAATATTAAACCACTATGTGTTTCATATAGAAACTTAAAAAACAAGGCCTAGTGGTAAGTCTAATTATCATAATTTCAAAATAGTGATGAACTTAATAATTTTAAATGTTTGCAATATTATGTCATATAGAAACTCAAAAAACAAGGCCTAGTGGTAAGTCTAATTATTATAATTTCAAAATAGTGATGAACTTAATACTTTTAAATGTTTGCAATATTATGTGATGTGACAAACTACAAATCTAGCGAGAATTCATAGGTATTACTAAACCACTGTGTCTGTGTATCTGTGCATGTGTCTGTGTGTGGTGTGGTGTGTCCTACTACATTCATAATGGGAAATTTCTAAATGCTAAATTTAGTGAGAGGTTAATGAAAACCTCTGATGGTTCCTGAATTCCATTAGGTTAAGAACCCTTGATTTATGACTTATTATTATTTATTCATTGAATCCCTTATCATCTATCTTATTGTTGAAACTAGTTGTTAAAATCAGAGCAAGCACACACAGCTTATTCTTTCTCTATACCTCCTACAGAGAATGAACTCATTCTCAGGCCCTTGAAGGAACTAAACAAGAAATTGTTGACTATACTGAAATTAAATTAAACACCAACTTATGCATAGCTAAAATGTGCCAAGCCAAACACAAGCTTTACTAGAATTGGTTACTTATACTTTTATGTGATGTAAGTTCAATTTTGCCTTGTAATATATTTAGTTGTTTGCATTTCTATCTCTTCAAGCAACATATGTTTTCTTAAAGGTGGATTCTACAGCCAGTTACCTCTGTTCAGGTAAAGGGAGCTCACATTGAAGTATCAGTAACAGTATATAGATGGAATGGGTTATTTTAATGTAATGAGAGGGAAGAATTGACATATTTCTCAAGAGAGTAAAAGGAGCCAAAGTTTGATGCAAGAATTTGGACTAGAGATTCTTGGAAAATTAATATAAATAGGAAAGCTGAAGCACAATGAATGTGGTTGGGGCTTACAACATAATGTTTTTTCCATTTTTTACTATATTGCAATTACATTGTTTTCCCCTTTAGAATACAACATAATCTGTAATTGTCTGAAACGTGATAGAATACGAAATATGATAGTGCATAAAATCAGCCTTGAAAATTCTAAAATATTAGTCACACTTTCATATATTCTAAAGAAACCACATTTTCCCCTATACTCAGAAAGTAATAACAAGATCATCCTGTGATGTGATCTACACTTGGATATTATGCTTTTTATTTTTGTTTCTGGGAGGTGGCACGTGGGGGTTTGCATGAGACTTTAAAACACAGAAGAAAGAGATACTGTGGTACCTTCTCCATGTTATACAGTCACTCAATGCAATGTCTCAGTAAAAAGCCAGCATATACAATGGATGTCCCACAAAATTATAATGGAGCTGACAAATGTATATTGCCTAGTGATATTGTAGGCATGTCAACATCTTAGGGCAACACATTGCTCACATGTTTGTGGTGATATTGGTGTAAACTGCCAGCTGTATAAAAGTATAGCACATACAGGCCGGGCGCAGTGGCTCACTCCTGTAATCCCAGCACTTTGGGAAGCCGAGAAGAGCAGATCACCTGAGGTCGGGAGTTCAAGACCAGCCTGACCAACATGGAGAAACCCCATCTCTGCTAAAAATACAAAATTAGCTGGGCATGGTGGCACATGCCTATAATCCCAGCTACTCTGGAGGCTGAGGCAGGAGAATCGCTTGAACCCAGGAGGTGGAGGTTGCTGTGAGCTGAGATCGCACCATTGTACTCCAGCCTGAGCAACAAGAGCAAAACTCCATCTCAAAAAAAAAAAAAAAAAAAAAAAATAGTATAGCACATACAATTATGTATAGTACATAATACTTGATAATAAACTACTATGTTACTGGTTTATGCATTTATGTTGTGATTTTTAAAGTGTACTCCTTCTAGTTATTAAGAAAAAGTTAGCTATAAAACAGCCTCAGGCAGGTCCTTCAGGAGGTATTCCAGAAGAAGGCATTGGAGATGATTGTTCCGTGTGTGTTATTGCCCCAAAGACCTTCCAGTGGGACAGGATGTGGAGGTGGAAGACAGTGATATTGATAATCATTGATAATCCTGACCCTGTGTAGGCCTAGATTAATGTGTGTTTTTGTCTTAGTTTTTAACCAAAAAGTTTTAAAAGTAAAAAATACAAAATTTTTAAAGTAGGAAAACCTTATAGAATAAGAATATAAAGAAAGAAAATATTTTTGCACAGCTGTATGTTTGTGTTTTAAGCTAAGTGTTATTGCAATTGAATCAAAAAGTTAGGATGATTAAAAGCTTGTAAAAGAAAAAAGTTATAGTAAGCAAAGGTTAATTTATGATTGAAGAAAAATATTTTCTATAAATTTAATGTGGTCTAAGTATACAGTGTTTAAAAAGTTGCTAGTGATGTACAGTAATGTCCTAGGTCTTCACATTTATTCCCTGACTCACCTAGAGCAAGTTCCAATCCTGAAAGTTCTTATATATGTACTGTTTTTAAATTTTATATATCATATTTTACTATATCTTTTTATATTTAGATATGTTTAATTACACAAATATTTAACTGTGTTACAATTGTCCACAGTATTCAGTATAGTAACATGCTATACAGGTTTATTGCCTAAGAGCAATAGGCTATACCGCATAGCCTAGGTGTGTAGCAGGCTACACCATCTAGGTTTGTGTAAGTTCACTCTAGGATGTTGGCACAATGATGAAATTGCCTAATGACATATTTCTCAGAATGTATCTCCATCACTGAGCAACATATGACTATATTATAATCAAAATTAAAATATGTGTTTCTAGAGAAATAAGTTTATGGTCGTCCAGCTTGTAGCGTTGAGGTCGCTGGGAAGGTCATTGAGAAATTGGAAATAAAGAACTGAAATTTCGAGTGTTAGATTACAGCTTCCCTAGTCAGGGATTTAAAAATTTGGGGGTTGCCATACTAAGGGCAAGATATACTAATTGGAGTTTCTATAATGTGGTTGTTAAGAGCATAGGCTCTGCAAGCAAACAGACTGAGTTTATATTTCAATTGACTATTTATTAGCTAAAACATATAATATACTTAGCATGATATCTGGATCATAAAAGTGCTTAGTGAGTATGAATGTGTTATTACTGAATGGCTGAAGTCATACATTGTGATAACATTTTGAAAATCTTTCAGAGGATGGAGGACTTATATGATAAAAATTTCAAAAGTAACTAATAGTGCAGGTTTGTTGCCTAGGTATACATGTGCCATGGTGGTTTGCTCTACCTATCAACCTTATCATCTAGGTTTTAAGTCCCACTCATATTAGGTGACAAATACCTATTTGTCCTAAAGCTGTCCCTCCCCTTACTCTACCACCCTAAAAGTTTTAAAGAAAGTTAAAACTGAGAAATTTCATCAACTGGATAACTAGAAGAAGACTGATAAAAGTGCAATTTTCTTCACGTTTTGGAAATATAATTGAGGACAATGTAAGAAATAAAAACAGTGACTACAGAGCGAACTTGTTGGCAGTGATTGGAAATAGAAGTATCAGGCACCAAATGGCAATGTTGCAAGGTCATAAAACATTTTTGATTTTGCTCTTGCTTTTGATTTGGAGACAGGGCAAAAGCCAGGCAAACCTTTGGAGAAGGGGTGGAGGTGGCTGAAGATACAAACAAAAAATGAGATAATTGCTGACGCAAAGTCCCTAAAGGGATGGAAAGAAAGTGAATTTAGTGTTAAATTGAGGGGTAAAATTTAGGAGGAGGGACATATCTTTTTCTGAGTCAAGAAAGATGTCAGAAATGTATATAGTTAGAGTATATTAAAGGTCAAAAGCCGGTAGATGAAGAAGCTCAGACCAGATGACCTGGATCTATTCATTAAGGTGCAAATTATAAAGGTGCAAAGAGGAGTATTGCTGTGGTCCTTGGCCCAAGAACCAACCTGGAATTGTCAAGCTGAATACTCCCTTCCGGAGAAATCCTTGAGGCTGAAGAAGTTGGGTTGGCACAGAGCTCTCCAGCTAAGGATAGCAGGCAGGGATGATGATGAATGGAAATGAAAGGGATCATGTGTGAGATAGCACTTCAGAAGCAGAAGAACATTCTAAGTGGTCATCAAGCCGTGCACGCATATGGGTCAATTAAGAGTTGCCTACTTCATTGTTGAATACAAATCCAAAAGTTAATGAATATAAACTCTTTTTGGAGTTTGAAGTTAAGACCATTTAACCATGGGCAAGAATAATGTGATGGAAGAGAGTTACTCGAATTTTCTCTTTTGGCATGAAAAAAGCAAGATTTGCAAATGCCCTATATGAAATCCAGCCTTTAAAATGCTCAGAACCAGTTGGACATCAATAGAGTTCTGACACATACATGTAGAACAATTCTAATTCCACCAGGTTGCTCATTCCTTTCCTTGCATTATGCAGTGCTGACAGAGTGGCCACATTTCCCAAGAGCTCCCTTTTCCTCAACACAGATGTTTTTCCAATCTTGTTTTTTTTAATTGAATATTTTATATTTACCCTTTTTTCTTTCTTTCTTTCTTTCTTTTCATGATGTGACTAATTCAAACTATGGGCAAAGTTTGACCTGGCCTCTGAGACAGTCATGTATCTGCCTTATTCCTCTGTCCATGAAGAACTTTTCGGGGACTCCGGGGATGTCCCTGCAAATAACTAGATCCTCTCCCGCAGGTGCCCAAGTGACAATTGAGATATATATTTTTGAATGTAAGTCCATTTTGTTATTTAAGTATTCCTGACCTATACACCATTATTTTACCTTAGAGGAAAATGCATTGCATTACCCCCAGAATATATAAATTTGTGAATTTGTAAATTTTGTTTTACAGAGCATCTTCCATTTCAGACTGAAAAAAATAACTCTAATGTGTTTGTGATGAATAGTCTTTATCGCATCCTTTGGCAATTACATGTAGATAAAAACATTTTATTTTTGACACATCTCTGAGTTAATCAGGTGGGTCTCTGCTGTCTCTACAGAATGCAGGCTGGAGGTCTGAATGTAAAATGCTAAGAAATATGCACACCCACTCAGATTACTGGTTTTTTAGAAAATCATAGATGATAGAATGGGTAAGGGAGTGGAGGAGGGTAAAGGGAATTAAAGAAAAATTAATGCAGACCAGATGTTGGATGGCAAGTTTCCACTCTGAGAATAATAAATGCAGGCATTGGGCTGCCAGATGAAGTTAAAGAGCTTGGATACCAACTTAATTTAATAAGCAATTCTATGCTCTTCAGGGGGAAAGGCAGTGCCAATTGAGACAAACAATGATTATAAAAAAGTACATTTTATTTTCTTCTCTGTCCTCATCTTTCATTTTCATTTTGGGAAAAACATATTCTTAGACATGATCGGGATTCACAATGACCCCAACTTACCTGAGCTTTAAAAATCCAAGGACCATAGTAACAAAGACCCAACATCCCTGTGGTATCACTTCCCTGGAACTCCTTACAAGGGAGGAGCACACGGATCAAGAACCCCAGAGGAAATGAAAAAAACCCAAATAGGTTCAACCAGTATTTTTCTGAGCATTTGCTATGTGGCCAGCAAGTGGCTGACTCACCTACTGGTTAGCTCATTCCTTAGTTAATGCTCTGGGAAGCTCTGTTAAGTTAGTTACTTTTTCAGGTTCCAGAGGGCAAACTTGAATACAGATATGCTGTGTGATGAGATGAAGGATATAGTTTTAAGTAGTAGATGAAAATTCTAATTATCAGCTCCTGTACTACAAGCCCAATGTATTATTCGTCTTCCCCATATCTGCCTTGCAGCTAGTGTCAGCACTGTTGTAGTTTCATACAACTGCCATGAAAAAATTATCATCAACGTCATGTCTTAAGGCAACACATATTTATTATATTGCACTTCTCTGCATTAAAAGTCTGATAAACTGGGCTAAAATGAAAGTGTGAGCAGTGCTGTCTTCCTTTATAGAGACTCTAGGGGATAATCTGCTTCCTTTTTTTTTTCTTTCTTTCTTTTCAGTTTTAGGACCACCCACATTCCTTGGCTCATGGCCACCTCCCTCCATCTTCAAAGCTAACAATGTTGCATTTCTCTGACCTTTATTTTTTCCATCACATTTCCCTCTGACTCTAGTTTTCTGTCTCCCTCTTCCACTTTTAAAAGTCTTTGTGACCACATTTGGCTTCCCTAAGTCATCTAGAATAATTGCCTCATCTTGAGGTACTTAATTGTGTCTGCAAAACACCTTTTACCATCATGTAAGGTAACATTCACAAGTTCCAGAGATAAGGACATGGACATCTTTGAGGACATTATTTTGCCTACCACAGGCATACAGTCTCTCAATCTCTCTGATGAATATTCCCCACCACCCCATTTAACATTGTTCCCAGGATTCATTTTGCAGTTTTGTTTGACTTTTCTTCAGCTCACATTTCTGCCTACTGAATGCCATTCTTTATTCTTATGTTCTATAATAGATTCATGGTTCAGAATTAATTATCTAAACTAATTTTCTTTCTTGCCTGTGACAGTGGGTATAATGTTACTTAGTGTTATTTATAATGTTATTGTATCAGGTTGACTTCTAGGAAAGCAGGCTCTGAGATGGAGGGATTTAGGCAAGGTATTTATTAAGGATTTGTAACCAACATTTGAGTAAAGAAAGGAAAGTCAGCATAAGTGGACAAAGGGAGAAGTTGAACTGCAAAGAAGACCTAGAAATGGCCTCAGACTACCCGGTGGGGAGCTTTGGAGCTAGAATCATTCTTCAGAGACATCTTGAATTAGGCTGGAAACCTAGGCTTTTACTTCTGCATTGATGTCTTTGATTAAAGATTGCCTCTTTCCACAGGCATGGCAACCTCTAATGAGCCTGCCGTCTATAAGCTGTAACCATCAACATCCTCAGTGGGAAGCAACCTCTAAAAAGCCCAATATCTATAAGCTGTAACCATCAACATCCTTAGTGGCAAAAACCTCTAAAGAGTCTGACATCTATAAGCTGTAACCATTAACATCCTTAGTGGCAAGTAACCTCTAAAAAGCCTGACATCTGTAAGCTGTAACCATCAACATCCTCAGTGGCTGCAGCAGGTCGTTTGTTGAAACGGGGTTTGGTGGCACATTGCAGTGCCCACTACAAATGTCTTCTTCTGTCATGGGCCCCTGTTTTTTGTTTTCTCTTTTTCATTTTGTTTTTCTCTCTTCTGGTGCTACAAACTGAAACTTCACATCTATCCAAAATGTATATGTTGAAATTTTAACCCCCAGAAGTAAATCACCAGATTTGCTGATGTATCAGGGTCCACCAGACACTGCAGAAATAATGAAAACATTACCTCAGAAATAAAGAAACTTGTGTCTCAAGAAGAAATTGAATTTGTCCACTGTGACGATCCAGAATAATCACTGTGGCTGCTGTTTGTCATGAGACAAAAGAATTACCTTTACAATAAAGGACTTCCAAAATAAATTTAAAAAAAAAAATAGACTTTGTTTTTTAGGGCAGTTTTAGGTTTAAAGAAAACTCAAGCAGAAAGTATGGAGAGTTTCCATATTTCCCCCTCCCACTAGTTTCCCCTGTTATTAACATCTTGCATTGGTATGGTACATTTATTACAACTGATGAACCAATGTAGGAGTGTTACATGATTTCTAACTAACATCCGTACTTTACGTTATGGTTCAGTCTGTGTTGTACAGTTCTACAGGTTTTGAAAAATGCATAATGTCATGTATCTACCAACATCATACAGAATAGTTCACTGCCCTGAAAGTCCCCCTATGCTCCACCTATTATTCCTTTCCTCCTCTCAGTCCCTGGCAACCGCTAATCTTTTCACTATTTCTGGAGTTTTGCCTTTTCCAGAATGTCATATAGTTGGAATCATACGGTATGTAGACGTTTCAGACTGACTTCTTTCACTTAGCAATATGCACTTAAGTTTAATATGCATGTCTTTTTTTTGTGGCTTCAGAACTCATTTTTTTATTGCTGCATAATATTCTCTCGTATATGTACTACAGTTGTGTATTCATTCATTTATTGAAGGACATCTTGGTTGCTTCCAATTCTTGGCAACTATGAATAAAGCTTTTATAAACATTTGTTAACAGGTTTTGTGTGGACATAAGTTATCAATAGATCTTTTAAAAAGGATACATTTTATTAGATCAGGAGAGTTCCCTTTTACTGGGATTTTTTGTCATGAGTGGATGCTGGACTTTGTCAGCTGTTTCTTCTGCATTATTGTGATAATCATATAGCTTTTATCCTTTATTCTGTGAATGTGGTG
>NW_012101288.1:4311047-4328871 GCF_000951045.1 Mandrillus leucophaeus
AAAGAAACTTTAACCCTCAAACTGAAGATATTATTAGGAAGTGGGCCTTTTGGAAGGTGATTAGGTCATGAAAGTGCCTTCATGAATAGGATTAACACGGGAACTCCAAAGAGACTCTTCACCTTTCTGCCATATGAGGACATATTGAGAAGACAACTGTCTGTTAACCAGTGGGCCTTCTGCAAACACTAAGTCGGCTGGCACTTTGATCTAGGATTTCACCTCCAGAACTGTAAAAAAGTTTCTATTCCTTATAAGCCACCTAATCCATGGCAGTTTGTTACAGCAGCCCAAACAGACAAAGACACTTAATACCTTTAATTTTTACTTTGTTGTTTTCCTTTAACCATTATTTTTTTTTTTTTACTTCCAATAGTTTTGTGTTTATTAAATTTGCTGTTTGTATATATTGAATGTGTTCATTTTGGGTTAGGAAGAATACACAGGGCATTCTTCATGGCTTAAATACTACATCCTTTATTCTGAATATTATATGATCATACCACAGAAAGTACCTATGGCCAAGAGCACATTTAGTGTGCTTTACAGTACTCCAAAAAGTATTTGGGGTTTAAAAGATTCTTGTGCTTAATCAATTGGATTTTCTTTTGTGGTCTCATTATAATTTGACAGTTTCCCATATTTTCTTCTTTGTTTATGTCCTTTTGTCATTATATCCTTCTGCATTTCCCCTCCTTTCCAAAGACAGCCATTTTAGTGTGTGTATTGGGTATATTTTTGCAGGGTTTTTTGTGTGTGTGTGTGTTGTTTCAATTGTATATTGTTATTCTGTGCACCACACTTACTAATTATCTCAGATAACCAGGTATATAGCATTGGATCTTCTGCCAATATTGCCATACTTCTCCTAACCCCAACACCAGCACTGAGTCTCACAAAATGGGAATCAAACATGCAATTTTATGCCATTAATGTTTCTTACTTTCATCTATTTTTTGACACTCCCTTGATAATTTCCCAGTTCAATCTGTGATTCCCTAACTTCAAAATGCAGAGTCTTCAGTCCCCTCCTAGTTCTAGTTCCTGTCTATGGTTTCCTCCAATTATTTCTATTATGTAAGTTACAGCAGGTTGAATCATCTATTTCATAGATCTAAGTATGCTTGCAAACCTTTAATATTTCTTTATTAGCTTATTTCCAAAAAAAAAAAAAAATTCTGGCTTCCATCAAAATTTGCCAAAAATATGGGCTTCTGAAATATCTTAGTTTAGGCCAGGCACGGTGGCTCACACCTGTAATCCTAGCACTTTAGGAGGCCAATGTAGGCAGATCACAAGATCAGGAATTTGAGGCCAGCCTGACCAACATAGTGAAACCCCGTCTCTACTAAAAATACAAAAAAATTAGCCCGGTGTGGTGGCAGGCACCTGTAATCCCAGCTACTCAGGAGACTGAGGCAGAAGAACTGCTTGAACCTGGTAGGCAGAGGTTGCAGTGAGCTGAGATCATGCCAACACACTCCAGCCCTGGTGACAGAGTGAGACTCTGTCTCAAAAAACAAAAAAAAACAAAACAAAACAAAAAACAAAACTTACTTTATATTACCCAAATGCATCCCTGGCTGTCTAGTTTCCATGTCTTTGTTTATGTGATCTTCTTTGCTTGACACGTCCTCGCTTAGTCTCTGAAGTATGCAGCCTTCTTATATTCTCAAGTTTTCCTCATAATCCTTCCTGACTAACGCTTGCCCGCATTTATCTCCTAGATGTTTCTCTCTCTCTCTCTCCTCTCTCTACCCATCTCTTCCAGTGCTTGCTTTTACTCTTAGGTAGCCCAGAGCACACTCTGCCTTGCATCATATTGGCCAATGCAACAAGCATATAAACTCCGTGAGGGCTAACACACAATCCCTTATGCAGTATATTCCCCACAGAATCTTATACGGGGCTCTAGAAATATTAAATGTTGAATAAATTACTGCTGAGTTGCATTTAAAATGTAAACTCTTGCACTGAGCAAAGTTTGAAAAGAGTTAGAAATTGTGAAATCGAGTTATTAAACACTCAGGAATTCACCAGAGAAAATATTGCAGCCAGAGTATACATCCTCAGAGGCCATATTCGGAAACCACTTGGTCTTTTTCTAAGACACAGTCATTATTTTTATAGCTGGGAAAGCCTGAGAAAATGCCCTAGTTCGAGATACCACCTTTTTCACAGACTGATGCCAAGCTAAAATAAATTCCATGAAAAAATAAATATTCCAACGTGAACTAGAATATGCCCTTTTCTTGATCCCTGTGAGCTTTTTTTTCTTAGCATTGATCTTTTCCCTTTAGTTTTGTGTCTTATGGTGTTAGAAAAAATAGGCACAGATTTCATGGTTCATTCTCATCAAATGCTCTCTTGTGTCACAGACTCTGGGGCGAGATTATCACAAGCACTTTGCTGCAAGGAAATCTTTTGTCTTTCTATTTCTATTTCTAAACATTCTTGCCCTTCTCATACAATAATAAAACTGTCACGTGGTATTAATGGTCATATTTTCTTAGAATATTATTTGCTGATATATGTAATACTTAGGGTGACAATCAGAAAAACGAAGTTGAAACTATACACGTTCTAGTATATGGGTACAACTTATCTAAAAATAGCTATAAAATAGCTATTCCAAAACTCTATTGTAGAAAGCACTCATCATGGTGACAAGACTCCACAATATAATGGCAAACATGAAATGCTATGTTCTTAGAGTTTCAAACTGCTCATTAGTATCTTAGTTTTAAGAAGTGCTACATAGAAGAAACCTGTTAAAATGTTTTCATAACCAGGTTTTTTTTTTTTTTTTGCCTTATATGACTCCTCTCATTTTTTAAAAATTAACAACTTAATAGCATTTACAAGATGCTAAAGATCTGCAAATCTTTACAAAAGTAGATTTTGTTTCAGATAACAGTGAAAAGAAAATTGTAGTTGGTTGGAAAAGGTAGAAGTATATTTCTTTCTCATGGTAAAACAAGTCCAAAAGTCCAAAAGTAGACATTACATTGCTAATATCATGGCTCTAGAGTACCACTAGGGACATAAACTCCTATATTTCATTTCTATCATTATAATATGGGGCTTTCCTCTTCATGATCATTTCAGAGCATCATTAGTTCTGGAATCCAGAAGAAGGAGGAATGGTAGGATGGTAAAATCTAGATGAACTCTTTTTTCAAGAGACTTTTAGACATTATTATTGGACATTATTAATGTCTGATTATTACTGGACATTACTACTTATCCTATTTTGGCTGGTGCACAGTCATGTGGCTGTACTTAGTTTCAAAGTTGCAGGGAAATGAAGGGAAATAGAATCTGTAATCCTGGGTGGGCATATATCCAGCTAAAAGCAAAATTTGTGTTACTAAGGAGGAAAGATAAATTGGATATTTTTGTGGGAAACTATCAATCTCTTCAACAATTACTATAAATCTAAAGTGTTGAATTAAATTACTATTGTGTTGATTGGTCCTAATTTTCCAGCCAATCCTTTATTCATGCCTTCTGGTAGTTTCTTTCCAGAGACTCTAGGCTGGACAACGTGAATTGTTTGGCTGATGGATTCTTTATAAACTTGCCACTAGTAAAGATTTTAAAAGTACTTGTGTGTTGCCACTTCCTCTTTTGAACCCCTGACATACCATGAGAACAGACCCAGACCAGTCTCCTGGAAAAAGAGAAAGCATGGGTTCCCAGCCTCGCCATCCCAACTGAGGATATCCTAGAAGAGTTAACCTTTATACAATTGACATAGATAAATGAGCAGGCTCAACTGAGATCAGCCATAGCTGTCCCTGATGGGCAGTGCAAGCCAACTGACTTATAGACTTATAAGAAATCATAAATAGTTGTCTTAAACTAGTAAGTTGCAGGGTGGTTTGTTACATGGCACAACTAATTGTAGCTAACTGATACAAAACAGCTGTCTACGTTCATTTTCTTTGCCAAACAAACTAGCTGAGGCATGACTAAGAATCACAGTAAGTGCCTACTTGGGATATGTTTGAAAAGCTAAGAAATAGTAAGAGCAAGAGCAATGTAGATTGTCGATTAGCCTCTCTTCTATTTCCTAGTTCCATTCAGTACTCATGTGTACTTGTTGCTAACAGCTGTTAAGCGCCTTTTCTAGAGATAATCTACAAATGTTATGCCCCACTTTATAATGTTTATTTGAATTTTACCTTGCCCTATCTAGTTCTCCTACAGTCCCCCTCTCAGGTAGAACCAATTGATTAATCCAATAAAATACTCTCTTGGCATGTGCAGTGGCTCATGCCTGTATTTCCAACACTTGGGAAGCCAAGGTGGGAGGATCTCTAGAGGCCAGGAGTTCAAGACCAGCCTGGTCAACATAGCAAGACCCCATCTCTTAAAAAACAAAAAAAGTTTACTTTGGTGTAATGTTATCAAAGTGAAGATTGATCTACATATAATTATGCTGTGCAAAATTTAGAGATTTTTCAGGCTACAATATATTTCAGAATTACTCAGGTCGTTAATCTATATAAGTCTTAATATACTAGATTGTTTTAAAGTGTTTACATAGGGAATTATGAAGAATACTTAAATTTGAGAAATATTGCCCAAAGGAATGTTAATTTGTACTGATATTTCCATTATGGAATGACCAAAATTGAAGGATGGGATACCTCATTGCACTTTAACTCATTTTAGAAAGACAGATGCCTACTTAATATACATATATAAAATACATGGATATGCATCTGCAAGTTTATTCTTTTTTTAATATGTTTGGAAAGACTTTTTAATTTTAATTTTATTTTTGAGACAAAGTCTGACTCCGTCACCCAGGCTGGAGTGCAGTGGCGCAATCTTGACTCACTACAACCTCTACTTCTGGGTTCAGGCGATTCTTGTGCCTTAGCCTTCTGAGTAGCTGGGACTACAGGCACATGCCACTATGCCCAGCTAATTTTTGTATTTTTTGTACAGATGGAGTTTCACCATGTTGCCCAGGCTGGTCTCGAACTTCTGACCTCAAGTGATCTGCCTCCCTCAGCCTCCCAAAGTGCTGGGATTACAGGCAAGAGCCACCACACCTAGCCAAGTTTATTCTTTTGAATAAAGGCAATTCATTAGCATGATTTGTTTTTTAACCTTGACAACTGGATGATGTCAGAACAATTTTAGTTGCAAGTAGATCCCTCCAATAGTATCTTCAACAAATAAGGGTTTATTTATTTATTTTTTCTTCAAATAACAAGGAGTCTGAAGATAGTTAGCTGCTGGCATCAGGTCAACAGCTCAACTATGTCAGAGTGACACCCAGATTTTCTTAATCCTTTACTCAGGGTTAGCCGCTACAGATTTGGGTATGACACTCACACCTGGATTTTAAAATGGAAAGAAGAAAGAACAGCTCCAGTGTATTCCCTAAACAAACATTTTCCAATAAGCTTATGTTTTATTTGTTCAGAAGTGTTAAAAATTTATCTTTGGATGAAGGGAAGGCTGCTAGGGGATAGCATACAATTCTAGGGTGACAAATGAAGCCTGACAAATGAAGTATTGCAAAACCTGAAACAAACAAAACTGCATTCAGTGTTTTCAGTTTTGTAGTAGCATCATTTTTCATTGTGTTATGCCAAAATTAAATAAGAAAATTTCAGAGGGAAATTTATCGAGTTCCTACCATGTCAGGCATTATTCTTGGATTTGAGGACAAGTGAGAATAACGCAGACATTGTTTCTCTATCCATAGAAATCACTTCTAGCAGGGGAAACATAATAAACAAATAAATGTCTTCAAGGACTGATAACACTGTATAGAAACTGTAAGTAGGTTAAGTGGTAGAAAGTGATTTGTAGTTGCCAGAGGGAATGAGAGGCATTGCTTCAGCAAAGATAGTAAAGGAAGATCTTTCTGGGGCAGGGAGAGACCAGATTGATAAGAAGTAGAGCATTTCAAACAAAAAGCTTAACTAGGGAAAGGGCCTTGAGCGAATGAAATGTTTTGTGTGTTGGAACACATTTCTGCCAGCGTGCCTGAAAATCAATGCATAGAATGAAGAGCAAAGAAAGATTAGATGAGCCAGTAGAACAGGACTGTTTATTTTAGGGCATTATATTTGAATATAGTATAATGGAATACCATTATATTTTAATCAGTACTGTTTATGATTTAATGATTGTTTTTTAAAGATGCCATAGCTCCTATGTGGACTACAGAATAAAGGGCTGCAGTATGTCAGAGAGACCAATAGGAAGCATCTATGTTGTTCTTGTGCTTAATCAATTGGATTTTCTTTTGCGCTCTCACTATAATTTGATTTTTTTCCCATATTTTCTTCTTTATGACCTTTTATCATCTTTGACTCATGTATTTCTCTCATTTATACATTTAATAAATTGGAAAATCCAGGATAATGTACCTTCAAAATATATCCTGAATCTGATCACTGTATTTCCACTGCTACACTAACAGACATTTATATTTTTCAACTAGAACAGCATAGATGCTTCCTATTGGTCTTCTAGTCATTTGTTTGTTATGTTTCTCTTGCTGGAAGTGATTTCTATGAATAGTGAAACCATGTCTGCATTGTTCTCACTTTCCTCAAATCCAAGAATAATACTTGACACTGTAAGAACTCAATAAATCTCAGACTCAAATTGTCTGATTTAATTTTGGCATAATGCAATGAAAGATAATGCTATTGTACAGTGGAAAATACTGAACAGAGTTGTTTTGTTTGTTTCAGGTTTTGCCTTTATTTGGGTGTATTTGAAGTATCTTTAATTTTGAGCTTTTATTGCAATGGTTGTGAATTAAATAAATGTCTGATTAGTTTCCTCTATAGTTCATATTTTCTTCTACTTATAATTAGCTACACTTTTCACTTTCTTACGAATAGAAAGGAGAAATTATGAGACTCTAAAATATATCTTCAAAGAGACATCTACTTTATGTCTTTCGCTTTTAAATCGATGTTTTAACAAATTGATCCATAGATACATAGCTTGAAAACATCTCAGATTTGTTTTTAAAAGTCCACTGCATGTTTTAACCCCCAAGGATGAAGTATCAGAAACAGAGTTAAAATAGTGCATTTCACAATTTAAAAATCTTTACCTACGAATGAATAATTCCTTAATTCCTTGCTCTCTTTTGTCATAGTTAAGTGTGTGTCTGTAACACAGAGCCCAGTGGTGACATAATTTTTCTTTTGTAAGTTTCTCAACTGGCTGAAAAGTAGCCAAATGAATAATCTGGCGTAGGTTTTCTGCTCTTGCCTCTGAAGCCTGGTATAGCAGTTGAGCAGCTTATTTCACTCTCCTGCACTCTCACTTCAAGTATTCTCTGCAGGATTGTACTTTCGCACCAAGTACTACTTAATCACCTAAAAGAAAAAAACTCTTTTGCTCAGAAAAACTCTATTTGCCAGTATACCCATAATACCATCATTTCTGGTAAAGAGTACCAATTGGAAGAGTTCAAGAACTTGTGTAATTTCTCTGGCAGCAGCTACCCTCTGTGTCTACGCAGAACTTACTACTGGTGCTACATTCTAGATGAAGATTCTCATGGAAGTGGGAAAAGAGAGGGGGAAGGATGCCAGAGTCCTAACAGTATGATGTGGTCTGGCCAATTCGTGAAATAAGGCGCTTTCAAATTTTATAGAAATGTGTTATTTCAAAGCACTTTCACAGTTGTTATGTTATTTGCACAATGACCTTGTAGGATACATGTACAGCAGACAGTATCATTCTCATTTTACAGATAGAGAGACTACAATAGAGTTCCTATCTCAATTTCCATATTGCTCCTAATGTCACCAGTACTTTCCCCAAGCAGAGGACCTTAGTGTTCCCTTGGAAGTTCATTGGAAGTTCATCTTTTCATTACTTTTCAGTAGAATCCACTGAGCTCTCACTAGGATTTCTTCTTCACGCTCCATCTTTGGCACTAGCATTCTAGATTACAAATTCTTTCCAATACCTAGATTACTTCCATGAATTTCCAGATGGTCTCCCTAGCTATGTTCTCTTCTCCTTTTAGGTTGTGTTCAGGAGTTAGACAGTTACAAGGGATTGGTCAAATAAAAAGAATGTTCCAGAGAAAAAGAACACCAGCTTGGAGTATTCTTGTTCAGTGTCACTGGAGATTGGAGTAGAAGATAAGGAGTTGCATGAGATGAGGCTAAAGATGAAAACAGGGGGCATATAGCCATTTATATTCTATGCCAAGGAAGATTCATCCTGAAGGCATGAACTTTATTCTAAAAGCAAGGGCATTTTAAGAGCTTTACATATGAAAATGGCATAATCAAATATGGATTCTCAAATATCACACTCAGGTTTTAAAGTGAAGAAAATATAATAGTGCATAGGGAAACCAGTACAGTACAAAGAATAGGAGATAATTTGAAAGTCTGTGTCAGTAATCTAGTCAAGTGGTATTCTGCATTAAAGTACTGGCAATGGGGTACATAAAGGTGAATTGCTTGCTATATAAAATTATACAGCACGTAGAGTTAAAATATATGGTTAACAATTGGAAGTAGAAGTGACTATTGAAGAAATCAAGAATAATTCACTGACTTGAGAACTAGTTTATGATGATGTTCTTTCCTGAACTGGTAACACAGGGGTTAAGTTTCAATTTGGAAATGATGGGTTTGATACATCCAAATGGGGAGATGTCTCATGGGCAGTTTAATGTACATGACAGAGGTTCGGGAAACATAGACACTTACGCATCATCAGTGTAAATGGAGCAGCCGCTGAATGAATATACAGATGCTTGAATAGAGCCTTGTTTTGGCAGGATGCTAAAAAGGGTGCCGTTTATCTCATTTGCCTTTTCTAGTTTCGGCACCAGGTTGGGATCAAATACATCAAGTA
Organism: Mandrillus leucophaeus; assembly: GCF_000951045.1. Lineage (NCBI taxonomy): Eukaryota > Metazoa > Chordata > Mammalia > Primates > Cercopithecidae > Mandrillus > Mandrillus leucophaeus. Next base: position 4,319,919 of record NW_012101288.1, read on the forward strand.
GTTCTCTATTTGGAACATATATATTTAATTTTAGTAAAATACCAAAAAGGTGAGATAAAATCTAAAAAAACCTAATATACACAGTCAAGTACTTACTATCAACAAGGCATTATTTTAAATCATTTTCTTTTTATGTCATTTAATCTACCCTGAAACTCAATAGTAGTCCCACTTTACAGCAGCTCAAATACATAAAATAAAGGATCCTCATTTGATTAGATATCCAAGGATGGAATCAAATTACATAAAAAGTTTCCTGAGACTATGTGATTAATTTACATTTATTAATGATTACCGTATGTCTAGTATCACACTAGATATTGGGTGCCAAAGTTCATATTTTAATTATTTTATGCTAAGCTAGCTATAACAGAGGCCCAAAATGGTACTATTAAATATAGACACATATATAAGCAGATAACCAAAGTAAGCTACAACTCATAGGCACCTAACCTCAATGTATTCTCTACCCCTCTGTACTGAGACCACACAGCAAGAAGAGCCATCTTCTTGCTCCCACTGCTGCTGAATCTTCCTCAGTGAAATCTTGACATGGTGGTCTATGGAAAGTTAGCTTTCTAACAGTGAGGTTAACAAAGACCTTGTTGCTTTCATGCCCTGTCTCCTGTTGGAAGGAATCTTCAGACTAACATTTCTGATTTGCTGTCTATATCCTATTTTTAAGGTAATGCTATTTGAATGCTCTTTTCAAAATATAAATTCTGTATTCCCATGCTCTTGCTCACGGGGATTGTTTATTGGACTCCCTGGTTCTCTTTCTAATTCTCCTTGATAAACTGAAGTTATCTTAGGTTAACTTCAGATTATCTTGCCCTTACCTGAAGTAGGCTGGAATAGTCTTTAAGTATCTGATTTTTTTTTTTTTTTTTTTTTTACACATCTAGATTTTTGTACTCTGGCTCCTCACTTTATTCTAAGAACTATCTGTTTTGTACTGATCATTTCTCCTTTGGATCGGTTTCCTCACAAAGGCCAGAGAGACTTCTGATTGGACTGCTGACTCTTGCTGTGTTTTGGTGAGCGTCTTCGGTCCTGTGGTGTTCCTCTGCTTCTCTGCTCTGACATCCATTTCCCACTCTTTCCCTGCTCTGCTCTGTGTCATGGAAGTCTGATCTCCGCAAACTATATTGCTCTGCCTCCTGAATAGTTTCAACTAGCAAATGGGAAGTGTTAGCTTGGAGTTAGGTTGGAGACAGGAAGGAAGGGACCATCCAGACAACTGCTTCCCCTAGGATCCAGGCAGCAGTTCCAACAGCGGCTGAGTCAGCTTCATGAGTCTGGCTTTGAGAGGGTACTGGCTCATGGTCACTGTCACCTTCACCTCTTTTAACTCTCCAGTGCTAGGAGTGTTACCAGCTCTCTTCTGTTGTTAATCCTCGGGTTGTTTCACTGTCCTCTGGCTTTTTAGCATTTCCAGTATTTGTATAGGTATTCTGTAGTGTTAAATATCTTCCACCACACTACGAGTTATGAACTGTGTCTTCCTGACTGGTCCCAGACCTGTATATCTTCTACCTCTAGCTGCATTGGAAACTTCCAGCTGATCTGAACTGAATATGGATATGATAATGATGGTCTAAAAGCAAACATATTTCCCCTATCATTCAGTCTTGATTCTTCTCTCTCTCTCTTTTTTGTTTTTCCACACTTTCCTTGATTTTTCCTAAAGTTACTTTCTTTAGGGGGCCAGTTTCAGTGACTCACGCCTGTAATCCCAGCATTGTGGGAGGCCAAGGCGGATGGATCACCTGAGGTCGGGAGTTCAAGACAAGCCTGGCCAACATGGTAAAACCCCATTTCTACCAAAAATACAAAAAAAATTAGCCATGTGTGGTGGGGGGCACTTGCAATTCCAGCTACTCAGGAGGCTAAGGCAGGAGAATTGTCTGAACCCAGGAGGTGGAGATTGGAGTGAGCTGGGATCACACCATCATACTCCAGCCTGGGAGACAGAGCGAGACACCGTCACACACACACACACACAGTTTTCTTTATGCTTATTTTTTCCAGACTCCTTGATTTGGTTTCACTTGTTTGTGTGTTACTGTAGTTTGTTTGTTGTCATATTCCATACCTTTCTGTACTGTAATTATTACTTGTTTATATCATAAATAATAGAGTTGCCAAGATTTTTCAGCCTTTTTATACAGAAAGCTAAAATTTAGACTCTGTATATACATTTCCCCTCAATAGAAGTCAATTTTATCTGAAGTTCAAATCTGTTCAATGTGAAAAAATATGATCCTTTATTTTCCGCAAAATTGTTAGCTATAGCTCTCAGCAAATACTCAAAAATTCAGGAGTAGCTTTTGAATTTCTGCTAAGAGTGGACTTCATTACCTTCCTTGGTTTTTGTAAGGAAAAGAGGCATTTTCAGATATTAAGTCTTGATTTATTATACTTGCACTTAGTCATACACACACACACACACAGACACACACACGAAACAGAACAACAAAACAAAATTTTTCTCTGCCTCTCTTTTGCATCATTAATTATTCTGTCTAGTGTTGGCATTTGAAACCATTTCAGACATGTCTACATATATAGGTTTTAAGATATTCATCACATTCTATATTTTAATAAAATTATATCTTTTTCTTTCCTCAAAAATAATAAACTTTGAATAACCTTTGTCTTAATCACATTTGAACCTCTAACAGCCTATTCATAATACATTGCATATAATAAATGCCAATAGTTGTTAGTTGAATTGAGCTAAATATAAGAACACTCAAATATGGAAATGTTTAAACATCAATAGTAATTTCTTGTCACTTTAAAATATTGTTAGCCAAATTCTTTCTATCTTTTCTTAGTAGATAATGCTATTTAAGGCTCTGAAAGTAATGTATGCTTCCATAGCATCCTGCTTGAAAAAAATTTATGGCCCAGATTCCATAAGATTATGATGGAAATAACTTCTGGTAAAAAACCTGACACTTTGAAAGAGATCAACAAATGGATGCTGATTGAATGAATGAATTACCCATTACTGAAGCTAATAATGAACTATATGATCCTGACTCGGCCCAGACCTGTACATTCTTTCTTCCACTTCTAATTGCATTGGAATCTTCAAGCTGTTTTAACTGAAGATGAATATGACAATGATGGTCTAAAAATAAAAGCATTTTTATAACTCCTATTTTATTTATGTTTTCATTCTTATGATTCTTAGCTCCAAATATTTTTGCAATATGCTTTTAAAAATTGAATAAGATAATTTTTAGAGCTTGATTTTCACTTGCTTTGATTCCTTTGTAGTCTAAATAGGAATTTTATTGGTAGAGGACTAGAAAATACTATATTATGCTAGGAAGTATTTTGGGGATCCTACCTTTCAACAGTGTATTTTACAGTGAGATTCTTTTTTATCATGTTGTTAATATTTAACTCATTATAAAATCCTTATCCTTGGATCCCAGGCAAAATTAAACAGTATAACAACAGTTATCTTACCTTCTACACATAGTTTTTTTTGGTGAATATTTGAAGGTAGGAGAGGCATCCTATTTGACAGTGTTTTTTTAGAGCTTCAAATGCCATCACACTGTACCCAGTACCATGCAGGTTGTTGCAAAGGACAGGATCTCATACTTTTTATGGTTGAATACTATTCCACTGTATATATGTACCACATTTTCTTTATTCATCTGTTGATGGACTCTTGGATTGCTTTCAATAGTGGCTATTGTGAATAGTGTTGCAATAAACATGAGAGTGCAGCTATCTCTTCAATATACTGATTTTCTTTCTTTTTAGTTTTTCGAGGAACCTCCATATTGTTTATACGGTTCTCCATAGTGCTTGTACTAATTGACATCCCCACCAACAGTGTATGAGGTTTCCCTTTTCACCACATGCTCACCAGCATTCATTATTGCCTGTCTTTCGGATGAAAGCCATTTTAAAACTGTGGTGAGATGATATCTCATTGTAGTTTACATTTGCATTTCTCTGATGATCAGTGATGTTGAGCACCTTTTCATATACCTGTTTGCCATTTTTGAGAAATGTCTATTTTAGATCTTTTGCTCATTGCTAAATCCAATTAACAGATTTTTTTCAAACTTAGTTGTTTGAGCTCCTTATATATTCTGGTTATCAATTCCTTGTTAGACAGAGACGCTTATTCTGTCTCATTACGTTCCTCCAAACAAATGGAGTCTTCTCTCTGCGCTGAGCTACCTGGATCTGGGAAAAGGGTGACATAAGCTCTCCTGTGGCCACCACCACTGGGACTGTGCTGGGTCAGACCCAAAGCCAGCACAGCACTGAGTCTTGCCCACAGCCTGCAGTGACCACTGCCTATCTATCTTCACTCAAGGCCCAACGGCTCTCCAGTTAGCAGGTGGTGAATCCAGACAGGCTTGGGTCCTTCCCTTCAGGGCAGTGAGTTCCTCTCAGCCCTGGAAAGGTCCAGAGATCCTGTCAAGGAGCCAAGGCCTGGAGTTGGAAACCTTAGGAATCTATCTGGTACTCTATTCAAATGCAGCTGAGCTGGCGCCCAACCCACAAGACAAAGTCCCTCCTACTCTTCCTTCCCCTTTCCTCAATTGAAGAGTCTTGTTCCATGGCCACCACTGCCCCAGGCCCACAGTGAGCACTGCCTGGCTACTCCGATATTCACTTAAGGCCAGAGGGCTCTTTCGTCAGCTTGTGGTAAATGTCTTCAGGCCCAGATTTCTTCCTTCAGGACAGTGGGCTTCCCTCTGGCCCAGAGCAGGTCTAGAAATGCCATCCAGGAGCCAAGGCCTGAAACTGGGAAACCAAAGGAGTCTGCTTTGTGCTGTACGCCACTGTGGCCAAGCTGGTACACAAGCTGCAAAAGTCTCCTTTACTCTTCCCTTTCGTCTCCTCAAGCAGGAGCCTCTCCCCATAACCACCCCAGCTGGGAATGTGCTGGGTCCCACCTGAAGCCAGCAAGGCTCTGAGTCTCTTTGAGTCTCTAAGCCAGAGCCCAAGGCAAGTACTACCTGGCTACCACTGCTGATTATTCAGGGCCCCATGGCTCTTTAATGAGCAGATGATGAATCTTGCCAGGACTGGGTCTTTTCCTTGAGGGAAGCAGATTCTCTTCTGGCCCACGGTGTGTCTAGAAATGCTATCTGGGAGCTAGGGCCCGGAATGTGGGCCTTAGGACTCTGTCCGGTACTCTATTCTACTGTCAGTGAGCTGACATCCAAGCTACAAGACAACGTCCTCTTTACTCCCCCTTCTCCTCTCTTCAAGCAGAGGGATGGAGTCTCTCCCAGAGCTGCGAGTTGTACTGCCTGGGCCTGGGGGAGGAATGATGCAAACACTCTCTTGGCTGCCCTAGCTGGTGCCTCGCTAGGTTGAATGCACCCCAAGGGCACTGCCTCTGAGACCAGCACAGCACCAGGACTTGTCCAGGAATTGTAATCTGTGTGGCCTAGACTGCCTTTTCAAGTTTATTTAGGACCCCAGAGCCCTTTAGCCCATAATGGCAGGGCTTGCCCGAACTCAAGTTCCACTTACTGGCATGGATGATTTGCCTCCTACTAGGACTGGTCTAAATGTTCTGTCGGCCACCAGCTGAGTTCTTCACTGTGTTGCTTTCCACTGTTACAGGATAGCTGAGCTCCGAGGCAATGCCTCACAATCCCTGTGCTCTTCCTCCCTGAAGTTCACAGATTCTCAGTCCATGCCACATATCTGCTGTGGGGTAGAGGGGAGGGTGATGTAGACAATTCAAGGCTGTCTTTCCTACCCTCTGCAGTGCCTCTTTCCTTAATACGATGTTAAAACCAGATATTGTGATTGCTCATCTGGGTTTCTGTTCTTATGAGGATGCTTTTTTTGTGTGGATAGTTGTTGGATTTGATGTTCCTGTGGGGGTGGGGGTGGCAATCATTGGAGGCTTCTATTTGGCCATCTTTCTCTGCCTCCCTGTCTGATTATTTTATTTTTGAGAGTTCTCAGGAGGCTATATTATGCAATTCATGATATCTCTTACTACACTTGTAAAATGCTTTGCACATAAGTAAACTATAGAGTGGTATATAAATGGATATTTTGATGTTTAGTTATTTTTACCAATTGTTCTCAATATTAGCTTGAAAATGTATTATACTATCTTACATAATGTTTTAAATAAAGATCTATATGGAAAAAGATGAAAAATTCAGATCAGTTCTACTTTTCCTATATAATGATTAAAATGTACCATGTTTTAAATGGTACTCATGTATAATTAATTATTATTTGATCTATGCCATAGATCCTTGCCCAGGTTTTTGGAACATAGACTTTGGATGGAGATCTGGATTCAAGGACTTTGTAGTGGAGTGAACCAGGGGATTCCACCTGAATTCATGTGAGAGAAGTGGGATTAGTCAGAAAGAGAAGGTGAATTGCAATGCAAGTTAAAAGGAAGCCTCAGAAATCCATGGGACGCTCTGAAACTGGAATGACGTTCAGAGATAGTTTAAGTGGAAGTATGAGGCCCACTTATATTTCAGCATCAACCAGCCACTCTGTGAACAGAGATGTGAGGGTGGGAATATACAATCCAGGGAGGTGGCTCTCTTCAGCAAAAGGTATTATTAGGTTGGTGCAAAAGTAATCGCAAAAGGTATTTTGCCACTTTTAATGGAAAAAATGCAATTAATTTTGCACCAACCTAAATACCTAGGAGGGACTCAGCTTTTGCTTAACAGTAGCTTATATTTCTGGCAGAGAGAGAAAAATAGATCACAGTCCAGAGGAAGAATCTATATAGCATACCCAGCATCAACAATAGCCAACCTCTGTTAAATCTAGAATAATTTTCATCAATTTTTTTCTATTCTGAGTAAAGTTGAAATCATAGAACAACATAGCATGAAAGAATCTTGGAGATTATCTAATTCTATGTTTTCATTTGATTGATGCATTAACATTAAGTATATTTTTAAGGACATAAAATATATACAGGATTAAAATCAAAATGATGTAGACTTTTTCTTGACCTCTTGACTCTTATTTTCTACTTTACTAGCACAGATCAATTTGAAGTTGTGCGTTTTGGTCAAAGATTTGAGTTTAAAATGGGCCTGTACTATTAACTGGATGCAGTAGATAGTTGATAATTTAAAATTGTTTGCTGAATGCATAAGTAATTTAACAGAAGAAGAAATTCATACAATTGCCCTGAAGAACAGGAGGCATGAAATAGCCAGCAGTACTAGCTACATGAGCTTCAGTTTCTTCCTAAGTACACATAATATCAACCTTGTACTATGATTGTGTGAATAAATTAAGATGTGCTAAGTGCTTTTTGTAATGCTTATCATGTGGTCACTGCTTGTTGAGTTCAAGTTGCCTACTGCACATTCCTCTATGTGAACTTTAATGCCTGACTCTAGCTTGGAGACTGGTATGAATAAGCCATGAATTAACTACAAAAGTGATCATTATGGCCTCAGCTTTGTACAATGAAAGCCAATTGTTAGTTTAAATTGGCCACTCTGTAAGATCTGACATCCATAGCCACATAATGACCATATTCATGACCAGACAATCTAGCCTTACTCTCCCTAACACACCTTGAATTTATGACTTCCTAACCAACTTTGAATTAATGACTTTCTAACATATCAATTGCAGTAGCCATGGTCTGTTCACTTTCCTGTGCTTGCCACATCAATTTCTCCTTCCAGCCACGAAGTATGATGTTCCACACTAGTCTACTCCAGGAAATGAATGGTCACCTCCTTCTTATAGAGCCACATCTGAATGTCTTTTATCCCTTTTTGCACACAAGGGTCTATGCATTATTTCATTTCCTATATTTCTTTATATTCTCTGAAGTCTTTTAGCATTTACTGACACATTGTATCCTCTTTTTAAAATCAGATGTTTGGGTGTAATTTATATATAGTAAAATTCTACTTTTGAGTGTATCATTTGGTGAACTTTGACAAATTTACACTGTCCTTTAACCAACACTACCATCAAGTTATAGAACATTTCCATCATCACAAAGTTTCCTTATGACTCTTTGTAGTTAACCCTGTACTCTCCCACCCCAACACCTGACCTCTAGCCTATTTTCTGTCTCCATAGTTTTTGCCTTCTTCAGATGTCATTTAAACGGAACTGTACAATATATGTGTTTTCTGGCATTATGCCTTTTGGATGTTTCCATATTGTTGTATGTATAGTTTATTTTAATGGTTAAGTAGCATTTCATTATACAAAAATGCCAAAATTTGTTTATATATTTACAAAACTGATGGCTATTCAGCTTTGCTCCAGTTTTTGGCTCCTATGAATAAAGTTTATGTATTTACATTGAGATCATTATATGGAGAAATTGTTCTTTGGAAATAATTCTGAGTTGGAGTGCTGGGTTACAAAGTAGGTATCTGTTTAACAGGATATGGAAATGCCAGTCATTTTTCCAAAATGTCTGTAGCATTTTTGCATTACCACAAGCAATGTATGAGTGTTTTAGTTGCATCACATATTCACCAAACTTGGTATTCTCAATATTTTTCAAACTTTAGATATCAAGTAGGTATGTAGTGACATGTCATTGTGGTTTTAATTTGCATTTTCCTAATGACTAATGATGTTGAGCATCTTTTCATGCCATTCATATTCTTTGGTGGAGTGTCTATTCAAATCTATTGCTTATTTTAAGACTTGAGTTATCTTCATATTAATTCCTAAAAGTATGTATATATTCTAAAAATGCCTTTATTTAATAGGTGTTTTGCCTATTTTTTTCTCCTAGTCTATAGCTTGTCTTTTCAATCTATTAACAGTGTATTTTGGGAAGCAGAAATTTTTACTTTTGAAGAAGCACAATTTATTTTTCTTTTCTAGGTTATGTTCATATCCTGTTTAAGAAACCTTTGTCTAATCAGTAGTCATGAAAGTTTCCCCCATGTTTTCTTTTAGAACTACTGTAATTTCAGCTCAT
>NW_012101288.1:4334131-4348903 GCF_000951045.1 Mandrillus leucophaeus
CTTAACATTTTTTCCTTCATTTCAACTTTGGTGAATCTGACAATTATGTGTCTTGGAGTTGCTCTTCTCGAGGAGTATCTTTGTGGCATTCTCTGTATTTCCTCAATTTGGATGTTGGCCTACCTTACTAGGTTGGGGAAGTTCTCCTGGATGATATCCTGCAGAGTGTTTTCCAGCTTGGTTCCATTTACCCCATCACTTTCAGGCACAGCAATCAGACATAGATTTGGTCTTTTCACATAATCCCATATTTCTTGGAGGCTTTGTTCATTTCTTTTTACTCTTTTTTTCTCCACACTTCTCTTCTAGCTTCATTTCATTCATTTGATCTTCAATCACTGATACTCTTTCTTCCAGTTGATGGAGTCGGTTACTAAAGCTTGTGCATTTGTCATGTATTTCTCATGGCATGGTTTTCATCTCTATCAGTTCTTTTAAGGTCTTCTCTGCATTGATTATTCTAGTTATCCATTCATCCATTCTTTTTTCAAGGTTTTCAGTTTCTTTGCACTGGTTACATAGTTCCTCCTTTAGCTCGGAGAAGTTTGATCAACTGAAGCCTTCTTCTCTCATCTCGTCAAAATCATTCTCCTTCCAGCTTTGCTCCATTGCTGGCAATGAGCTGCATTCCTTTGGAGGGGGAGATGCGCTCTGATTTTTTTAATTTCTAGCTTTTCTGCACTGCTTTTTCCCCATCTTTCTGATTTTATCTGCCTTTGGTCTTTGATGATGATGGTGACGTACTGATGGGGTTTTGGTGTGGGTGTCCTTTCTGTTTGTTAGTTTTCCTTCTAACAGTCAGGACCCTCAGCTGCAGGTCTGTTAGAGTTTGCTTGAGGTGCACTCTAGACCCTATTTGCCTGGGTATCAGCAGCGGAGGCTGCAGAAGATAGAATATTGCTGCACAACGAATGTTGCTGTCTGATTCTTGCTCTGGAAGCTTCATCTCAGGTGTGTACCCTGCCGTGTGAGGTGTGAGGTGTCAGTCTGCACCCAGTGGGGATGTCCCCCAGTTAGGCTACTCAGGGGTCAGGGACCCACTTGAGCAGGCAGTCTGTCCATTCTGAGATCTCAGCCTCTGTGCTGGGAGATCCACTGCTCTCTTCAAAGCTGTCAGATGGGGCATTTTCCTCTGCCGAGGTTTCTGTTGCTTTTTGTTTAGCTATGCCCTGTCCCCAGAGGTGGAGTCTACAGAGGCAAGCTGGCCTCCTTGAGCTGTGGTAGGCTCCACCCAATTTGAGCTTCCTGGTGGCTTTGTTTACCCACTTAAGCCTCAGCATTGGCGGGCGCCCCTCCCTCAGCCTCACTGCCACCTTGCAGTTAGATCTCAGACTGCTAGCAATGAGGGAGGTTCCGTGGGCATGGGACCCTCCGGGCCAGGTGTGGGATATAATCTCCTGGTGTGCCGTTTGCAAAGACCCTTGGTAAAGTGCAGTATTACAGTGGGAGTTACCTGATTTTCCAGGAGTTGTGTGTCTCAGTTTCCCTTGGCTAGGAAAAGGGATTCCCTTCCCCCTTGCACTCCCCAAGTGAGGCGATGCCTCGCCCTGCTTCAGCTCTCACTGGTTCAGCTGTACCAGCTGACCAGCACCGATTGTCCAGCACTCCCGAGTGAGATGAACCTGGTACCTCAGTTGAAAATGCAGAAATCACCCATCTTCTGTGTCACTCACGCTGGGAGCTGGAGCCTGAAGCTGTTCCTATTTGGCCATCTTGGGAGTGCCACTCTTACATATTTAAGTTAATCATCCATTTAGTTGTTCCCTGTCTAAGATGTGAATTAAGGACTGAGGCTCATTTTTTTTGTATATGATGTCCAATTGTTTCAGTACTATTTAGTGCTTAAAACCATTCTTCCTCCTTTGAATTACCTTGGTACCTATTTTTTGCAAAACAATAGAATATATAGGTACATGTTTTTACCTTTCATTTTGGATTAGTGGAGAGATCAAAATTTTTGAATTATATTAGAATTTAAACCCTGTCTTTATCATTTGCTAGCTGTTTTTCAAGTCCATTTATCATAAATCTGTGTCCTGATCTAGGAAAATGTGAGTATAAAATGTGGCTTTTGAGGTTTTTTTAAAAAGTCTGTGAAACAAATAAGATACATCAACTTTTTGTGTCTAGCCGATACTGAAAACTGGTATGTCTGTTTATTTCTAACAATGTGTTAATCTTTCTTTCCCAATTAGATTGGTAGCCACTTAAAGATGGGCTAATTTTTCTACCTCTACAACATGAGCCACAAACTCCAGCATAGAAATTGTACTCCAAGATTGAGAAGACACTGAGAGAGGTTTGAGTCTTCCAAGAAGGTATTGAAGGGAGGGGTCAATGATGTGTAAGCAAATTATTACACTAATCCAGGCTCAAGGGATGTCAGGAATGTTGGGATGTGAGTACACTCTTGAATAAGACACAGTGCTTTGTGTCACCGTCACCTCTTCTTTGTTCAAAAGGACAAGAAATCAAACATGAATCCTAGTGGTTCAGACCAAGGGTTTGATGGCATTTTGTTCCTTAAAAGCCACTATATTATTTTACAAGGTTTCTTCTCTCCATTCCCACCACTTGAAATTAAATGTTTATTTAAAATGCACAAAATTCCCATCCATAAATCAGGCAGGGTTGATGATTACTTCAGGAAGGTTTTATGTAAGAAGAGGCAAGAGTTCACTGCTCTCAAGGAATTTGTTATTTAAACTAGATGCAGCTATGTTTCAAGGACAGATTGTTGAACTGAAAGTCAGATAGTTCAGCTCAAATTCCACTTCTGGCTTTTAATAGAAAACAAGTTGTTGATCAGCATTAATGTCAACTTTATTATTGGTAAATTGGTGCTAATTTCACCTTAAAAGGTCTTTGCAAGTCTGAATGAGATAATAAATGTGAAAGCACTTTGTAATCATTAGTATCCTATACAAATATAACGTATTGCTATTATTAAGACTCAAAGTCAACTTTAGAAAAGAGTATGTTACTTGTTGATCAATGAAAATGACCCCTGGAGACCTCCTTCCCCAAATCAACCCACATTCTACTAAGATGTAATACTCATTGTCATTTGACCATATGTAACCCATTGTTTTATGTTAAGTAAGCCTTTTCAGGTTTTAATTTAAAATGGAAATGTCTCTGAGAAGAAGAGAGTAATAATTAAAGTCACAGCTTGCAATGAATAGGTCTCAAGGACCTTACATTAAATACCTCACATCTAGGCAACATTTACATGTATTATTCTATTCATTCTTACTGACTAGTGCTGTAAAATATAAAAACATTGAGCCCTATAGGACTTGAAAAGAGTAGAAGGCGGAAAGAATAACCCTGGACCCTGGAGAAAAATTTGTTGGAGGTAAGGAAACAGAAAAAGAGTTTACTTTTCCAGTTGGTTCAGGGTAAGCCCTGTAACTGGCAGACATTTGGGATATACTGCACTAAATTGACATAAAGAATTGCATATACTTAAGTGTACAATTTGTTGAGTTTTGGGATATGTAGACTCCCATGAAAATGTCAGTGCAATCAAGACCACGAGTTCATCATCCTTCACGCTTCACCCCTCCAATTTCACCCCTCCTGCCTCTTCCATGCCCCTCTTCCCAAGCAACTGCTGGTCTGCTGTCATTCCATATTAGTTCGCATTTTCTAAAATTGTATGAAAATGAAATCATATTATATATATCTTTTAAAAAATCTGTCTCCTTTCACCCTATGTAATTATTTTGACACTGATCCAGGTTATAGTGTGTATCAATTGTTAATTCCGTTTTATTACTGATTCACATTTCATTGCATGGATACTACACAGTTTTTCCTTTCACATGTTCATGGATGTTTGGATGTTTGGCTATTATGGATAAAGCTGCTATGAATATAAGTATACAAGTCTTTGTTTAGACACCTGCTTTCATGTATCAGGTAATTACCTAGGAGTGAAATACCTGAATCATATGTCTGGCATACATTTAATTTTGTAAGAAATGGCTGTTTTCCAAAATGGTCACACCAGTTTGCTTTTGCAACAGCTGTTCATTAGAGTTCCAATTCCTCCACACTGTCTCCAACAATTGGCGTGGTCAGTGTTGACAATTTTAACCCTTCCTAATAGATGTAAAGATATATCATTATAATTTTGATTTGCATTTTAGTAATGACTATATTTGAGAAGCATTTTATGTGCTTATTTGTCAATTATGTAAATCTTTTTTGGTGAAGTGTCTGTCCAAATTTTTGCCTTTTTGTTGTTGTGTTTTCTTACCACTGAATTTTGAGAGTTCTTTATGTAGTCTGGATAAAAACTATTATTAAGTTATATGCTTTGCAAATACTTTTTCCCAGTCTGCAGTTTGTAATTTTCTTTTCTTCGTATGACTTTTGGATTTTTTTTTTTTTGGATGCTCTATTCTGTTCGTTAATCTTCTTTTATACTAATATCACTTTATATTGATTACTATAGCTTTAAAATAAGTCTGAAATCAAATAGTATTAATCCTTGAACATTTTCTTCTTTTCTGAAGCTATTACGGCCATTCTAGCTCCTTAGTCTTTCCATAAGTTTTTGAATCAGTTTGCCAATTCAATAGCAGAAAGAGGAAGACAAGTCTGGTGAGAATTTAACTGTGGCTTCTTTGAATATATCAGTCAATATGAGGGAGAAGTAACATCTTAACAATGTTGATTACAATCCAACTTTATTATTGCTTTCTAGCAATATGTTTATGATGTTTCTTGTTTTAGCTTTCTTCCTGTTTCTTGTACTTGAGGTTCATTGAATTTCTTAAATCTGTGAGTTAATGATTTTTATGAAATTTGGAAAATTTGTGGACATTATTTATTCAAATATATTTCCCTCTTCCACTCCTTTCAGACTCCAATTTTATATATATTAGGACACTTGAAATTGCTCCACAACTTGTTCATGCTTTATTCTTTTTTTTTTTTTTTTTGTAATTCTCTTTTCTGTTTTTCATTATGGAGAATCTCTATTTTTATGTCTTCAATTTCACTAGTCTTTTCTTCCATAATGTCTAATCTATATTTAATACCATCTAGTGTATCTTTCTCAAATTCTAAGGTTCATCTCTAGAATTTCAATTTGGTTCCCTTTTTATATCTTGCATACCTCTACAGTTTTTTTTTTTTGAGACAGGGTTTTGCTCTGTCACCCGGGCTGGAGTACAGTGGCGTGATCTTGGCTCACTGCAACCTCTACCTCCTAGGTTCAAGTGGTTTTAGTGCCTCACCCTCCCAAGTGGCTGGAAGTACAGGCATGCACCATCACGCCTGGCTAATTTTTTGTATTTTTAGTAGAGATGGGGTTTTACCATGTTGACCAGGCTGGTCTTGAACTCCTGGCCTCAAGTTATCCACCTGCCTCGGCCTCCCAAAGTGCTGGGATTACAGGCATGAGTCACTGCACCCGGCCACCTCTACTTAATTTTTGAACATGAGGAGTATTTTCCTGCTTTTTGTAAGCATGATATATATATTTTTTAATTAGATGGCAGACTCTCTGAATTTTACCCTTTGGGTGCTATTTTTGCATTTCTATAAATATTCTGAATTTTGTTCTGGGATGCAGTTACTTGGACACAGTCTGATAACTTACAGAACTTGCTTTTAAGATTTGTTAGGAAAGAAAGATTTTTAACAGCAGTGTTCCATCCAGAGCTAATTATTTCCCACTTCTGAGGTGTTATTATTTTGCATATTCAATTCAATGTCCTGCGACTCATTATTTTGTTCCAATCTGATTGCTGGGATCAAACACTATTCCTAGCTCTTTCTAAGCGTTGGTTACCTGTACCTCTAATCCTTTTGGATTGTACTTTCCCTCACCTGAGGTATTTTCCTCATGAAACTATGCTGAACAGTATCCAGCTGAATGCTGTTATATTCAGGAGAGGAAGTCCGCTCCAGTTCTCCAGAGTTATCCTATTGAACAGCTCTCTTCTTTCTGGTACTCTGCCATATGAACTCCAGTTGTCTTAGTTTCCCCAGAATCTGACACCGTTTTCTCATCTCAAAGGGTCCAATGTACTTTATCTGAGTTTTCCTATTGCAACCTAAAAATTTTTTCAAGGCAGGAGACTTTTTTTCCTTCTTTCTTAGAGATCGTTCTCCTTCAGTGATTGATGTCCAATGTCTGGCAAACCATTATTTTATATATTTGATAAATCTTTGGTTGTTTCAGTTGGGGGCGAATCTGTTCCATTTTGCTTCCTCTTGTCTGGAAGTTCACAGACTATGATAATTAGGTAATTCTAATTACAGCAAATAAACATCTCTTAAGAATTGTTTACTTCTTCCTTACACAATCCAAGGCAGTTCTTACTGCTAAGTAGACTGCATCTCTTGAAATGGTAATTTAGGGACCTTACTTCTGTCCAGAGAATGGCTTTACCATGATCTAGGTCCCAGAAGGGCTTTGAATCCAGCCATTTGGGAGGAGAAGTGAGTATGGAAGAATGCATCATTTCTTAATTACCTGGACCTGGAAGTGACATCATTTCTGCTCACTCTTCAATGGTGAAGACATTAAGTTTCCATCTGAATACAATGGTGACAAGGAAATGTAGTCTCTTACTGAGCTGCAATATCTTAGAACCAACTGGAAAGGAAAAGCATAGATTTTAGGTGGGCAAGATGACTATACTATGTGGTCTTTTAATTTTTTAAAACACTGACATTTTATAAAAACATTCACATACATTACCTCATGTTGTTTAAAGTATATATCGTTATAAAGTATATGTCGTTAATGTCTTCCTCTTCCCCAATGTAAAGTTGTAGGAAATGAGACTCTGTGAAGAGATTTAACTTAACTAATATGTGACTTATCTAGAACAAAAGCAGTGTTTTCTGATCCCAGTTCAGGCATTTTCTATCATGTCCTGCTATTCCTCATTGGATCCTGGAGCATTCAACCAGATTTAATTATTTATACCAAAACTAATCTCTTCCTCCTCCCACAAAATAACATACTTGAGACCATACTTGAAATGGGCTTGCATGAAGTTTTAAAAAAGTTAAAACTAGTAAATTATCATATGCTTTATTCCTACTTATTCTCAATTGATTTGGGAAGAAAGTAATTGAATAAAGTGAGTATACTGATTTTAGGTAGTTTAAACATTTTCGTACATTCTCAAAATTCTTGGGCCATAGCATATTATTTTTGTCTGTCTTCTTCGCATTTAGCACAGTGCTTGGGAAAAAACACACAATTTATTTTTGTTTGAATAGTTCTTATTAGGACTGAGAATGAGTGAGAGGAATAGGTAAAGGTAGAGAGAATTCAGTGTTTGTTCCTGGAGTTGAATGCTGAATAGTTACATTTTTTTCCTTAGTGCATTTTGAGCAAAATAATCCCTAATATCTTTATGTCTGAGTTTCTTCTTCCAAGAACATAGGTTGGATATAAACATTGTACATTGTTGCATTTAACAAATAGTTATTATACCAATTAGGAATATTTGCTTCTGTACATGCTCCAAACTGGTATAGCTGAGTGAGAGACTTTCTCTGTGATGGTTCAGAAGCTCTTCTTTGGGCTCAGCATCACTTGGCAGGCAGGCCACTTGAGTAGTCAACTTTCTTCCTCCTTGGATGACTTCTTCTCTAATTTAATAGCATAGCATAGTTCCTGCTCCACTGGAGAGAAATATAAGTTAATAACAGTTCTGTAACCAAAGAAACATCATGATGTCCATCCAAATCCTCAAGTCAGAATGAGATATACCAGCATGTCACCACGCCAGGATTTAGGGTCAGTTGCATAGCACATTTCATAACAACCAAAAGGCTGTCAACCTAATTTAGTAGTTAAGGGAGGCAAAACACATCCACTTGAACTTTATATAGCCTAAATATTGTGTGCTCTTCCAACTGCCCAAATGGCAGGAAGAAAATGCCCTGAGCATATTGTACAGAAGCCAAGGTGTACAAAATGTTCTTCTTTGTCACATTAATCTTCTGATTCCCTACAGCCTTATGTAATATTTTAAGTGCATGTTCACATTAAGTAATTAATATTTTATAGTCTTATCATTCTATATGATTTGCAATATTTTAAAATTATTATGTATTGCCTCTGATCGTATAGGAAAATGAGGCTCTGGAATGGTAAATTTGGCTTTTGACCAAGATGAAATACTAGGCAATGGATTTCCTCTGCTACCTGAAACAAGTTAACATCCTGAAAAATATATTAGAAACAATAGTTGTGAAAACATTAGAAATCAGGAAACAAAGGATGGTGATCCCTGAGAGATCAGAAACAAATGAGATGAGCCTAATGATTTATCTGATTTACTGTGTTGAGATAATTTCTAGACTTCAGTGCAGAAAGTAGGAACTGAGTCAGAATCCAGAGAACTCCCTGAGTGGAGGAGATGGTGCTGAGTTCAGAAGGAAGAAAGTGTTCGAATTTGGAGAACTGAGAACCAGGGAGGCAAGAGTTAGAAAAAGAACTCTGGATATTCTGTGGTATTGGTGATAAAAATAAGCAATATAGTAAAACGGAAAAAAAAAATCTAGAAATAAACTCATATATTTGAACAACTTATTCTGAAAAAATACAGAAGAATGCATTAAGAGATTAGTCTTTTGGCCAGAGCTGGGAGGCCGAGGCAGGTGGATCACTCGAGGTCAGGAGTTCGAGACCAGTTTAGCTAAGATGGCAAAACCCCATCTCTACTAAAAATACAAAAATTAGCCGGGCGTGGTGGTGCACACTTGTAATCCCAACTACTCAGGAGGCTGTAACACAAGAATCACTTAAACCCGGGAGGCAGAAGTTGCAGTGAGCCGAGGTTGTTGAGATCATGCCATTGCATTCCAGCCTAGGCCACAGAATGAGACTCTCTGTCAAAAAAACAAAACAAAACAAAAACAAAATTAGCCTTTCAACAAATGTTGCTGAAATAACTAGTAACCGTATGCAAAAACAGTAACTTTGGGCCAGGTGTGGTGGCTCACATCTGTAATCCCGGCACTTTGGGAGGTTGAGGTGGGCAGATCATCTGAGGTCAGGAGTTCAAGACCAGTCTGGCTAACATAGTGAAACCCCATTTCTATTAAAAATACAAAAATTAGCCAGGCATGGTGGCATGTGCCTGTAATGCCAGTTACTCAGGAGGCTGAGGCAGGAGAATCCCTTGAACCTGGGAAGCAAAGGTTGCAGTAAGCCAAGATCATGCCATTACACTCCAGCTTGGGCAAGAAGAGCAAAACTCCATCTCAAAGGAAAAAAAAAACACACAGTAACTTTGGTTCATACCTTGAAATATATACAATTAACTCAAATTAAAGTACTAATTATAAAACATTTAATGATAAGATGTCTAGAAGAAATTGTTTCTAACGGGAGGTGAAGTGAATATTTTATGGATATAACCCTCAAATCATGGTACATAAAAGAAAAAAAAAGACATAAAATAGGATTTCATTAAAATTAAACGTGCATATATTTTTTTTAAAAAAACTGTTAAGAAATGAAAAGATTAAGCCTGAACGAGGAGAAAGTATGTACAAATCAAATATCTAATATGTGACTTTAGCCAAGAACTCCTAAAACTCAATAAAAAAGCAACCCAATTAAAAATGGGCAGAAGATATCAGCAAACCCCTCAACAAATAATATGTATAGATAGTAACTAAATGTGTCAAAAGGTACTCAATATTATTAGTCATTCAAGAAAAACAAAACCAGATTGGGTTACCATTAAACACATATTAGCATGGCAAAAATTAAAGACTGAACATATCAAGTGTTGATGAGAATGTGAAGGGACCAAAGCTTGAATAAACACTGGGTGGAAATGTAAAATGTAAACTACTTTGGAAATAAGCTTGATAGTCTCTTATAATTTAAATGCATACCCACCACATGGCATAAGCTTCCCATTTTATAGATTTACCTAAGAGAAATGAAAGTAAATGCCTATACAGTAATGTGAATATTTATAGTAGACTTGTTTTTAATATCACAAAACTGGAGACAACTCATGTCTATTATAACAGATGAAAGGATAAACAAAGTGATGTATACACACAATGGAATACTACTCAGTAATAGCAGGGAATGAACTATTGATACAAAAATATTGATACATATTCAAATAATCATGCTAAGTCAAAGCAGTGGGTGGAGAGAGGAGTACACACTGTGATTTTATTTATAAAAACTCCATATAATGTGAAATAACATACAGTGACAGAAAGCTAATCAGTGTTTTCATCTGGGGATGACAAGTAGAAGTGGGGAGAGCTAAGAAGAAGACATTACAAAGAGGCACAACAATTTGAGGGGTGATGGTTATGTTCTCTATTTTGATTGTAGTGGTAATTTCATGAGATATACATATATCAACAGTTAAGAATGTATGTTATATGCAATTCACTGTATGTCGATTATATCTCAAGAAACCTGCTAAAGAAATGTCAAATTTCTTCCATTTAACCAATAAATATCTACTGGGCATCTAACATGAACTATCCAAGATACAGGTGATAGCTGAGTAAGATGGAGTGGTCCTGATAGGTTCAGATCTTGTGGAGAATATACATTCTAAGAAGCTATTACTGCAAAATTTGATATATGTTATACGCTGATAAGTACAAGTTATTCCAAGAACATAGACATAACTTATTAAAGATTGTGTTGTCAATATTCAACACAACGCCATGCGGTTCTAACCATGCAGGTCAGCAAATCCTCTAGGTCACTTACAAATTTGTTGTAGTTTCTATTATATCCAAGTGGATTTGTACCTTAAGGCCCTGCATTTTGCTGCCTTAGGGTTTTCCTTGGTTGCAGGGACATGATCAGTTTTCACACTGGGCAGGCTTAAAAAGCCAGGGGTAAAGAGGGAATGTAGACAATAAACTATGAGAATTGCTGTATAAATCCCCAACTTTCTTGCCACTCTGTGGGACAATTCTAAGCTATATTCCCTATGATTTCTCAGACTAGCGCAGAAATGGAGACCTAGTCACCCACTCTGGTGAACTCTCCATTGACACACCACTTAGAGCTGTGGTGTATTGCACCTCCCTTTCTGCTTTTAGGTCCCTACTTCCTCATTATGCTTCCCAGGATCACCTTCTCTAAGATCTACATGTACACAAACTCCGGTCCTGGGGTCCGATTTTTAAAGACCCTAAGTTAAAGCATTCCTTAAATTGGTATTATTTTAATATGTTTTATATTTTATATAACTCTTTTGCTGTGTGGAAAATAGTCTGTAGGGAAGGTGCCCAATTTCATGCAGATATATTAGTGGGTGGACACAAACCTCTTTTCTTTGTACTGCAGAGGTTTCCTGGGAATATACCATTAGACATATGTTGACCCAATTCACAGATACAAGTGGGCTGTGATGGAGGCAATGTTTAAGTAGCAGCAAATCCACGCTTTTTTCTTGCTTCTGCCTCTAACTGGCTGGGATATCCTAGGCAAGATAGTTGCTATCACTGGGCATTAGCTTTTCCATCTGTAAAATCAGGATATTGATCCAGGTATTCTTTCAGGATTCTTTCTGTTCTAGCATCTTATAATCCTATAATTATATTAACTCAGAATTAGTTTTTTTCAAAATGCACATGTGGGAACTTTTTGGAGATACTTTTTGACCTCAGAAAAGATATTAAACAAGGTTCGTTGGACAGTGAGTTTAAAATCAGTTATGTCTTACATAGCATTCCTAATTTTAGGTTGCTGTTTATTTGTAGTAGTGGACAATAATTAAGGTTACTGAAAGATAATCATATAATTAAAATGAGATATTTCCTTAGAAACAAAATACTGGTTCAAGCTTCAGTTCTGTGACAGTGTGAGTAGGATCTTGCATGCCTCCTGATATTTTTCATCATTTCCTAAAACTATTAATGGAAATAATAATACTGGTATCCATTTTCAATGGTTATAAGAATCAAAGAATGAATATAATTGATCACTACCTAAGATTTTCATATATATCAGCTTTTGTTAAAATGTCCATATAAATCTTTACTTTGATCCTTTGATTATTAATTTTGTGTGTTAGGGAAAAAATTAGCAAAGAAGAAATATAACATGTACTGAAATGATATATAAGCTTTGGTTTAGAAAACTAATATGATGGGAATGTGAATTGTTTACTCTGGGAACTCTGTTCTCTCATATTGAAAACAATAGGCAAAAATTAAAGCTGTTATATACATTTTGGTGAGAAAAATAATTTCAGTCTCTACCATTTCTTCCTCTGTGAACCAATGCTAACTTCTGAGTTTTAGGCCTAAACCACTCACCTTTCTTTGTAAAGATAAGGAAAGAATTAAATAAAAAAAATTCTAAAAAGCCACATGGTTAGCATATGACATAAATTGTACTTAATGCTCATGAAGACACCATGAAGGGGCTGATAGTATGTATTGTTCAAATGAGGAGTCTGAGATTGAGAGAGAAAACTTGTTTGCTCAGAATCACGTATCTGGCTGTTAGAGACAAAATTCAAATTCAGATCCATCTGGCACTTGCCAATAATTTATCCAATCTCTGGTTATTGTAGGGCAACATTTATATCAATGGAACTATGTCTGGAAAATGTACAAACACCATAATTATAGATGAAGAGAATCTCTGAAAAGATTTGTTTTTAAGGTCCCCATCAAAATAATATTAAACCTCAAACCCAGGTCCTCTCTGGCCCTACTCTGATTCAAATAGCAACAGGAGTTGGAGGTCATTAGAGATGAATTACTCTCTAGAGAAGGAAACAACTACTGGTGCAGTCCAAGATGCATTTATCTTGTCTTTCTACTAAACTGCCATCAGGCAGATATACTTATTTTCCACCCAATGGGCAATGACTTCAAAAGAAAAACTAACTTTCTACACTATTGCATCAGAAAGATTGAATATTCAATATTTAGAGGCTTGTGAAATCCAGTGTTAGTACTTCAATCTGTTATTGGCTGTAAAACATTACTTTAAGCCTTTGTGATTTTACAGTTATATAACTATTACAACAAATTAGTGATAAACAATCAAGATGTTAAGGAATTTGATTTTATAATGAGCTCTATAACTAAGAGTGGTGTAGAAACACAGCACTGTACATATTTTATTCTTGGTTTCTGCTAAAACATTTTGAGGGACAACTAACATTTTTTAAAGGTTTAAGACTACAGCTCCCACCAATAGCACAGCTTGTAGAACAGAAGACTATAGTAGCCATCTTAGAGAAAAAAAAAATGCCAGCCAAGAATTTTATATCTTGCCAAACTAAGCTTCATAACTGAAGGAGAAAAGAGGTCTTTCCCAGACAAATAAATGCTAAGGGAACTCATCACCACTAGACCTGCACTACAAGAAATGCTCAAAGGAGCTCTAAACATAGAAAAGACAAGAAAATACCTGCCGTCATAAAGTGACCCATAAATACAAAGCTCACAGATTTTATACAGCAATTATATAATTAAAACTCTAAGGCAACTGTCTAACAACTCAATGACAGAAATCAAACCTTGTATTTTGATATTAATTTTGAATGTAAGTAGCCTAAGTTCTCCACTGAAAAGATACAGAGTGGCAAATTGGATAGAAAAATAAGACCCAATCATCTGCTCCCTACAAGAGACCCACCTATTGGCTAAAGAAGCTGTAGACTAAAATAAAGGAGTGGAAAAAGATATATCACACAAATGGAAAACAAAAGCAAGCAAAAGTAGATATCCTTATCTCAGAGAAAACAGACTTAAACTGAACAACAGTTTAAAAAAAAGATTCAAAAGGGCATCATATAATGAATGATGAAAGGTTCAATATAACAAGATTTAACTATTATAAATATATATGTTCCCAAAATTGGAGCATCCTGATTCATAAAATAAATACTACTAAACCTAAGAAAACAGACTGAAATCAATACTGTGAATAGTGGTGGACATCATTACCCCACTGAGGTAACTAGACTAATCATCAAGGCAGAAAGTCAGTAAAGAAACTCTGAACTTAAACTGAACTATAGACCAAATGGACCTAAAGGACATTTACAGAACATTCCATGCAAGAACTGTAGAATATACATTCTTCTCATCTGCACACATAACCTTCACAAAATTGAACATATATTTGGCCATTAAACAAATCTCAATAAATTTTAAAAAATTGAAATCATATCAAGTATCTCCCCAGACCACAGCAAAATAAAATAGAACATCAAGAAGAACTCTCTAAACTACACAAGTACCTGGAAACTAAGCAATTTGCTCCTGAATGACTTTTAGGTAAACAATGAAATTAAGGGAGAAATAAAACTTTTTTGAAAACAGAGGGGGGCACCCAAGATGGTTGAATAGGAATAGCTCCAGCCTCCAGCTCCCAGCGTGAGCAACACAGAAGACGGGTGATTTGTGCATTTTCAACTGAGGTAGCCAGGTACATCTCACCGGGGCGTGGCGGACAGTTAGAGCTGGTCAGCAGGTGCAGCCCGACCAGCGAGAAGCAAGAGCAAACACATTCAAAAGCCAGCAGAAGGCAAGAAATAACTAAATTCAGAGCAGAACTGAAGGAGATAAAGACACAAAAAACCCTCCAAAAAAATCAATGAATCCAGGAGTTGGTTTTTTGAAAAGATCAACAAAATTGATAGACCGCTAGCAAGACTAATGAAAAGAGAGAAGAATCAAATAGATGCAATAAAAAATGATAAAGGGGATATCACCACCGACCCCACAGAAATACAAACTACCATCAGAGAATACTATAAACACTTCCACGCA
>NW_012101288.1:4354729-4370613 GCF_000951045.1 Mandrillus leucophaeus
ATAATAATAATAATAATAATAATAAGCAAAACAGAAACACAACATACCAAAACTTCTGGGATACAGCAAAAGCAGTGCAAAGAAGAAAGTTTATAACATTAAATGCCTACATCAAAAGACAGGCATTTAACAACCTAATATTGCACCTCAAGGAACTAGAAAAATATAAAACCTGAACTAGCAAAATAAAAGAAATAACAAAGATCAGGGCAGAACTAAGTGAGATTGAGGCCAAAATAATGAATTGGACCAACCAATCAAGAATTTGGTTCTTTAAAAGGATAAGCAAAATTGACAGACCACTAGCTAGAGTAACCAGGAAAAGAAAGATAAAATTTAAATAAGTACAATCAGAAATGATAAAAGTAATCTTACAACTGAAACTAAAGAAATACAAAAGATCATCAGAGACTACTATGGACACCTCTGTATACACAAACTAGAAAACGTAGAGGAAATGGATAAATTCCTGGCAATACACAACCTCCCAAGATTGAACCAGGAAGAAATAGAAACCATGAAGAGATCAATTATAAGTAATGCAATTTAATCCATAATGAAAAATTTTCCAACAAAAAATAAGCCCAGAATCACATGAATTCACAGCCAAATTTTACCAGATGCATAAAGAAGAGCTGGTATCAATCTTGCTGAAACTATTACAAAAAAATTGAAGAGGAGACATTCCTTCCTAACTCATTCTATAAAACTGGAATCATGCTGATACCAAAAGCAAAGACACAACTAAAAACCGAGACTACACGCCAATAGCCATGATGAACATAGATGTAGAAATTCTCAAGAAACTACTAGCAAGCCAAAAAGATAATTATTCACAATGAAGTGGGTTTTATTCCAAAGATTTAAGGAGAGTTTAACATTTGCAAATCAATAAATGTGACTCACCACATAAACAGAACTAAAAATAAAAACCATATGATCATCTCAGTAGATGCAGAAAAGGCATTCTATAAAATCCAACATCCCTTCCTGATAAAAATCCTCAAAAAATTAGGCATCAAAAAAACATACATCTGGCTGGGCGTGGTGGCTCACACCTGTAATCCCAGCACTTTGGGAGGCTGAGGAAGGTGGATCACTTGAGGTCAGGAGTTTAAGACCAGCCTGGCCAACATGGCAAAACCCTGTCTTTACTAAAAACACAAAAATCAGCCAGGTGTGGTGGCACACACCTGTAATCCCAGCTACTTGGGAGACTGAGGCAGGAGAATCACTTGAACCCAGGAGGCAGAGGTTGCAGTGAGCTGAGATCATGCCACTGCACTACAGCCTGGATGACAGAATGAGACTCCATCTCAAAGAAAAACAACAAATAAAACACACTGTTGTGGGAAGTCAGGGACCACAAACAGAGGGACCAGCTGAAGACATGGCAGGAGAATATAAATTGTGAAGATTTCATGGACATTTGTTAGTTCCCCAAATTAACACTTTTATAATTTCTTATGCCTGTCTTTACTGCAATCTCTGAACATAAATTGTGATTTCATGGATACTTATCACTTCCCTAATCAATACCCTAGTGATTTCCTATGCCTGTCTTTACTTTAATCTCTTAATCCCATCATCTTTGTAAGCTGAGGAGAACGTATGTTGCCTCAGGACCCTGTGCTGATTGCGTTAACTGCACAAATTCTTTGTAGAGTATGTGTATTTGAACAATATGAAATCTGGGCACCTTGAAAAAAGAACAGGATAACAGCAATGTTCAGGGAACAAGGGAGATAACCTTAAAGTCTGACTGCCAGTGAGCTGGGCGGAACAGAGCCATATTTCTCTTCTTTCAAAAGCAAATAGGAGCAATATCGCTGAATTCTTTTCCTCAGCAAGGAACATCCCTGAGAAAGAGAATGCACCCCTGAGGGTAGGCCTCTAAATCACCGCTTTGGGGGTGGCTGTCTTTTACGGTTGAAGTCAACGGGATGAAATAAGCCCCGGTCTCCTGTAGCGCTCCCAGGCTTATTTGGACGAGGAAATTCCCGCCTAATAAATTTTGGTCAGACCGGTTATCTGCTCTCAAACTCTGTCTCCTGATAAGATGTTATCAATGACAATATGTGCCCGAAACTTCATTAGCAATTTTAATTTCGCTCCGTCCTGTGGTCCTGTGATCTCGCCCTGCCTCCATTTGCTTTGTGGTATTTGATTACCTTGTGAAGCATGTGATCTCTGTGACCCACACTGTATTCGTGCACTCCCTCCCCTTTTGAAAATCACTAATAAAAACTTGCTGGTTTCAAGGCTCATGGGCATCATGGAACCTGCTGATATGTGATGTCTCCCCTGGACACCCAGCTTTAAAATTTCTCTCTTTTGTACTCTTTCCCTTTATTTCTCAGACCAGCCGATGCTTGGGGAAATAGAAAAGAACCCACTTGAATATTGGGGGTGGGGTTTCCCCCAATAACACACAGCAAAATGATAAGAGCCATATATGATAAACCCACGGCCAACATTGTACTTACTAGAGAAAAGTTGATAACATTCTCCTGAAGAGTTGAAACAAGACAAGGATGTTCACTGTCACCACTGCTATTCAATATAGTACTGGCAGTCCTAGTTAGAGCAATCAGGCAAGAGAAAGAAATAAAAGGCATCCAAACTGGAAAAGAGGAAGTCAAATTATCTCTGTTTGTTGATGACATAATTGTTAGCCTAGAAAACCCTAAAGCCTCTTCCAGAACACCTCTAGACTTGATAAACGACTTCAGTAAAGTGTAAGTATACAAAATCAATATACAAAAATCAGTAGCCTTTCTGATTTTTATTTTATGTATACTCATAATATTCGAGCTGAGAACCAAATCAAAAACTCAACTGCATTTACAGTAGCCACCGAAAAGTGTCTAGGAGTGCATTTAATTAAGGAGATGAAAGATCTCCATAACAAGAACTACAGACTACTGATGAAAGAAATCATAGGTGACACAAACAAATGGCAAAACATCCCATGCTTATAGTCTGCAAGAATCAATATCATTAAAATGACCATACTTCCCAAAGCAATTTACAGACAGGGATTGGTAATCCCTATTAAAATACCAATTCATTCATTTTTCACAGAATTAGAAAAAATCAATTATAAAGTCCCCTACAAAAGAGAGGCTGATTAGCCAAAGCAATAAAAAAGTACAAAGCTGGAGGTAACATATTGCCTGACTTCAAATCATACTATGAGGCTATAGTAACTAAAACAGCAATGGTATTGGTATAAAAATAGACAAATAGATCAATGGAACAGAATAGAGAACCCAGAAATAAAACCACATGCCTACAACCAACTGATCTTCAACAAAGTTTGCAAAAATAAACAATGGAGAAAGGATACCCTATTCAATAAATGCACACTGGGAAAATTGCCTAGCCATATGCAGAAGAATGAAATTGGATCTCTATCTCTCATTATGTACAATAATTAACTCATGATGCAATAAAGATATAAATGTAAGACCTGAAACTATAAAAATCACTGAAGAAAGCCTACGAAAAACTCTTTGAAACATTGGCCTAGCCAAAGAATATATTAATAGGACCCCAAAGTAAATGCCTCTAAAGTAAAAATAGACAAATGGGACTTAATTAAACTAAAAACCTTCTGCACAACAAAGGAAGTAATCAGTAGAGTAAACAGACAACCTACAGATTGGGAGAAAATATTTGCTAACTATGCCTCCAACAAAAGATTAATACCCAGAATCTATGAGAAACTGAAATAATTCAACAAGAAAGAAACAACCCCATAAGAAATGGAAAAGGACATGAACAAGCATTTCTAGGAGGAAGAAATACAAGTAGCCAACAAACACATGAAAAAGTGTTCAACATAACTGTCATCAGAGAAATGTAAATTACAATGAGATATCATCTTTCCTTGGTCAGAATAGCTATTACTAAAAAGTTAAAAAGCAACAGATACTAGTGGAGAAAAGGGAACATTAATACACTGTAAGGCAGAATGTAAATTAGTTCAATCTCTATGGAAAACAGTACAGAAATTTCTCAAATAACTAAAAATAGAACTACCATTTGACCCAGCTATTCCACTGCTGGGTATTTTTTGGGGGAATCAGCCCCCGATATTTCAATTTAGGCGCTTTTCTATTTTCCCTAAGTGTCGACCAGTCTGAGAAATAAAGGGAACGAGTACAAAAGAGAGAAATTTTAAAGCTGGGTGTCCAGTGGAGACATTACATGTCAGCAGGTTCCATGATGCCCCCCAAGTGGCAAAACCAGCAAGTTTTTATTATAGATTTCAAAAGGGAGGGAGTGTACA
Source organism: Mandrillus leucophaeus (assembly GCF_000951045.1). NCBI lineage: Eukaryota > Metazoa > Chordata > Mammalia > Primates > Cercopithecidae > Mandrillus > Mandrillus leucophaeus. The sequence continues at coordinate 4,359,024 of NW_012101288.1, forward strand.
AATAGGGTATGGGTCACAGAGGCAATAAAATATCACAAGGCATGCTTCACAAGGCAATAAAATATCACAAGGCAAATGGAGGCAGAGTGAGATCACAGGACCAGGGTGAAATTAAAATTTCTAATGAAGTTTCATGTCCCACTGGGCACGCACTGTCATTGATAACATCTTATCAGGAGACAGCATTTGAGAGCAGACAACCGGTCTGACTAAAATTTACTAGGCAGGAAATTCCTCATCCTAATAGGCCTGGGGGCACTACAGGAGACTGGGGCTCATTTCATCCCTTATCTGCAACCATATAAGACAGACATCCTAGAGTGGCCATTTTAGAGACCTCCCCCTAGGAATGCATTCTCTTTCTCAGGGCTGTTCCTTGCTGCGAAAAAGAATTCAGTGATATTTCTCCTATTCACTTTTCTAAGAAGAGAAATATGACTGTTCTGTCTGGCCCCTCAGGCAGTCAGGCCCAATGGTTATCTCCCTTGTTCCCTGACATCACTGTTATCCTGTTCTTTTTTCAAGGTGCCCAGATTTCATATTGTTTAAACACACATGCTTTACGAACAATTTGTGCAGTCAACACAATCATCACAGGGTCCTGAGGTGACGTACATCCTCAGCTTACGAAGATGACAGGATTAAGAGATTAAAGTAAAGACAGGCATAGGAAATCACAAGAGTATTGATTTGGGAAGTGATAAATGTCTATGAAATTTTCACAATTTATGTTCAGAGATTGTAGTAAAGACAGGTGTAAGAAATTATGAAAATATTAATTTGGGGAACAAATAAATGTCCATGAAAACTTCACAATTTATATTCTTGTCATGGCTTCAGCAGGTCCCTCCATTCAGGGTCCCTGACTTCCCACAACAGGTATCTATTCATAGGAAAGGAAATCATTATATAAAAAAAGATATCTGCACTTGTATGTGCATCACAGCACTATTCACAATAGCAAAGTAATGAAACTAACCTAAGTGTCCATCAGTGGTTGACTTGATAAAGAGAATATGGTATGGAATACTATGCAGTCATAAAAAAAGAATGAAATCATGTTCTTCACAGCAACACGCATGGAACAGGAGGCTATTACCCTAAGTGAACTGATTCAGAAACAGAACACAAAATACTAGTTGTTCTTACTTATAAGTGGTAGGTAAACAATGGATATGCATGAACATATAGATTGAAAGGCACTGGGGATGGAGGGAGCATGTGAAGGGGTGAGGGTTGAAAAATAACCTATTAGGTACAAGTTTCACTATTTGGGTGACGGGTACCCTAGATGCCCAATTTCTACTAGTATGCAATATCCCATGTAACAAACATGTCCATGTATCCTAAAATAAAATTAAATTTAAAAAACTTAAGAGTATAAAAAAATTACAGGGAAAAGCTTATATTTGGAGGAAGAATGTCAGATCATGTCATGATTAGTATACTGTTCACTTCAATTTAATTGATTCCCTCCAAACATGCACATATTCTTTCACTTATTACGAATATTAATTCAGCACTCACTATGTTTCCAGCAAAGTTCTAGATCCTGGACTGCACATTTAAATAGGGTGATAACGAAGAGTCTTAATCAGAAAGTAGCATTTGAGCAAATACCTGAAATAAGAAAGTCAGTCATGCAGATGTGTATGTGTTCCTGGGGTGGGGGAAGCACATAATTGAAGGCAAAGGAAGCAGCAAGTATAAAGACCCTAAGTTTGAAATGTAATGGCATGGTTTGGGAAGAGTATGCAGATCAAATGTGGTTAGAATGGATTGAGAAAGTAGGGAAGTAGTAAGAAGGATGATCAGGTGGCCATTAACAGGAGCCAGATCATATAGAGCTTGGAGTACATTGTAATGACTTTGGATTTTATTCTAAGCAACAGAGAGAACCATTAGAGAGTGTTAGATTAGTTTTAAAGAGATCAATTTAGCTGCTCTGTTGAAATGAGACTGCGGCAGAATAGGGAAAGGACAGAAGAAGGTGATCTACGTGGGCAGTATTTGTAGTAATCTAGGTGAAACAGAATGATGATGTGGCCAAAGTGGAAGCATTGTAAGTAACAAAAATGATTGCATTATGCATTTCTTTTAAATGTAAACTTAAGGAATAATAAGGATAGATTGGATATGAGATATTGGACAAAGAAAAAATCAAAGATAATGTGACTCTAAGTTTTGTGAAAGGATGGACTTGTGATAAATTTGATGAACATAGTAAGGTTATAGTTTTTTGGTGTGATATGGGTATGAGAAGGAATCAGGAGTTCAGTTTAGTGTGAGATTCTATTAGACAAAAGAGTGGAGATATTGTGTATATATTGAATGTATATCTCAAGAATAACAGACAGGTGCTCATTATAATGCATTTGGAAGCTTTCAGTAAATATATATTATCTAAAGACATGAAATTTGATGAGATCATTAAGGAAGTGTATGAAGAAAGACAAGCAATGTAAGGAAATGCTTCAGAACACTTAGTTGTTAATGTCTCACCTCATCTTTTAAGGCATGAAAAAGGAAAAGGAGAAGAGATTGAGAATTAAGAGCTAACACTGTAGGAAAAAAACAACAAGGACAGTGTGATGTCCTGGGCACCAAGGAAGGAGTGTTTCAGGGTGGAGTGTTAAGTGATTTTGATAAACATGATGAGGAGTGAAAATTACATCAGCAATATCGAAGTCATTGGTGACACTGACAAGGGTAATTTTTTTGTGATGCAATAAGAAAGGCAAAATTCTGTTTGTAGTGGTGGATTTAGGAGAGAATAGGAAATGAGGAGCTGGAGACTGTCAAAACGAATGATTCTTTAAAGGAACTTGGCTTTAAAGAGAGCAGAAGATTTGGGATGACATCAGGAGGATGGAAGTGAAATCAAGAAAGGTTCCCTTGTAATAAAGTGTGAGAAATAACAGTGTGTGTATGCTGATAGGATTAATTCAAGAGATAAAGAAAATTGAGATACAAGGTGGGGGGCAGTTGATAGGGCAGCATTCTTGCGTATGTAAAAAGTAATAGCTCAGAGAGGAAGAGGCAAAGCTTAACTAGGGGTATGAATGGCTTATCCACTCAAAAGCGGGATAAAGCAAATTATGCAGACATTGATACTATAAACTAAATAGATACAGAAGTAGGGGTTTATGGAAATGCTACTATGAATGACTGTATGAGAAACTGGTGTTTTATGGCTGTCTTTGCCCTACATGATAGAGAAAATATGATCCTCAAAGTCTAAAATATCTACTGTTTGGACCTTTTCACATAAACGTTTGCTAATCTTTTAAAGAGATTGGAACTACAGAGTTCCAGCTTAGTCAATTATTCAAAAAATCTTTAATAAGTGTCTATATATACCAGGTTCTTTGCAAGTTAGTAAAATAAAAAACACTATAGAAATTGAATTACGTCTGTTCTTCCATTCTTGTTCCTGCCTGTGATGTCTGATTGTTTTCCTCAACACACGATTAAAGCAAAGCAGTTCCTGCCAAGATCATTGGTGATAAATGTCCTGAACACTGTACTAACTTTATCTTATTTGTTTTCTTGGCAAATTTTGAGCATATCGACACTTATATATAGACTGGATGGATCCATACTCTAAAGATCCTAAAATTATCCTTCCATTCCTCTTTTCCTCTCTCTTTCTCTTTTACTAATATGTAACAATTGTACCTATTTATGGAGTACATGTGATGTATTGCATGCATACAATGTGTAATGATTACATTTGTGTAATTAGGATATCCATCACTGCAAACAGTTATTTCTTTGTGTTGGGGACATTTCAAATCTTCTCTTCTAGCTATTTTGAAATATACAATAAATTATTTTTAGCATAGTCACCCTATTGTGCTATAGAACTTTCATCTTTCTTTATGTGGACAGTTTAAATTTAACTTTCAGGACACCAGGGATATTCAAGGTTTCCTTTACAAATTACTGAGAGTTTGGAAGGCATTTGCCTAGATGAAATAATTGAGGAGGTGTTGAGTTCATAGAAAGAAGTTAGAAATAGTGATTTATCATAAAAAGAAATGCAATTTTAAGAATCATTGGCATACAGATGGTAATTTAAGCTATGGTAGTAGAAAAAAATGAAAAGCTTATGGATTATTTAAGAAAGTTAAAAAATACCCAGAAGAAGACAGTGTGGTGCAAGTCAATTCAATTCAACTTACTGATTTTTTTCCCTGAGTGCTCCGCATTTGCTAGGATGGATGTAGAATTTGAACAAAAGAACGAAAGTTGAAAATTAAAGAGGAAGAGGTGGAAAACCAACCTCAACCTTCTTACATTACGTGGTAAAAAGAAGTATAATATTGGACTTCTTTGGGTGAACTTACAAAATGCATTTAACCATATTTTCATCACATTTCTATGAATAAAAATTATTTAATAAATTGTCATTATTACATCTATATGGCCAAGCCACCGAAGCAGTATTTTTAACACACAATTTATTCAGAATATCATATTCCTTATCTGTATCCATTACTACTGCAGGCTACCCAAAAGTGGCATCTTTGCTTTCATCAGGCTACTTTTTATTCTTCACATCTGACTCAGAACATGCCAAAAGTGGCCATAGTTGTTGAATCATGATCAAAATTTGTTTTAAGATTACAACTTACCCTTTTGATTTTTACCCTTAAAATACTGTTTTCCATGATAACAGAATCAAAAGCAATGTTGCCCTGTAGTAATCTTCCCTTCCTCTTGTTTCAATCTATAGTGAGCAATAAAACTGTCCACCTCTTAAATCTCACTCTTTCCACTTCTGTCTTTACAACCATGAATTTCACATATAATGGGGGAAGCTGTTAGTTGTCCAGTTGGTGAGCTGGGTCCTCAGAAGCCTATAGTTTCATGGAGAAAGCAGACTTTGGATATTTCTCCCTAATATCTTTTTTAAAATCCTACTCCTTTCAGATAAGGGCAAGAAAAGCAGCCAAACATGTGACCAATCTGATTAGAAAATTAAAAAATCAAATGGCACTAGGACTTCAACAAATTATGAAAAACAATGTAAACCAAGAAATAAAGTTTTGTTCTAAATGTAAGTTTTAGAAGCAAAACATTCTAATACATATGAATGCTTTTATAATTCATTACTTTGGCCTTAATTTCCTCAGGTGTAGTAGGTAAAGATGAATAACTGTTTTACAAAATGCCATCCCACTCTAAAGTAATATTAATGTAAACCAAGGTTTTCCAGCCTTGGCACTACTCACATTTGGGGCCAGATCATTCTTTGTGAGAGGCTGTCCTGTGTATAATAGGATGTTTACCAACATCCCTGGCCACCAAATGTTAGTAGTAGTCCCTAAGTTGTGACAATCAAAAATGTCCCCAGACTGTCAAATGTCACCTCGTGGGAGTAATGAGAACTAATCTAAATGTAAAAATACAATTTTATGTAATTAAACTATTGAAGGAACAATCTAATAAGAGATTTTAGAGTTTTGGCTCATTTTGCTCTTGTTCTTCTGCCTGCCTCCCTCCCTCCCTTCTTTCCTTCCTTCCTCTCTCCAACCCTCTCCCTCTTTATTTTTCCCTTCCTCCCTTTCTTTTTTTCTTCTTTGCTTCAATAGATGAGCCTTCATTCAACACAAATTATACACGGAAGTCCACTATGTAAAATTTTATATGAAATTCCTCTAAAATTTCATATGAAATTCCAATGCACAAAATTCTAACAGGTGGGCTGCACTCCTTGGCATGGTGTGATCCTGGGACTTTTGCTTTCTGTATGTTATGAGGTTTTGATATTTTACAAAGCTTGCTGATCAGAGATAGACTGCTGCTGTCAGGGTTAGCCTTTTCTTAGAGATAAAAAGAACTTGGCTAAGGGCACATCTCTCACATACAAACCAACCAATCCCTAGCCGATAGCCCCAGTTGCCTCTTTATCTGACTCTCATACACCAAGGCAATATTTCCTTTGCCCTAAATCATCTCAGGGCCAGGTACCAGGCAACTAGACTACCCTATAGCCCAAACCATGCTGGAATTATTCAAACTAGCCAGCCCTAAGCTGTTTACTCTGCCCTACCTTGCTTTTCCTGCAGAAAACTCAATAAAGGCTCTGGCATAGATTTTCCCCTGGCTCTTTTCTTCTGCTTTGTTAAAGCAAACTAAATATGGCCTGAGAATGACTCCGTACTTCTATATTTGAGTTTTTGTGGATGAACTGCAACCTAACTTAATAGATAGACAAGACTGAAAACCTAACTTAGGAGTAAGCACCTGTAACAATAGCTAAGTCTTGGCCTGTCCCTGTGGCCGTACTTCAACCATTCATACACTGCTGAGTGTTCAGACTGTGTTCAAATAAGGCATATGCCGAGCTGTAACCAATCCAGTTATTCCATACCTCACTTCCAATTTCTGTACATCATTTCCCTTTTTATGTCTACAAATCTTCTTCCACCATGTGGCTGCACTGGAGTCTCTGTGACTCTGCTGTGATTCTTAGGGCCGCCCAATTCCTGAATCGTTCATTGCTCAATTAAACTCCTTTAAATTTAATTCAGCTGAAGTTTTTCTTTTAAAGCTCTCCGACCAAAACCTGGCACTTTCCCTGTAGCCCTGCATGGCATGTGATTACTCCCATTCTAGGGTCTATGAATGTAATAAACTTCCTTTTTCTAAGTGTTGTTCTCATTTTCTGCTGTAGCCACACTGACTTTAGTTTATCATATCCAACATTTACATTCTGAGAACACCCACCCTCTTGACTCTGCTATGTCTTCTGATTATTCAGTCCAGTGACCAATGAACAGGAGCTGTCCATACATTGGTTTCTTAAACTTTCATAACTAAATTAAGGTAGGTATCATCCTCAAATAAGGAATTAGAAGCTTAGCTATTAAGTGATTACCCAAATTCAATTGTTGTTGTTTTCTTCCATTGTAATATATGTTCTCAAATTGAATCTCAAATAGAGATGAACAGCTATACTAAGCTTGTGTTATAAGTATGTGTACCAATCAATATTAAAGATTAAATGTTACCATCAATTCTTTTATAGATTGCCTTCAACCATCTTACCTTTAATTTTCTGCCTCACTGTGCTAATCTGTTTTGCTTTGCTATAAAAAAAACCTGAGACTGGGTAATTTATAGGAAAAGAGTTTTAGTTGGCTGACGGTTCTGCAGGTTGCACAAGCATGGTACCAGCATCTTTTAACAGTGGGTTCTCGCATGAACTAATAGAGTGAGAATTCACCCATTACCATGGTGGGGGCACCAAGCCATTCATGAGGGATCCACCCCCATGACCGAAACCCCTCCCATTAGGGCCTACCTCTAACACTACAGATCACATTTCAACGTGCAATTTGGAGGGGACAAACATCCAAGCTATATCATCCACAATAAACTGCAATTAAATTAAAATGCAAATCAAAATGTGTCATTTTTCCTCAGAACCTCATGATGACTTCCCATCACCTGTCATATACAAGTTAAGCCCCTTAAGGTAGCTCGTGGGGTTCTCCAAGATACAGCCTCTGCCTACCTCTCCAGGTTTATAGCTCACTCTTGTAGCATGCAACTGTTCCTCACTCACTCTGTGTCCAGTCCCACCTCCACACCATTACCAGTGCTTTTTGACATAGGTACTTGTTCATCTCTGTTTGGAAGGGACTCTTCCTCTCAGCTAATTATTTTTCATGCTTTATAACTCAAGTTATGCATTTTTAATCTTGGTGAAATTTTTCTTAATAACTCTCTTAATTCTCAGTTCTATATTCTTCTATTCTTAATATCTATCGATAACTTGTATATCCCACTATCATTACTCTTACCACATAGTAATATAATTATATATTTTGATGATTATCTCTTCTACTGTGCCACATTTTTTTGAGAACAGGTTGTATAATTAATTTTATAATCAATGCTTTGAATAGAGCTATGAATATAGAAGTCATTGTATAAATCATTGTTGAATAAATGGATTAATTTTATCTTGGAATCTTCAAGTTATGACTAGGTTAAATTTTATAATGATTCTTCAAAAAGCTAATTATCTTTTAAAAATAGGACAGTCTCCCTACCTTGCCTAGAAAGTCCTACTGAGTGTAAATCTCTAGATAAGAAAGTGTAGAGAGCTCTACAGAATTGCTTCACTTTTTTTTTTTGAAAAACAGTTATAGGACACATGTTTTTCTTACTAATTGCCCACAGGCACAATCATCTTTGAGAATAAAGGATGGGATATGATATTTCAGAGGATTTTAATAATAATGAGAAATAGAGTACAACTCATTGAGTGTTCAAGTAGAAGGAAAAATAAAGTTTCCAAATTAAGAAAATATGTAAGCCACCTGGAAAACACATGTGTTTTAAGCTCTGAAATTAAAGCAAATGAATTGGGGAGGGAAATTATAAGTGAGGGCTTTTAGAAAACATAAATCTTAGGAGATCTTGTTGAAGTGAATTGTATTCTTATAAGAACTGAAAATGACTAAGGGCACAGTATATAAATGCTTAGGCATTTGTGAAGTCAACGATTACAAAAAGAAAGTTTGGCAATCAGGTAGACAAAGGTTTCAAGGTGGTGTTTGGTAACTTGTGATTACCTTGTTCCAACTGCTTTGTCCTTGGGAGTCCTCAGTGATTCCTCTCACCCCCATTCTTATTCTCTGAAACTCTTATTATTTTACATATCGTTCCCAATATGGTCAGAGGACTGCACTGGAATCTGAAAAGGCAGCGGTGTCATGCCTTAGCCAGGTAAACTTCTTTCTTTGACCCTGGAAATGAAACCCATGCTCTCACTTGATTATTTCTGTAAATTAGGCTAAATGTCATTCATCAGGGATAAATGCTCATCTATTCTCTGAAGCCATCTTTAACTAACATCACTAAAGCCCAGCATGCACACAGCACCCAACAGTGATGTAATGTGTGAACAATTATAAAATGAGTCACTCAAAGCCTCTGCCTTTGTAAAAAGCCTTTCGTTTTAAAAACAGCATTTTCCAAACTCATTCTTCCTTTCTCTGCTTCATAGGCTCCAGTGCTCAGCATTCTACTGCCAATCTTTTTTGAAGTAAAAGCAAATAAATGCCTGGACTCTCCCAGCTGGTTATGTTTGAACTTCATGGAAGGACACCTCTGCTATAATTATGTGGGAAAGTTGCATTTCTTAGAACCAGAATTTCTGTAAAGACTACCAAAATGTTAGGCACTGTGTCATTATTACAATACCATAAGGTAGAATTATCATATCCATTTTATAGATGATGGGAGCAAGTAGTAATACAGTAATAATACAGTAATACAGTACTAGGAGCCCACACAACTAGATAAAAGAAAAATTGGCACTTTTCTCTCTCAGTCTCTGTGTGTGATCCTACAGCACCTAAAGATTTCTAGTGTCTTTCTGTTTCTTACTCTTACTCATCACCCATTCGTAAATCTCCTAATTCAAGTTACAATCATATCTTGCATGGAACACTGAAATCACCTTCTGATTGTTCCTCATAAATTCACAGCTGCCTTCCTCTAAAATGTTAAATAGTATGGCAACGGGTTGGGGTTTTTCACCTACTTTTCAGAATAGCCCACACAGCTAGATAAAAACAACAATTTAAGGTCAGAGGACAGTTAGGCTTTGCAGTTTGGAATACTCAGCAAGGAGTATTACTTACCAGTGCATCCAGGGGCCAGGAATACTTACCAGTGCATCCAGGGGCCAGGAAGAACTGCTGCTCCCAATAGACCCATAAAGTTGACTTACAAACCCAAGATAATGCAGATGATAGGGAATAGGAGCCCAGTTTAAAGCTAGGCTGATTTGACCATATAGTCTCTGCTCCATCATATTGAATTCACTTGATTCATCCAAAGCACATCCCTACTTACTTTATTTGCTATGGACTGTAGCCATTTATGGTCCAGTGTTTATACTGTGTCTTCCTAAATCTGGTTCAACATTTACTATTTCCTTCTGATTCTGATCACATTTTACATACTAACTATATTTCATATTGAGTATTTCTCAATATCTGCATAGTCAATACCTGCTGTCCTAGTGACATAAAACTAGAATCACTGTCTCAGGCATCTGCTTTGAAACCAGTTTTATGACAGATGCTGTAGAAGGAAAAGATGCAGGTTTTTTTTTTTTATTAGAGGTTTTAAAATCTCACCGTAGAGGCAGAAAATAATATCTAATAGATTGAGGAGAAAATTATTTACACACACACACACAAATTGGTAGTATGGATTCTGGAACTTTTGATTATTGAAATTCACAGGAAATTTGATGGTGCTCTGAGACTGAGATTAAACTGGAAAACCTAAAAAGAAATGATGCCTCACAAGATGACTTTGGAAGAATATAGATTTTTATTTAGCACACTGGATAGAAAGTAATGTAAGGGCTCCAGCAGTTTTGGGGAGGGAAATGACTGGACACTTTGGGGTTGGTGCAATTAATGAGGTATGATTAAGACAAAATTAGAGGTCCACGTTGTTTCCAAATTGTGTACCTTCAGTTCTGATGTCCTCTTTTACTCTGTTTACTAGATGTGTATATTTTATTTTCTCAAAAGAAATTAAAACTAGTGTATCCAGGACCAAATACTTCATTCTCCTTTCCATATCACAGAACTCTCTTTTTCAGAGCTCCTTGTGTTTATAAAGGCACTGTCTTCACTTTAGTTGCACAAGCCAAAAAGCCAGCCATCAAAATTAGCACTTTTCTCTCTCAGTCTCTGTGTGTGATCCTACAGCACCTAAAGATTTCTAGTGTCCTTCTATTTCTTACTGTTATTCATTACCCATTCATAAATCTCCTAATTCAAGGTACAATCACATCTTGGATGAAACACCGAAATCACCTTCGGATTGTTCCTCATATATTCACACTTGCCTTCCTCTAAAATGTTAAATAGTATGGTAACAGTTTGGGGGTTTTATTTAAACGAAAATTGGACACATTCAACCCTAAAAGCTCTCCTCATCACACCGCCTTTACACTTACATATATAGCTCTGCCAAAAATACTTAAGTGGCTTCTCAGAGGAAACCTTAACATTCTTCAGAAGTGGCAAATTGTCTGGTACAGCCTCCATTTCCAGATTCACCTGATGCCACTGTTCCCCTGCCTTGAGGTGTTTCAGCTTCTCTGGTCTTTTATTTTTTCTTTTCTTTTTCTTTTCTTTTTTTTTTTTTTTTGAGATGGAGTCTTGCACTGTCACATAGGCTGGAGTACAGTGGCGCGATCTTGGCTCACTGCATCCTCCACCTTCCGGGTTCATGTGATTCTCCTGCCTCAGCTTCCCCAGTAGCTGGGATTACAGGTGCACACCACCACACCTGGATAATTTTTTGTATTTTTAGTAGAGATGGGGTTTCACTACGTTGGCCAGACTGGTCTCGAACTCCTGACCTTGTGATCCGCCCGTCTCAGCCTCCCAAAGTGCTGGGATTACAGGTGTGAGCCACCATGCCCGGCCTATTTTTTCAAAAGAGATGAGCTGCATTTCTTTCCACATAAAGAACATAATACTTCCCCTACTTGGGTAGGCCTTCTCCTAGTTACCTAAGGTGACCCTGAATTGTTTTTTTT
>NW_012101288.1:4377473-4379703 GCF_000951045.1 Mandrillus leucophaeus
CTATCTCAGTTTGATATTCTAGTGAATTTTTATCTCTGAATTATGGTACATTTCTATATTTAATCATACACATTTGGGAGTGCTGACATCCTTTTATGGAAATTGAAGAGTTTAACAAAGAGACTCACTGGATAGAGAAGTCAATACAACATGCAATGTAAAATTATTGCTTCAGAGTTAGATATAATCAGATAGATTCAAATTTTATCTTTGACACTAGATGTGTAACCATGAGGAAGTTACTCAAAATCTCCAATCCCCAATTTTCTTAACTTTAAAATAGAGATAATAATGCCTGCATAATAGAGATTATAATGAAGATTGAATATGATAATACTACAGTAAAGTATTCAATGTAGTGTTAGTCTGAAAATAAACAACAATGATAAATTTGGTTAATGTTAATATTATTACTGCTGATATTGGTGTCATTTCTCCCTTCCATTGAATATGTTTTAGAGTTATGCTGCAATTGGTATGATTTGATAGTCATTATTATACTTCTTTGTAGACTTAAGGTATGAAACTGATGACAAACCCTCAGGGAACTCTTGTACCACTTAGTGAAGAATCCAGGGTAATGTAGGTAATAGATGGATGATGTTGCATGAATTGGAAGATGATTAGAAATAAATAAACCTGGCTTTAGTCCCCAGAATCAATGTATAAATAATGGTATTTAATGTGATATCATGTTTGTGAGGGGGGAGACTTAGATATTAAGCACAATTTTAAAGTAGTTGGCCTGAGTAACATGTAAAAATTGCTCTGATCTCCTAGATATCATGGTAGATTATGTTAATATTTATTGAGAAAATGTGGGTATGGTTTTTTTTAGTTCAATGACACACTACAAATATGTTAAACTGAACAACATACGGGAAGTTTCACAAGTCCAGAGAAAATGTTAAACCTCACTTATAACCTTATTTCTCAGTTTAAATGGTGGCATTGGTTGTATATTGACATAAGACAGAAAAAGCCAGCTATAATAATGAATTACACATCACCAGGGCTAAGACATCGTCTTACAAAATATTGCAACAGATAAGATAAGGAGGTCTCTGTAACACTATACATGGAGTCTGCTCAAAAAATATTTCTTAACTAAATGAACAAAGGAATGAATCTATTAGTTGACTAACTCATTTGAACTTAATTTGCCATTATACTTTTCTGTTTCAATTTCAATTGTAACAAACTCACAAAATTTAATTTTTACATTCAATTTTGAATACGTGAACTTTAAAAAATGTAGTTTAAGTTTCCTTCCTGGCAAAATCAGCAGCTTTTAGGATCATTTTCCTCTCTATACCAGTAGCTCCTAGATGCATTCACTTGTGCGTAATCGCCCAGCAAATGCAGGAGGCCACATAAGAATGGAGTTGATGAAATGAGAACATCACGGGGAGAAGGAAGTCGTCACCAAGGCCTGGGCACATGTTGTTCCTCACCACACCGAGTGCACACCAGCCCACTAAGCACCCCCTGGGACATCCCACTCTACACACATTTCTGGCTTCATCTGGGAGAAGCAACAAGTTGCCAGTCTCTGCTTCCTCATGGCAGTAGGAGACTTGCTGGAAATTGATAATTTTTAGGCTTGTCTCCCTGTGAGACACAAAGCATGACATCCAAGATTTGCACATGCCCATCCCACTGTGACCAGTGGGTGGGGTGGGGGGAGCTCTGCCTGCTTGGAACACCCAGCTCTTTAACGGGAAAGAGCAGAGTTTTGCGAGGCAGGGGAGCTGGGGGAATGTTCTAAAACCACACCTCTGCCTTTTGGCATTTTAAGTAAACTGAAAATCATTCTGTGGTGACCAGCTTTTGGAAGACTTCTATGCTTTTGATGAAAGCACAAGTTCTAACAGGAGGTCTCTTGCAGAGCTGGACTTCAGGAAGCAAACTGCAGAAGGACAATCTTCAAGAAAAGCAAATGCCAGGAGACGGGAGTGCACTTGGAACAGATGAGAACAGATGATAAAAGCTTCATTAGAATCTCTCTCAGCCAGATAGAGACACTGACATTATAGACTTTTTAGTAGAGCTGGAAAGTAAAATGCACAGAAATATCGCCCTGATAGGAAGAAGTGCATGCAGAAAGAAAGGCACAGATAAATTTCCCAAGAGGTCAAAAAATAGAACAATTACTTCCATTTGGGAGAAACTACTGGAAGCTTTATAGAAAAAAATACAACCTGTGAACAGTACTCAGTAAATCATAAAG
>NW_012101288.1:4379753-4382082 GCF_000951045.1 Mandrillus leucophaeus
AAAAAAATTATAGAATTTCCTCCAAAAACTAAGACTACAACTATCAAATGATCCAGCAATCTTACTTCTGTTATGCATATCCAGAGGAATTAAAATCAGTATGTCAAAAGAACACCTGGGCTCCTATATTCATTGTAGCATTACGCACACTAGCTAAGATAAGGAAGTAACCTATATGTCAGTCAACAAATGAATGGATAAAGAAAATGTAGCATATACATAATGGAAAACTATTCAGCCTTAAAATGAGAAGAAAGCCTGTTACTTGCAACAACATGGATGAACTTGAGATTCATGTTAAGTGAAACATGCTAAGTGAAATAAGTCAGGCAAAGAAAGACAAATATCATATGATTTCAATGCCATGTAAAATCTAAAAAAGTTAAAATGCTTAGAAGCAGAGAGTAGAATGATGGTACCAGAGGATGTAGGAGAGAAGAAATGGGAATTGTTGCTCAAAGCATACAAAGTTTCAGACAGACCAGAGGACTTGTGAGATCAATTACACAGCAGAATGACTACAGTGAATGTATGTTTTAAAATAAGAGAATAAAATCTAAATATCTCATCATAAAATATGATAGGTAAGCTAGGTGACAGATATGTTACCTAGCTTGATTTAATCATCCCACAATGTATACATATATCAAGACATCACATTGTACCCTATGAATGTATACAATTATGATTTGTCCATTAAAAATGTTATTAATTTTTAAAAAGATATGACTTAAGAGGGAATGTATAATTCTTTTTTTCTAAAAAGTTAGAAATATTCACAAACAAAATTTGCATGAGGTTTTATAAAACCTTTCTTGAAGATCATATATTTTGTATGTCTAAGTTAAAAATTCCAATGATTCTTCAAATTTTCTGGTTAAAATGAAGTTTCTCAGGCCAGGCGCAGTGGCTCATGCCTGTAATCCCAGCACTTTGGGAGGCCGAAGTGGGCAGATCACAAGGTCAGGAGTTGGAGACCAGCCTGACCAACATAGTGAAACCCCGTCTGTACTAAAAACAATACAAAAATTAGCTAGGCATAGTGGCATGCGCCTGTAATCCCAGCTACTCGGGAGGCTGAGTCAGGAGAATTGCTTGATCCCGGGAGGTGGAGGTTGCAGTGAGCCGAGATGGTGCCACTGCACTCCAGCCAGGGCGACAGAGCAAGACTCTATCTCCAAAAAAAAAAAAGAAAAAGCAGTTTTTTGTTTGTTTGTTTTTAAACACCTACATGTTTCCAGTGGTGGTGATTTTCAGACTACATTCAGCGAATTCTGCTCTAGAAAAATTACTTGCTGATGGAAATATAAATGACATATTCTTCGAAAATATTCTGGGTAGGGAAGAGGATCAATACATTTAAGCAGTCATTAATTTACCCCCCTATATGAATCTGTGTTAAGACTGCATACCAACCCATGTGCAACATAAAATATTGCTATGCAATACCTGTGAATATCATTGGTCTTTTCTCTTTTCTTATGCATATTTTCCCCTTAAACCATCATGGGTTTGCTTTGATTTGTTATCTTAAGTTGGTGCTCTGGGTTCTACTGGCCTTCAAACTCTTCTTTCTGCTCTAGTATGACTTTTCCCAAAAGGACGCTGCAAATAATTTGAATCAACTATTGGTACTCTTATGAAATATGAATTTAAAGGCAATCCTACCTGCCAGACAATGTTATGTCAGCTTAAAATTTCTGACCGGAATATTTAAATTGAAATGAGGGGGTAAATGTACAAGTCCTATAAAACTATGTTGGCTGAATCTAATGCTTACATTACTGATGTCTGGCATTACATAATCATTGCCTTTAAGTGTAACTACTGACATCATCACCACCTCCGTGTTGGTAACTTTTCAAGACAAGCTTAGAATCTGCACTACATTCCAACTGCCTAGAGCAGACCTAGCACATAGTAGGTATTCAATGTCTTGAATAAGCAAATAGGTACATACACTGACCACACAATGAAGAAATTTAGAAAATTATTATTTTTTGCCTTTCTACCAGTACTCTCTTGCTTAGGCATGTGAAAATAAATAGGGATATTCTATATGAATATCTGATCACAGTCTGGGTGATCTTGGCAAAGCATTTCAGTTGTCTGCAATTTTACTTCTCCTAAAACCTTTATCAACAAAAGTTGACTTGGAAACTTCTATTAAGCAAATGTCTGGGAGAAAGTGATTTCTCCTGTTATCCGTTTACCCATAAAAGAAGAATGGCAATTCAAAAAGCAGGCTTATGTACTTGAAAGTAAACCTCCTGGGCTACCCTGATTGCTGCA
The DNA here is from genome assembly GCF_000951045.1 of Mandrillus leucophaeus. Lineage (NCBI taxonomy): Eukaryota > Metazoa > Chordata > Mammalia > Primates > Cercopithecidae > Mandrillus > Mandrillus leucophaeus. The sequence continues at coordinate 4,382,046 of NW_012101288.1, forward strand.
CACCTTTAATTCAATTTCCTGAGGCTTTAAATTCAGT
>NW_012101288.1:4383357-4385244 GCF_000951045.1 Mandrillus leucophaeus
CCTTCTGGGTTCAAGTGGTTCTCCTGCCTCAGCCTCCCCAGTAGCTGGGATTATAGGCATGTGCCACCACACCCAGCTAATTTTTGTAGTTTTAGTAGAGACAGTGTTTCACCATGTTGGCCAGAATGGTCTCGATCTCTTGACCTCATGATACACCCGCTCCCACCTCCCAAAATCTTGGGATTACAGGCATGAACCACCACACCAGGCCAGTAACAATTAAATTTTTAAAAAGTTACTATTCTACATCTCCTTTAACTATGGCTTAAGTTTCTATTTCTTTTACTGTCATTATACAAACTCTTGTGTTTATTCTCATCTTTTGCTTTCTCACGATTTATTTTATTCTTTTACATGCTGTGTAAAGGAATTTGGAGGCAGGATAGCATAGTGTTTAAAAACACAAATTCTGGTGCCAGATTGCTGGATTTTCCATTATAACCTCAGCTCTTCATACCTGTGTGAAATCAGGCACTGAATCATTAATGTTCAGTTTTTCCACCTGTGAAACAGGAATATAATATATATCGTGCACTTCCAGCACTTTGGGAGGCCAAAGTAGGAGGATCACTTGTGTCCAGGAGTTCAAAACCAGCCTGGGCAACACAGTGAGACCCCAGCTCTACCAAAAATCCAAAATTAGCCAGGCATGGTGGTACATGCCTGTAGTCTCGGCTACTTGGGAGGCTGAGGCAGGAGGATCCCTTGAGCCTGGGAGGTTGAGGCTGCATTGGGCCATGATAGCACCACTGTACTCAGCCTGGGTGGTGGAGTGAGATCCTGTCTCAAAAAAGTAAAATAAAATAAATAGTAAAAGAGTGCTTTTCAGCAGTAGATGCTGATTACCTCCATCATTATTACATGCATTCTAACATTCTACCAAAGCTATATTATCAATAAAACTTAGGTAACTCATAATTTTTAGAACCAGTGGAAATTTGTTAACTTTTATTTTCTTAAATTCACATTTTTGAAACGTGGTCCTAAAATGTCAGTAAAAGTCCAGTGCATAAACAGAAATCACTCTACATAATTCAAGAAGAATGGGATTGAATACTGGGAATTAGTTTCTTACAAAAGTATCTGAAGGGTTGGAGGAGTGGAGGTCAGGAAGGACATTGTCTTACTATTGAATCCAAAGCACTTCCTCAATGATATGACTCAGAGGTCAGGATGTGGCTTCTGCCTTTGCAACTTTTCACCACTACAAATACCATTCCTATCCATTCCCACCTGTGGCCTAGCCATGAGAAAACCAAATCTGATGACTAAACTGTTTCTAAACACTCATATTTCATGCTATTGCTTGTCAACAGAAACTACAGCAGAAAGGAGTCTTACATTTCACTACTTCCTTTCCAATCTCAGGCAAAGGAGTTTTGGAGGTATTATATATTATTTAGCTTTTTGTTCTCTCATTTTCCTGAAAGCTCTACCTTGATAGCTTTAACTGTCACGTCCATACAAATCCTATCAAATCCCGAGCCTCAACTCTGAGCTTCTTACTCTAATTTCAAAATACATAACTCAAAGACCTCTTGGAAATTTTCCCATGCATACTATACCCTAACTTCAAATTCAGCATGTTTATAGCATAATCAAAACCAAACCTAAACATAAAAGTCAACTCAACTGTCTCTCTTTATGTATGATTTTAGTTAATGATTGATTTTCTCCAACGTGTTTGGGTGCAAAACCTGTTTATTGCAGTCTCAAATTTCAGCTACTCTTGCTTAATACATGGTTAAATGGTAGAAAAGGTAAAACAATGAATAGACTGCATGTTTTTCAAATGATCCTCCATAAAAAATGAAGTCTTTTGGCCAGATGTGGTGGCTTACACCTGTAATCACAGCACTTTGGGAGGCCAAGGTGGGTGGATCACCT
>NW_012101288.1:4386589-4420957 GCF_000951045.1 Mandrillus leucophaeus
AGATAAGGAGGTCTCTGTAACACTATACATGGAGTCTGCTCAAAAAATATTTCTTAACTAAATGAACAAAGGAATGAATCTATTAGTTGACTAACTCATTTGAACTTAATTTGCCATTATACTTTTCTGTTTCAATTTCAATTGTAACAAACTCACAAAATTTAATTTTTACATTCAATTTTGAATACGTGAACTTTAAAAAATGTAGTTTAAGTTTCCTTCCTGGCAAAATCAGCAGCTTTTAGGATCATTTTCCTCTCTATACCAGTAGCTCCTAGATGCATTCACTTGTGCGTAATCGCCCAGCAAATGCAGGAGGCCACATAAGAATGGAGTTGATGAAATGAGAACATCACGGGGAGAAGGAAGTCGTCACCAAGGCCTGGGCACATGTTGTTCCTCACCACACCGAGTGCACACCAGCCCACTAAGCACCCCCTGGGACATCCCACTCTACACACATTTCTGGCTTCATCTGGGAGAAGCAACAAGTTGCCAGTCTCTGCTTCCTCATGGCAGTAGGAGACTTGCTGGAAATTGATAATTTTTAGGCTTGTCTCCCTGTGAGACACAAAGCATGACATCCAAGATTTGCACATGCCCATCCCACTGTGACCAGTGGGTGGGGTGGGGGGAGCTCTGCCTGCTTGGAACACCCAGCTCTTTAACGGGAAAGAGCAGAGTTTTGCGAGGCAGGGGAGCTGGGGGAATGTTCTAAAACCACACCTCTGCCTTTTGGCATTTTAAGTAAACTGAAAATCATTCTGTGGTGACCAGCTTTTGGAAGACTTCTATGCTTTTGATGAAAGCACAAGTTCTAACAGGAGGTCTCTTGCAGAGCTGGACTTCAGGAAGCAAACTGCAGAAGGACAATCTTCAAGAAAAGCAAATGCCAGGAGACGGGAGTGCACTTGGAACAGATGAGAACAGATGATAAAAGCTTCATTAGAATCTCTCTCAGCCAGATAGAGACACTGACATTATAGACTTTTTAGTAGAGCTGGAAAGTAAAATGCACAGAAATATCGCCCTGATAGGAAGAAGTGCATGCAGAAAGAAAGGCACAGATAAATTTCCCAAGAGGTCAAAAAATAGAACAATTACTTCCATTTGGGAGAAACTACTGGAAGCTTTATAGAAAAAAATACAACCTGTGAACAGTACTCAGTAAATCATAAAGATGGCGTACTTAAAAAAAAGAAACCTGGTAGTGTACATTTGAAGCCTTATCTCAATTGTGTATCATGTTATTTTCCCTTTTACCTTACCTTTTACCTGTATCATGTTATTTTACCTTTATCAAATTAAAAGTAATTAGAATACCATTCAGCAACATTTAGCTCAAATACCCCACTGGAATTTTAAATAGGATTATATTACATTTATAAATTAACTTGGAGTGAATGGATATCTTACAAATATTTAGTCTCAGTCTACAGGCTTATCCCACTGAATGAACCCACTTTTCTCTAATTTGACCAAGAAGAGTGTGTTGTGTTTTTGCTTTCTCACATATATTCATTTTCCATGGTTCCATGCAATTTGTTTTGTCTTGATAATTCTTTGGATTTCTTGTCCTTAAAATATTGTTGGGGTTGGAGTATAGGGATAAGATCATAGAGTGACCCTGTACAAAAATAATGCCTTCCTCTGTGGTTATTGTAGTAAAGACTGTGTAGCCTCAAGCCAGAACGTGTATTTTCCAGTGATATTCACTCTTACTGTGTTTTCCTAACCCTTGCCACACTCATCTTTCTACATACCCTACGCCTTCTAAAGTCTAAAAACAGAACGTTAAGACTCCCTGATTTAGAGTAGATTAAAGGGATAAATTAGTGTTGAAAAACGTATTCCCTGTTGAGAGACCATGTTTCTACCCACCTCACAGGGGCATAACCTTTGAAATTAGCCATTTCTTTGGGCAATAATGATTATAATCAATTTTAAAATTTTGAGTAAAATATGATTAAGAGAGAAAATGACACTTATTATTTTTCTCTGAACCAATAAACTATGTCTGAATTTCAGCATCAACACCAAAGCATTATGGTCTCTGGAAAGAGTTAATGAGTTATCTCCATATTGCTTGAGAATTGAATTAACATTTTCATAGATTATTTTTTATAGATTATTAACTGCTTCCCAAACACTTAAGGATAATGCATAGATGGAGATGGTTTCGGATTTAATTTGAACGGTTTTACTGAGACCTTGATGTCTGTTCTTGGTCTAAGAGTTGATGGATGCCAGATTAGGAGACCATGATCTATTTTGTCTAAGATTAGCTTTATAACTATTAGCTGCAAGTAAAAATGGTAGAGATAGGCCCGACCCCAGTGTGAAATGATTATAGCATCTTGTGAAAACTGGAAGGGGGTCTGGTGATGAGGAGGACCTGTCATTAAGAACTCAGATCACAGTGTTCCCCTAAATTTCTCCCCCTAAAAAATAATGTAAGTGTTGAAACAAGTTCTTTTAACAATATTCATTTGCTTTGAAAATGAACACTTAGAAAACGATGAGAAAATGTCAGTCCAGCTATTCTACATCATGTTTCAAAACCTGCATAATCCAAAATTTTCTTTTTAAGGCAAAATGTTATTTTTATCTTACAAATTTGACAATAGTCTTCATTATGCTCATCATCATATCTTGTACCATATCAGGAAGGCTGTTCCAAATGTATAACTGCTTTAAAAGAATGCAATGTGAATTACTATTTTTAAAAATTTTGGTAACATAAAAATCTATGTAAATTAGAGACTTCAAAACAGCTTTTATTATATTACCATTACAATCAAAGCTGTACTTTTAAGTATAAATGACTGCATATCCCAGTGGCAAGGAACAGGGGAAATCGTTGGACCAGAAAGTAAAGCTTCCAAGAGCAAACAGCATTGGAAGAAAAATTTGCCTTAAAGCTATGGTTTCTCATGTGAATATGAGCAATACTCAGAGAGAATCACTTCCAAGGCTTGCTCCCACACCCCTGAGGTCAGAGGGAAGTTATTGGCAACATTTCTTTGGTGTACAGGCCAATTTTTTCTACATTCTATCAAACCTGCTTCCAGCATGGTGATGAGGCTAGAAAATGTTGAGGCTGAAAACCTGGAAATGCTGATAACAAGAAGGCCCAGTATTTCTGTTCTGAGAAATAATGAAAGTCTTAGAGGAACAGCTATCCAAACCCAATGAAAGAAACTCAGCTTTCACTCAAGACTTTGATCGAATTACAGGAAAAATAAATGGAGTAAAATTAACGCTGGCTCTCACTAAAGCCCATGCCCAATTTGGACTGAACATAGGGCCAATGCGAGGAAACCCAAAGCAACAAACAGTACCAGAGGCAGATCCAGGTTTTGCGAAGTCTGAAGCTTATTTAATTTGTAAGTCTCTCTTTTAGGAAATTAATTTTTAAAAACTATGCTTTTGTAAAATGTATGTGTACAGTCAGCCACACACAGTGCTATTGGTCCCTTGAAGGATCTTGGAAAGAGCACATATAATTTACAGATCTGAAGATTAAGCTTCTTTCACTTCACAGTATAGCCACTTCTGAGAGACACCTACATAAAGAAGGAATATATGGGTTGAGTGTCTACCTAGTGCACCTGTGAGGAAAATTAAATGTGATAATATATCACCTAGAACACAGTTAGCAATTCATTTTAATAAATTTTTATTTCATTTTCTACCCTTCTTTTTCTGTTTTATGTAGATATCAACAATTGATTTTAAAAGATGGAAACATGTTAAGAGGAGTCTTTGAAGTAGTTCCATAAAGAAAAATCTGTAACATTTTTATGGAGATTTTTTGAAATAGGGGATCTTTTGACATGGTTATTTCAAAGCCGGCATTTCCCAGTAGAATGGGGATTTTGATATGGTTTTAAAATAACATTTGAACATTGATCGATTGAGTGATTGATTTAGAATTAGCTAATATGGAAGATTTTGTTCCTGAGGAAGCAGACTCTGAGAAGGACATTAGCATGCAGGAAGCTTATTAGAGAGTACTTTTGGGATTAAACTAGGGGAAGGGAGGCATATCTGGGCTGAGAGGGAAGTTGGGCAATGGCACAGTCACTCTGAAGGCCTCAGCCAAACCCAGAGAGAACTGTGAGGATGGAATTGCTATTGTTAATCCTCCTGAGATGGGGTCTGGAGTGGTATTTTACATCCCTACATCAAGCCATCATGAGATGCAGGCTGCCCGGGTAAGTGCATGCGATCTTTATAAGGTAGCTCTTTTTAAGCCAGGGCAACTTTCAGAGAGAGCTAGCATATGAGGGCTATCATTCAGCTGTACTCCCAGCAACTGGGGGAATGGATCCTTTAATCTTGCAGGCTGAATCTGGGAAACGAAGCACAGGGTTCACTCTAGTCTACCCCCTTGGGCCATCCAGATCGACTGCTTTGAGTAACTTCTGGAGCAGCTCCTACAGGATTCTGGTGGGCATCTTGATGGGGAAAAATAAATAAAACGAAGTTAGTAGGGCAAACTGGAGTTCTTTTTTTCTACTTAAAATTCCTTGTCCTGCTGAAACTGGCCTCATGATGCTCATTATCTCCTTCCTTTTTTATCAATTTCAGATTCATCTCCCCCTTGGTTAGTATATTTACAGGTCTAGGTGGCTTACTTGTGGTGTGACACAGATGCTCATCCCTGAGGTGTATGAGCCTCTGGTCACAATGCCATTCTCAGACTGTAATTACTACGTTCATTAATTTGCCATAAAACCTGGCCGAGAGTGCAACGAGAGACGCTGAAATGGATTACCACTGTGTCAAACATATCCCTTCTGTTCCCTTTTTGTGTGAGCAGCTTCCAGATTATGGTCAGTTATCCTTGCTAATATGGTGACTTCTCTTCTTGGGCTCTATTCTCTTAGGATGAGGAGCCTGGAGGACCCAGGCAGAAATAATAAATTTAAATAGGAGTTTTGTTGTGTTGCCTAGTAGAAGCATTCCTCCTTTGGGAACCAGGACCTTTAAACTGAAAGAGCCGTTTGTGAAAATGAGAAGCACAGATTTCCTATGTAAGTCATTGGAATGATGATAAATGGGACTGTTCTTGCTTTCACACCTTGGTTTCTGGATGTATATTTTGTATACGTTGGGTCTGACAGAACCCAGCTTTTGATGGACAGTTCTAGTAATTGCTCAGGCATTAATGTTAATGTCAGGGGACCTTAACATCCTGGAGGATATTTTTCAAAAAAGCTTTATAATCTTTGTCTACAGATGGCACAGCTTTGCCCAAGAAAAATAGGCGTTTACACTGTGATTTTCTTATTAGGGTGCTTTTTACTGCTACAGATGTATTCAATACTGTAGCATCTGCCAGACTGATGGCCCAAGTGCAGAGATAATTGTAATGTGGCCTAGACATGATGCTGAGCACTTCTCCTGCTCAGTACTTATTTATTTATTCCATCATCTGTCATGGCCATTCTGACATTTCTACCTGATACACTGTGAGCTGTGCATTGTCTCCAAACTTTTAAGAGCCCTCCTAACAATGTGAAACTCCCATCTCAAAGGACTTTTGCCAAGAATTAAACCTTATTGTTCTCATATCAAGAAACTTCCATATTAAGTTTTATGTTCTGCTCCTCTGGATCCTGAACCCTTGAAGCCCAGGCCCATCTGTACTCTCCAAGGTCCAACTGTATGGTACAGATAGATCCTGAAGATTCTTTGGATGTGTGCCTTTTGGTGCTTTGGTAGACCCATCATTTTCCTAGACAAATTATGTTGTGACAGTCTTAGTTTCTGGTGTAGTGGCAAGACGGGAAAGTGAAGGCAGATTCTGGAGGTGGCTCACAATCTTTTGTAAGAAATAGGTTTCTGTATCATCTTCATGCAGGAAGCATGGAGGGACAGTTTCTAAGAGTGTAGTAACCGTACAAAACACCTAAATAAGAACTAGTACCAAATTCTACTCAACTTCTTTTTCAGCAAACAGAGGAGGAAAGAACACTTCCTAATTCATTGTACAAAACCAGAAAAAGATATAAGAAAAGGAAACTATAGTCCAGTTCCTCATGAACATAGACACACACGCAAGTTCATTAATCTGTAAGTATAAGGGACCTTTTCTGAGGGAAAGTGTGTCTTCTACAAGGAAACTGAGCCCAAAGCCTGCCTATGTGTTCATAATGTGGTGAGTTAAATTAATGTTAAAACTTACACAAATCTAAAAGAAAATCTGCCATGACTGCCTTATGTTTTACCATTATTTAAAAAAAAAATTTAGTTGATTTACTAAATAATTATATATAAAGCCTTCTGTTTGTGGAACAACAAAATAATTGTCCCTCTTCTTTAAAGGAAATATGGTCTATTAAATAATAGTAATTTAAAAAGCTAATATTGCCAATAACCTACCTTGGGAAGAGATGGACTTCATGTTGGAAGGCTTCAGTGTAAATTTCAGCCTTTTTGAATGGAACGTTGGGAAAAGTAAGCAAGTTACCTATTTATGAATAGTTTTAAAAGTTACCTATTTATGGCTGGGTGCAGAGCTTACGCCTGTAATCCCAGTACTTTGGGAGGCCAAGGCGGGAGGATCACAAGGCCAGTATATCGAGACCTTCCTGTCTAACATGGTGAAACCCCATCTCTCCTAAAAATACAAAAAAAATAGCTGGGCGTGGTGGCAGGAGCCTGTAGTCCCAGCTACTCGGGAGGCTGAGGAAGGAGAATGGTGTGTACCTGGCAGGCGGAGCTTGCAGTGAGCTGAGATCGCGCCACTGCACTCCAGCCTGAGCGACAGAGCGAGACTCCATCTCAAAAAGAAAAAAAAAAGTTACCTATTTATGAACTCTAGGTAAATTTCCCACAGATGTATCTGTCTTACCAATTGTCACATAATATTTGTATTAATAACTTATTTTTAGAAACACATTCACAAAAAGATCTGTAATATTTTGGAAGAGCATAAATCAGTAAAAGTTGGGGTTTACGACATCATGGCTTGATCTTTGCATCATTTAAATTTCAAAATAGTTTCGCTACAGTGGCACCCACCACCTGCGTATCTGAGCAGATATCAGAGTGATGACTTTTAAGATTGTTGTTATCCTTGCATTTTCTGACTTACAGGCTTTCTCTGGGTATACATTAGCTGTGACTTTTGGAAACAGACAAGAAGTGAACCCAAACTAGAATCTTTAATTGGCTGGGCATTCCAATGAATTCTAAAGAATATGCTTTTGTTGGTTCATTCAGGGCTAGCATAGCCAGTTGTCTAGACTCTATTTTTCCTTCATGATACTGAGCTCTTTATGTAATATTTTCATTGCTCATAACTAAAGCTTCATTTAGATGCAGGGAAGAACAAACTTCAGAATTTGACAATCAAATTGTTTATTTGTTTGTTGATATATTTCTCACTTAAATCCCAACTAGAACTTTTAATAGGGCTAATAGATCTATGTCATTTATCATGCATAACACTCATTCCTTTGTATGTTCCTGGAATCACATTTTCCTGTGTGCCTGTTTATCTTTCCTTCTTGCTTCTAGCATCAGATTTGCAAATAAGATTAACTGGGCTTGAGAACCCATTCTGACACTTAGTTTCAGTGTGACTTTGGCCTTTCTCTTGCTTTCTCTGAGTCTTATGCTCCTCTGGATTTACACATTCCTGAGCCAACCCCAGGCTAACAGATAATGAATCTCTTTAGGTAGCATTGCAACTTGGTATTCTAGGCAGATATCTCTCTTCAGTTCTCCTAACGAATGCTACTGCTCCCACAGAGGGGTGTTCAAATAGGAAAGATGTACTCTATGACAAAATTCTTAACCGTTTTGTTCTAATGCAGTTTAATTTTGTGTATCTTTCTAAAACTCAATACATAATTATTTAATGATTTTGTTTCCTTTGCATACTTACACATTCTGGTAACTATCATTCATATCGTTTTTTGAATCAATTGATAGTCATACTTAATTTCCGAATTATCTTTTATTCTGTATGTCTGCTTTTATTTTCTTCTGCCAATCTATTCCATTATATTGCTGAATATTCTATCATTTTCTTTACTTTTTCTGATGCTTATACTCCCTTGCCATTTTCTGAGTAAGTTTGTTCCAGCTCACCATTTGCCTTTCTCAAGAAGTCACCATTAATTAACTCTTGCTTTAATCTTTTTGGAATATATTTGTTATGCAAAAAAGATGTCAGTATCTTCAGGGTTTGTAAATATGTGAATTACATATGTGATTACAAATAACTAAATTTAATAAAATCTCATATGAAAGTCAAAGAAGCTTTGTTAGAAATAAATTTGTATTGCTTAAAAAAGCTTCTAAAACTATAGCAACCCATATTTCTCAAATTCATACAACTGATTGTGCGATGATAGCTTGTGTGTACACATACTTGTATACGTATACACATACAGTGAATCAGGATGTCTTAGAAATAAGGGCTATAACTTTTGTCACTGTGTTATCTGTTCTATATTTTTTATTACATTAACTGAGCAATCAATTTGCACACGTTTGTAAGAAAAGGATCTTAGTTAATATTTTTTTGGAGTGGGTTACAAGTAACAAAAATTCACACAAAGTAGTGTAGTAAAATAAACATATACATGTTAGTGTTTGTGCATCTGCCTCCATATGTATAAAGAACAGATGCAGATTCTAAGGGAGTGGCTGTGTCTTTCCATTGTTTCTTCTCCCCCCTCTCCATATGCTTTCCGGCATAACTTCTCTTTTTATATTTACTTCCTTTGGCTCCCTTTTTATAAAACTAGCTTTCTTCCATATCTTCTGCTGAACTTGGATGCCCTACAGCTCCTGAATTCATGTGTCTTCCACCAAAGTCACACTCTTTATAGAGACTGGCTAAAACTGGGAGGTCTAGATTCTATAGAGCTAGAGAAGAATGCAATTAATTAAATTCATCCTAAGGAAGCTGTGAGATGAAGTGCTTTCAGCCCAGCTTTTCCAAATTTACATGCTACCATTAATGGCTCTCCTTGTGGGTGATTCTCAGGTAAATTAGTAGATGGTGATCAGCATACTCTTTAACAATGTTGTAGATTGGCTCATGTTGTAAGAATAAATTTTTATTATTTAGTATGAACAGGATGGTAAAATTTACAGTCTATCCAGTGGCAATTTAAAAAAAATACAGTTATGCTAAGTTAGTCTCATAAGAAATAAGCATTGCATTTACTCTTCGGGAAAGCTCTATGCAACAGAAACAGTTGTTCTCACCAAATTGTTTCAGCTGCACATGCTCAGAAGCGTTTTCTCTCTTCTAACTAGAAGAAGACTGAAATAGTTCCCCACGAGACTCACATGTTACTGAGATAGACTTCAAGACTTTCTCCTCCATTAGTCTGTGTCAGCTACTAAAAGATGGGGGAATTTCTGGGGCTTCCCTCTGGCTGGCAAGACCACTCCATCCCCTTAATGTTGGAAGTGTGAAATCTGAGTACTGTATAGACTTTTGCCCATCACTGAAACACTTTGATTAAATTATGTGTCCATACCTGGTTTAAGCAGCAGTGGACAGAGGGACAATATCACTTGCTGCAGATGAAAACCCTCTGGATAGCTATGCTTCTGAGAACATGAAAAGCCACTTCTCAGAAAGGTCGGGCATAGGTTAGCAAGACAGCCAAAAAAGTGTCTACTACACACACAAATCAATCTAATATTAATTCACAGCTATTTCAAGTATTGAAAATAAACATTTGGCAGAAATGTTAAGATGTTAAGAAAGTCAAAAGCATATAAAATGTTGGATTCAAATGACAATTGACCTATCTTCAACTTGACCTTTCTGCCAGGAGGCTCCAAAGAGCTGGCCCAGAAAGATGTAACTTTCCAGAATATTGAGGTCCTTTAATACACCAAATTTAACAATTTAATCACACTAACCTCATACCCCCAAAATAAGTATTTATTTCAGGTTGAAGGGCTTTACCTTTCAGTAACATGTATTTGTTTAATATACATATGTAAGTATCTGTTAAATTCTAGGCTCTGTCTGGAGGCAAAGATGATGCAGCAATAAAAACAAAAACAACCAAACAAACAAAAACAAGAGTTAAATATTATTTTTCTATATCCAAAAGGAAAAAACTTAAGATGCTGGTTGCCACCATGTATTGCCAGGAATCTGGGAAGACAAGTATGCTCTCGCACTTTGGTATGTATTAGTTCATTCTCACATTACTGTAAGAACCACGTGAGACTGGGTATAATTCATGAAGAAAAGAAGTTTAATTGACTCAGTTCCACAGGCTGTACAGGAAGCATGACTGGGGAGGTCTCAGGAAACGTACAATCATGGCAGAAGGTGAAGGGGAAGGAGGCACATCTTCACATGGCGGAACAGGAGAGAGAGTGAAGCGAGAGATGCTACACACTTTTAAACAACTGGATCTTGTGAAAACTCTATCATGAGACTGCAGTAGGGTTTCTAATGGTGCTAAACCATTAGAAACTACCTGCATGATCCGATCACTTCCCACCAGACCCCACCTCCAACTGAGGATTACAGTTCGACATGAGATTGGATGGGGACACAGAGCCAAACTATACCATGGTGGTAGTGTAAATTTTAGCAATCAAATTGATAAGCGATCAGGCAAAATCTAGTATAAATCAACATACATAAACCCTGAAGCCCAGTGCTACCACTCTTAAAGACACAAGTCATTTAAGAGAAACGGACACATACATTCACCATGACATTGCTTATGTAGCGGGGACTTAGAGGCAAACTACTAGTAGGCAAATGTAGGGGGTGGTTTTAAGCAGAATATCGTGCAGAGGTTGGAGATACCAGATGTTCATACAGTAATAAAACTAAAAATACAGTGCTGAGTCAAAAACCAGCGAGAAATATGTAACAAAATACTTTTTGTGCATATTAAAAGCTATATACATATACCAACATTATGTATGTATACATACACACACACATGTGCATACACACACACATATAACATTTGAGTAGTTGTCTCTTAGGAGGAAATGGTACTAATGAGTAGGAACAAAGTAGGAAAAACAAAGCAAATCAACACATAAACAAAGGAGGGTCCTTGTGCAGACCCAAAATACCAGAAACATAGTTGACCTGTTGTGTTTAAACCCTGAACTCTACCTTTCCCCAGCCTACACACACACACACACACGCCGAAAGAAATTTCTTAGGTGAGAAAAATAGCATCATGATGACCTTCCTGGGATTCTCACTTTAGCACAGTAAATTCATGTACTCTGGGGACTGGAAAAATAATGTTCCACTGCCAGGATACTGGTTACCCTTTCTGCCATGACTCCCCTTGAAACAGATTTGTAGAAAATCCAAAACTAGAACAATTAGGTATATCAGCCTATTCTGCATTTTAATCTTTTTTGGGGAGGGAAAGGGAGTATTTTCTTTTTTAAAGTTCTCATCAGCATTTCTCTTGGCCTCCTTTCCTTTTTCCTTTTTGTCCCCTTCCTTCACTCCTTGGGGTGGTGTTCTTACACAAGAACAGATAAGAGTCTGAGATAAAAGCATTACTCATGGCCCCTGGGGCACTTAGATAAACATACTTAGAAGCAACTTGGCTTATTTGGCTTTATGGAAATATATTACAGTTTTTATTGAGAAATAAATCTAAACCAGAACTGTTTTTATAGACCATTAATATACATAAGCCAGACAGATAAGATGTGCCTCTGAGGGAGAGTGACAACGTTGTCTCAGGCACTCTCTCCTTATGTTTTGTACTCTCCATGTCCCCCATCACGAGGTACTCCAGTGATTGACTGAGAGCATCTTTAATGCTTGAAGGTTTGGTAAAATTGACCCGAACTTCAATTCCAGGTTCTGAGGCAGCCGAAAGCCCTCCTTATGGATTCCACATTTCTTCATGCTTCTTTCAGCTTCATTGTTCTAATGTTCTGGCTTCCCATATTGGTTGAGTCTCAAGTCAGTATAAAGGCAAACCTGGCGCTCTCGCTGTCTTTCATCAGAATCCTGCTTAACATTTCACTAGTTCAGTAATTTTACTGAGAAGCTGAAGACAAATAGGGCAGCATCACACTAACAGCCCTTGAATTTTTGTCCCTCATTTTTTCCTCTTCCAAACTCCAAACTACCGAAATGTAACTTTCACATTCTATATTCAATCACCTAGAAACCTTATCCTTTTGTTCAGACTGATTCTTCTTACATATTACTGACAATATAAGCATCAAAATTGTTTTTATCTTACAGTAACTGTAATTGTTTATTAACATGTTGATTCTATACATTATACTGGGCAGAGGTCTTCACATATTTATCTTTGTAACCCCAATTCCAGAATAACAGGTATCCATAAATCACATGTTGGTTAATAAATAAATTAATGAACAAAAGAATGCCAAAATAAAAAGGAAATTAAGAGTAATGATATATCTCCAATATGAGGTATTATAGCCATAGACATTTGAAAAGCCACTGAATTCAATGGAAAGCAATGTTGTAAGTAAAATGAAAGGAGAGGTGTTTCACTAATCTGTAAAAAGCAGTTTACTACAATAAAGTATGATGGGCAGTAAAGCAGCTGTCTCTGAAGATGTTCACTCAGTGAACCATCCATGCTATATTTATATCCTTGTATAGTCTCCCTCCCTTGAATCTTGACTGGTCTTCTGATTTGCTTTTAACAATGGAGTGTGGTGGAATAGACATGGTATGATTTCTGAGACTAGGTCTTAGGTTGCCTTGCAACTTATACCTGGATCTCTTGGAACACTTGCTTTCAGGGGAATCTAACTCCCCTAAGACTGTAATGGGCTGAAGAAACCTAAGCTAGCCACAGACATAGGCTATCCAGAGATAAAGAGAAAGGGAGAGAGAGAGAGAGAGAGATAAAGAGAAAAGGAGAGAGAGAGAGAGAGAGAGAGAGAGAGAGAGAGAGAATGGTCAGGCCCCAGCCAGCTGTTCCATTTGAGATGCCAAACTACAAAGAGCATCGAGTCTGGGCTTCAGATGACTCTAGGCCAGTCACTGATGCTGGCAAGTTCTCTTGGATGACTGAGATTCTAAATGAATTAAAATGTCACTCATCTTAAAACAAAATCATACTTGGGCAATGAAACCCCTGTTAGATAAATGTCCTGATTCTTAATTTGCCTTGCATGTGGTAGAATTTGTTTCTTTGCTATACATATTCTTGTATTCAGTTTTTCTCATTTTTAATCTCTCATTTCTTAGGATACTTTCACCTCTAAGATTGTATGAGGTTTTCTCTATCATATGTAAACTTATAATATCATGCTATCTTCCTCTCCTGAATTAAAATGTATTGAAGGGTTCTATTTCAGTTGAATTTATTTTCAAATTAAGTTTTATTCTCACCAAGTTCACCTAATTAACTAGGCATTTTAAAACAAATAAGTCCTTTTTCACTAAAATCACCTTTACCACACTTCTAAAGCCTTAGAAAAAAATCACATACTTTTTAAGGAAAAAATTATTTTAACATTAAATATTTATAAAAATCAACTTATAAACATGAAAAATAAAATAGTTGAAATAATTATTATTATGAGAAGTTACTGATTAACTTAAAATTTTAATTTAGTTTTTCCAAATCTACTTTTTGTTTCAGCACTTCATTATTTTTTTCTGCCTAAGGGAATACTCACCAATTTTAGCCATTAGCTAGTTTAGAATCTTGAGGTGATCATGGTTCAGCTTCTGATTAGTAACTTCAATGTGCAAGACTCTGGCTTCAGGTAAAAGTTGCATCTGGATTTACTAGGCAAATTTTATTATAATTAAATAATTTTCTGACAGCTTGTTTTATAGTACACATACTTTTTTTCCTCCTAAAATTTAAGTACATGAGAAAAAAAATGTTTGCTGATACAGAAGTTTGGTTTTATGAGCAAAAGTTACTGCAATATGATAAGACTTTTTGGCTAAGTTTACTGCAATCACATCCAAGTATAAGGGCAAACAATATGCAGCCCTTTTGTATAGTTCCTGCTTATAATGCAGTGGGAATTTAACCCACATTGTCTATTTCCATTTCGTAATAGTTTCCAAAGCAACGGGTTCATGGATGCATACTGTTGACTAATTTTGCTGGATATACATGGCCTCAGTATTCTAATTCTGGCTGGAGCCCCTAATATTTTATATAATCTGACTGATTTTTGTGAGGCACCTTCTCATAAGTGCAATATTAAAAATAATGTTCTATCCACTTATATTCACCTGTATTATACTTCCTTTATATAGCACTCAGTTTGAAAAGCAATATTCTATTGATTTTTGATATGCTTTTAAAAACATAACATTAATTTCTGTTACTTCATTTTAATTTTTCTCACAGACCTTCAGGCTGAGGTTTAGTCTAAGCTCCCAAGGCCAGTCAAAAGCATAATGGGAAATTTTCTAAGTACCATGCTCTATCCAGTATCATGCTCTTCCAAGCCAATTTTTACCAAAGTTGAGATTCCCTAACCTAACTTCAATGAGAAAATAGCATTTCATAGACCTTTTAAAATTAAATGTTCAAGATAATGTTCTTCTTTTTGACCATGTTGGTTTGTGTGTGTGTCTGTGCGTGCACATAATTTACCACTTTCATTCTAATAACAACACAACATATGCCCTTCACTACTATCTTTTCTACTCTTCCTTTTGCTTTTCAGCTTGTGTTACTTCTAGCTCCATCCATAGGCTTCTCACCCCCTCCTTATCTAGTATCGCAGCACCTCTCTTATTATTGAGGCAACTTTTCCAATCAGAATGTGAGCTAATACAGCTTCCTGAATACTGAAAATAGCCCAGTGTGACAATAGGATCACATATACTCTGGATACTTTACAGATCCCTACACCTGACACATTTCTTCTTATCAGTCTTTGGGAAAGGAGAACACTTTCTTTGCAATCACAGGGTGACAGAGTCCAAGAACAAAATAACCCAAAATGATATGCAGGAACGCTCTGATTCTCATATGCTGACTTGATTCTTCCTCCCTTGGGTTCCTGGAGCACTCTGTGCTTACATCTGTTACAGTGCAGTCATCACATTGAATCTAAATGCATCTTTTCATCTACTTATTAAACATATTTACTGTGTGTCTACTATGTGCCAGAAATAAAACAGACACATATCCTCAAAGAGCTTCTATCTAACAGTAAGGAAGACAGTAAACAAGATAAATCATGGGTGTGGTCACAGATACCACATGACAGGTGTTTCTCATAAAAGCTCATTAAGAGTCTTGGTCCTTTAAAAAAAGACCAAGCTTCAGGCCCATCTGGGGATCGGGAGAAAATGTCCAAGGAATAAACCATGAGAACTCTATTGAAATGACTATGGTGAACTTCTATATTGCAGTTAACAAAGATTCTTTCATCTATTCCTTAAAACAATACAGGCAGTTCGAAGTTTTTTAATATAGTCAATTAGTAGAAAAGAAATAAGAGGCTCAGAAAGGAAAAGACACAAAGGGCAAACTTGAAAGTAATTTTGAAAAGCAAACATCCCAAACTTGAACAATGAATTATCAAGTGTCCCTTCCAAAAAAACCATTAGAAAAATCAGTTCTATTGATCTGTGCCATGTTACCTTGGATATAAGCAGTCCAGTAGGATGTGTGGTTTCCATTTTACATGGTATATATAGCCATATTTGTGTCACCCCCTTCCCAAGGAAAAGGAAAATCAACTCAAGCATTGTCTCTTCCCTTTATGCAAGGAGCCAACCTCACTCCTACCACTCACAACTACAAAAAGGACTGGAGAAGAAAAGCAGAGACCACCTAAATGTTAGCATCCTCACCCAGAGCAGTCCTCTTATGTGAAGATAAATAGAGGAATAGGTTGTGACTGGGCCTGAAACTGAGCATTTCCAATTACCCTCCCTCCCCACTCCCTACCATACACACACCCTATCCATCCCCCATGGGAATAAGGAGGCGGGTTTAATTCAGACAGAAGTCACGTGCTCATGGTAAATGAAGTGGGAACCTTTCCCTGGGAGGCTATCTAGGTAAATCTGCCAGGTTTTCAGACATCCTGCCAGGGTATTCTTGAGGTACAAAGTAGGTTGTGAAGTTTGGACAAAGTGAAATATATGGGGAGCACAAAGTATTTCTTCTTAGGCCTCGCAGATTTCTGCTACAAAACTCACCTGGGAAGGAGAGTCCTGGCTATTTCTCGCAGTGCCAGTGGTTGGCAGAAACCTCCACTACACAGGCTCCAAATGCTTCTTTGCCAGATAGTGTATGAGACACCAAATATGAGGATATGAGGGCAATATGCTGGGGTAAATTCCAGATTTCATTAAAAGTATAAGTTTTAAAGTCGAGGAATGTAAGTTCCATTCTAACTCACATATCTTGTTGACACAATCATTTTAAACATGCTGTCACCACTGATATCATTGGTCATCTATAAGCCCCCACCCATCCTTCCATGTGCCCTGCCTCAGTCTTGACTATAACTGAGTATTGTGACTTCCCCTTCCACATTTTCTCTCTAACCTACAACCTTAATTGGGAACACAACCCTAGAGTAAAACCGACCATCAGCATAGATCATGTTTTTTTCTTACAGTGTTGTACGTGGTCATTAGAAAAAATATAGGCAAAAATGGTAAGAAATGGAAATGAGAGCACACAATAATAAAATTACTCATATTATTAATTAGAAATACCAGTTTTATTTATATATATATATATATATATTTAGGTTTACAATGGCATTGCTACTGATATCCATCATGGGATTATGAAGGAAGTCCTAGTTACCACTTATCACTTTTTTTTTCTCTTTTTCTACCTTTTTTTTTTTTTGAGACAGGATCTCACGCTGAAACCTAGGTTAGAGTACAGTGGCATACTCACAGCTTACTGCAGCCTCCAACTGCTGGCTTCAAGTGATCCCTCCATCTTGGCCTCCCAAAGTGCTCAGATTATATGTATGAGTCACCACACCTGGCCAATTATCACTTTTTAATACTATTTTCTTCTCCTTCCTGGAAAGATATATAGGATTCTGATGATGGTTGAAGCAGTCTTTTATTGAAAGTTCAGGCTGGGCGCAGTGGCTCGTGCCTGTAATCCCAGCATTTTGGGAAGCCAAGGCAGGTGGATCACCTGAGGTCAG
Source organism: Mandrillus leucophaeus (assembly GCF_000951045.1). NCBI lineage: Eukaryota > Metazoa > Chordata > Mammalia > Primates > Cercopithecidae > Mandrillus > Mandrillus leucophaeus. Next base: position 4,403,726 of record NW_012101288.1, read on the forward strand.
GAGTTCCAGACCAGCCTGTCCAGCATGGTGAAAACCTGTCTCTACTGGAAATCTAAAAAAAAAAAAAAAAACAGCTGGGCGTGGTGGCGGGCGCCTGTTAAGTCCAGCTACTCAGTAGGCTGAGGCAGGAGAATCAGGAGTGGAGGTTGCAGTCAACCTAGATCATGCCACTGTACTCCAGCCTGGGTGACAGAGCAAGACTCTGTCTCAAAAAAAAAAAAAAAAAGGAAAGTTCAAGTAGTACTACCAGCAGGACAGGAAAAGGAAATAAGAAATTAAATCTCTGGTCTAATTATCTTGTTAGTTGTTACTCCACAAAGTGAGAATATCTATTGCTTAAATTCTTGAAGGAGGTCCACACGGGGGATCTCCTGGCCCCTAACTCTCTCCCTTCATTCATCATGACATGTAGTCTTCTGATATTTTCTTTCCCATTTGATGTCTTGTATTAGAGTCTTAAAATTTTGAGATGTGCCACATCTTCTGTCAGAAAAAAATACTATTCCAGTTGCCACTTACTATCCGTTTTTCAAAATTTTAATCTTCAGAGCTGCTGGAATTCTCTAAAAGTCAATGACTTCTTCTGCCCAGTTTCTGCTAGTTTTGTGCAGGGAATGAGATAAAGTTAGGTGCAGTGTTTCACCAATGCGGGATGAGTCTGTGGGGGGATTTTCCACTCTGGGAAGTGTTGAACATTTTCCTAAGGTTTCTGAAACCATGTATCTTGCAAAATTAGAACTCATTGTCTTCTAAAACGTACCTACCTGACATGATATAATAAATTGTGTCTAACACAATTTCATCCTAATTTTTTGCAAAGTAATAACTCTGACCCAAGGAGACATTATCATCATGTTTCCCATCTACACACACACACACACACACACACATACACACACTCCCTCTCTCAGTGCTCAAGGTGAATTCATAAAACTTTCTGATTTCAATTAGAATGATTTCAAATACCTTTTTTTTCATAATTTCTAGGCTTTTCCTTGACTACCTGAGAAGTTTCCTGTTCACCTGCTATTTTCTCCCTTATACATAATTGTCTCAACAAAAATTTTGGCTAATTTGTATGCTACTGCTTTACTTAACCAACATTAAATTCTCAACATTTTGGTTCTCTCTCTCACCACCCCACCCGCCACCCCGCCCATTCTCTTCCCATCCTAGTGTATTCTGTATGATGATGTGATCACTCTCCTGCTAGCTGAATCTTTTTAAACTAACCCCAATTCTGCCCTTTGAATAATGTCCTAGAAGTGCCACATCAAAGAGTATAAAATTTACAAGTCCGTAGAGTCAAATTCAATTGCTGGCAAGTAGCATTAATTTTCACTCCTAACAACCATGTTTCAGAATGCATGTTTTTTCCACAACACTGGCCTTTTGGGCTTAACGGAATTCTCATCCATTTGCTAAGCAAAAATAGCACCAAACTGTTATTACATTTCATGCATGGATATGTAAAAGAAAACATGAGGATAGGTTTGGGGAGAAGATAATTAAGATAGAAATCGGCCCGGTGCGGTGGCTCACATCTATAATCCCAGCACTTTGGGAGGCCAAGGCAGGTGGATCCTAAGATCAGGAGTTAGAGACCAGCCTGGCCAATATGGTGAAACCCCGTCTCTACTAAAAATACAAAAATATTAGCCGGATGTGGTGGCATGCGCCTGTAATCTCAGCTACTCAGGAGGCTGAGGCAGGAGAACTGCTTGAATCCAGGAGGCAGAGGTTGCAGTGAGCCAAGATCAAGCCAGCCTGGGTGACAGAGCAAGACACCATCTCAAAACAAACAAACAAACAAAAAGAAATCAAATAATGAATGCAACACATATTGTTTGCCTAATTTGCGGTAGAAGCATACATTTTAAGATTTATAATATTTTTTAAAAGTCAGAGTTCAGAGCTGAATTCTTCCTCAGACACCTTGCTGTTTCTCATATCTGCTGTTTACGTCTATAGAAACATACTATTTTTACTTTAGAGTTTTTGGTAAGCAAAAATACACTTCACGTTTCCAGACTTTTAGTAAATTACAAAGCATGTTTCCAACTATGCCACATTCGTTTGATGGGCGATTTTGTTCTTACTGAAAAATGATGATGAGCACATTGGAGCCCAAAGAGTTCAGAGATTTCCCCACAGTCACAGATCTAGTTAGTGCCAGATCCAAGGCTGTACAGGGAAAGAAAAGAATTGATGCTTCTTTTTGCTCTACCTCCTGGGAAATTCCCACATTAACACTGGCTCAGTGAATAATGAATAGATTCTTTCAGAAATAGAGTTGTCACAGTCTGACCTAAGTTAGCAAGCTTTTCATTTTGCTTAGACAAAGAAAACAAAATGTTAGGCTGGCTTCTCAGCCTGAGGGCCTTGGAGTGAAGGAAGCTTTCTATAGCAGGGATCCTTTCAGCTACACTGGGCATGAATTAGCCTTCTAGAGAGCACACATTCTGCACGGATGTGGGCATATCCGGATTGTTATTTACCTTCACTAGAGGGCAGGTAACCTGATGCGACCACAGACCCTCCAGACTTCAGCAGGCAGAGCAGAAGAATGTAGATTTAGATCTTACATTCATATAGCGTAGTTCAGACGAGACTTTGGGAGCCAATTGTCAAAACTGCCATGAAGCCGTGAAACACGAGCTGTCCATCAGTAAACAGGAGGCCCTGGACAACAGAGGTTTCCTCGATCTTTTACAGAGGGAGAGGAAATATCATGAAGCAGGCTCATAAATAATCGCCCATACTTGATTTAGGAGTGAAAAACTCCTGAAAATGATGCTTTAGACTTGAGGGGTGTAATCTAAAATTCCCTGAACTCTATATGAGGGGGAAATCTTCAAGGTGATTCGGTCATAGCCAGGATCCTCTTAGTTTTTGAGGGTTTTGACTGTCTTCTCCCCTGCAATGTTTTAGGCAAACATGATCATATCTGATTTATGCCAGGACACAGACAGGTAAGTATTATTGTCTCCAATTCAAAGATCAGTAATAGCAGCTTAGTGCAACTGAAAAAGCATATATTGCTGGACATCATTACTTTTGAAAACAGGCAGATCCTGGTAAAAGGAAGGCTGTTTGTTTTAGTGTACACTTTGACAGATTTGGATACAAGAAAGTATTCTGAAGTGAAGTATGTCACGTAATACTAAAGAGAACTGAAAGGTTTTAAATAAAAGTGAGAATTTGGGAGTTTCTGGGGTGAATATGGGGATAGAAGAAGAAGAAATGAGAATTATTAAGAAGAAAGAAGATTCTGGAAACCACCTGTGAAAATTTCCCTTAAAGAACTGACTGAAGGTACTTTTAAGTATGATTTGCAAGTAACATTTATTTGTGTTTTGGGGGTCCTATGCTGTAAAACCCCCTTAATAAATCATTCTTTTCCTTCACAAAATGTACAGCCATATTTGGGTAAGGTTTACACCTCAGAATGTTAGGACTGTTTCTTCAGAACACTCCTAGGTCTCCAAAGACAAGAAATCCCCAGAAAACAACTCAACTACATTCAGAAAATCCATGTGCATCTAAGACGTCTAAAGAAAAAATAAGAGAGGGCTGTTTTTCATCTGTTTCCATGCCTCTGCATCCAAGCTCCTCATGTGGAGAGAAGATAAAGATTAGGTAAAATATATATACACATGTATAATAGATGTCTACTTACATAAGTCCTAATTAGTCTAATTACAGCCATATGCCCTATAATGACATTTCAGTCAATGATAGACCACATATATGATCTCCGACAAGATTATATATGAATCTGAAAATTTTTTATCACCTATCGGTGTCATAGCCTTCATAACATCTTAGTGCAATGTATTACGTGTTTGTGGTAATGCTGGTGTAAACAAACCTACTGTGCTACCAGTTATATAAAAGTATAGCATATGCAATTATGTACAGTACATAATAGCTGATAATGATAATAAATGGCTATGTTACTGGTTAATGTGTTTACTGTACTAGACCTTTTATTGTTATTTTAGAGTGTACTCCTTCTACTCATAAAAAAAATAAAAGAGGTTAACTGTAAAGCATCCTCATAAAGGTCCTTCAGGAGGTGTTCCAGAGGAAGGCATTGCTATCATAGGAGATGGCAACTTCAAGACATGTTATGGCCCCCAAAGATCTTCCAGTGGGACAATATGTGGAGATGGAAGCCAGTGTGATACTGATGATCCTGTGTAGTCTTAGGCTAACAGGTAAGTCTGCCTTAGTTTTTAGCCAAAAAGTTTTAAAAAAATTAATAGGAAGGTCAGGCGCGGTGGCTCACCCCTGTAATCCCAGCACTTTGGGAGGTGGTGACCGGTGGATCACCTGAGGTCATGAGTTAGAGACCAGCCTGGTGAAACACGTCTCTACTGAAAATAGAAAAATTAGCCAGGCACGACAGCATGTGCCTGTAGTCCCAGCTACTCTGGAGGCTGAGGCAGGAGAATCGCTTGAACCTGGGGGCAGAGGTTGCAGTGAACCAAGATCACGCCACTGCACTCCAGCCTGGGTGACCAAGTAAGACGCCATCTCAAAAAAACAAAAAAACAAAAAAACAAAAAAAAAACAGGAAAAATGTTAATAGAATAACAATATAAAGAAAGGAAATATTTTGAACAACTGTATGTGTTAGGTGTTATTAAAAAAGAGTCAAAAAGTTTAAAAGAAAATTTATTTCCAATTGATACCCATTTTCATGTCTGCAAAGATTAAACACAATTATATTTAGAGCATAGTCTATGTAATCATCTGTGTATGTGCACTGGGTGGTTTTCACTTGTAAAAGATTTGCCCATTCAGATATTTATTGAGAAGCTACTCTGTGCTTGAAATTGTATTAGGGTGATGTGATGGTGATTACGACAGGTGAAAAAACAGGATCTTCACCTTTTCAAGTGAAAACCCCAAGGAACATGTAAAAAGAGAGGTATTGGGGGCATTCTAAAAGGCTTTTGGTAGAGGGAATTACATCTGACCTGGAATATGAATAGCAATAAAATGAAATTGTTAGAAGTCATTTCACGGTAAATCGGTCATGTATTTCTTGAATCTCAGTGAAGGCAGACCTAGATCTACCTACATATATTAAAGACAATAAGTGTGTCCTCCATTTGGTTTTAGCTTATGCATATTTAAAGGATATGAATTAGCTCTAGAGTTTTCTCTGTGCAATGGAACATTTACGGGTAGAATTGTGTAATTCATGATGGTGACGATGACAATAAGGGGAAAAGAGGAAAAAGAAGATAAATAACGTGGACAAAGAAGAACAGGAAGACAAGGAGGAAAAGAAGGAGGAGAAAGAAGTAATCAGTGCATTTTGGCTTTTGCTACTATCACTTAAGATTCCCATTTTTATGTGAACTTCCCCAACAATGATAAGATATCATCAAAGAGAATTGACTGTCAAATTACTTCCCAAATTAAACTGCAGCAGAACATATCTCTCTGGGAACTGAAGAAATGAGAGACCTAATTTTTTTATGACATTAGAGATTATCTCATCCTACTTTCTCATTTTACACATAATGAATCTAGGGCTGAGAGAGTTGAAATATCAGCTGTCAAATTCCACAGTGGATTTGTAGCAGAGTCTTATTGAAAAATAATAATGGTATTCTATAAAGGTATTGTGTTAAAGTACAAAAAGAAATGAACTCTGAAAAAGAAAACAATTTTCATGTCTGCTTCCATTCTTTAATATTGCTTTCACAAACCACAATGTCCTTGAAAATTATAAATGGTCATGTATTTGCACGGTGATTTTATTTTTCTCTCTTTTTTTCTATTTGTTGTCTGAAGTACTTCAGAATATAACTTTCATTCTATACTCTTTCATATATTTCCTATCTTTGATCAGTACACCTCAGTCATCTATAAAATTTAGGTTACTTATTTTATAAACAATGTGGAACTTATTGGATCTTACAAATCACTGAACATTCATGGAGATAAACGACACGAAAAATTTAGGTTCTTTTTTTTCGTATGTGACACTACAGCAACTTAAAAAGAGAAGTTAAAACAATAATATTTTAGTGTTAAAATATTCATAAGAACTTGTTTCTCCTATGTTTGTTATAACCTGAGCTATTACCTGACAATCAAAGTTAATGCTTTTAAACCATAGTTGTTTTTTTTTTAAAGCCCTAAGAATTTTCCACACAAACTAGATAAACTTTCTCTTTTAAGTTACCCAAGAATAATAAAAGGGTAGTATTTACTAAGGAAAAGAATGAGGTCCTAGTATGAGTTTTGCTTTTAAATGGTCAAGCACTGTGTTACAACTTTTACATTATAGCATATTTATTTAATTTTTATATTGATTATACAGAGGCATTTTCATTTAATTTTTATATTGATTATACAGAGGTATTTTCATTTGATTTTTACATCGATTTTACAGAGGTATTTTTATATTAAATATGTGAAAACTGAGTTTCAGAGACTGAATCTCCTTACATTAGGTCACAAGGATTCCTTTTACCTTCAAAAATAAATGTCTTTACCTTGACTTGTGTGACCTACGTGATTCTAAATAAATTTGGCCACTGCTTATGTCTCCCGTCCTGTTATACCAGTGTTTACCTTTCTTACTACATTACACTGGCTTTCCACATTAGACTTTTCCTGCTTTATAGCCTTTACATCTTTTCTTCTCTTGCCTCTTCATACAGCCAACTTCTTCCCCTTACTCAAAATTTAAGTTTCATGCCAACATTTCAGAGGGCCTTCTTTGAACTACCTGTCAAAAAGTGGTTGAAAGAGTTTTCACTATCTCAGCAAACTGTTAATACTTATCACAATATGTGATACATTTATTATTTTATTCCCCAGTCTCTATGAGGATGGGGTCTTAATTTGGAATAACTAGAATAAGTTAGGTGCACAGAAAACGTGAAGAAATGAACCCTTAAAAATGGAAGTCAATAAAATGAATTGAAACTTGGTATGCTTCACAGTGCTCATATTTTCTGCTCTCTCCTCCACTGCCCCCATTTTTATCTGTGATATTCCATTACACAGGTAAGCCGCACCTATACTTTGGTTGACTGGGATATCTCCCTTCTCTGAACTCTGCTGCCCTCTAGGAGTTATTATAAGTTAATTAGACTTATGGGTCAATAGTTTATGGTTGTATAGCTTATCTTCCCATCTTGACTGCAACCTATGTAAGTCATAGTTTGTGCCCATGATAATTCTAGAGGATTTCGCATCAGTGACACCATCATATTTCACTGGCCAGAACTGGACCCAGGATTCAGTGTAACCATCAGAGGGACAAGAAACGAAACTCATCGCATGTCCAAAGAGGGGAACAACAGGAGTATTTGTGAATACAAGTAATGACTTCGATGGAAAGAATAAAGGAAGAGAGAAGAAATGAGAGAGAGGAAAGGAAAACAAGACAGAAGAGAGCTAGAAGAGTAGAGTGAGAATAGTAATTGAGGATTATAATTGTGACAGCTTTTTGGATGTGTCAACTTGGTTAGGCTAAAGTCTCCAGTTACTCAACCAAACACTAATATAGGTGTTGCTGAGAAGAGATTTTGCAGATGTAACCAAAGCCCTTAATCAGTTGACTTTAAGTAAAGGAGATTATCCTGGATAATCTGGATGGAGCTGACTTAATCAATTGGAAAGCTTAAATGCAGGGCTTAGGCTTTTCTCTGACTAAAGACGTAAGAAAATGGCTTCAGTTATAACCTGTTGAATAAAATAAACTATCTTTTCTGTGGAAGGCACTTTGAACAACATTTAAAATTCATATACGCAGTTCAAATCATGAAATGATTCTTAACTGCAAAACAGTTGACATTAATTGAATACCTAAACTAATGCAGTCCTATAAGAATAAGCAAAGCTAAATATTAGAAAAGAAAGTGTGAGAACCAATCGACGAAGTGAGAAAATGTGTCTTTTCATTCTCCCAAAAAACAAAAACAAAAGCAAAACAAACAAACAAAAACTACAACTTTTTCTCAGGAATTTTCAGTAAAGGACTGTGGATAAACTAGCCAGTTCCCACTTCCCACTGTGTCCCTTGTAGAGATTTGGCTTTGGGGGACTTTAGATCTAGTAGCTGCCAAATTTTGACTCATTCATCTGGGCAAGTGCCATGGAGACAGACTTCTGAGGATAGCAAACCCTAGTGTTTTAATTCAAAAAGAGATTGTATTGAAAGGAGACACCTGAGCTGATTGGTGCCTCTTTCCCAAAGGTGCTATTATGGCAGGGTCTTAAATATTCCATGTATCCTGAAATGCCACTGCATTTCTTAATGCCACAAGAAGGATGAAACAAGGAAGTGCTCGGGGGAGAGAAAGGATGAAGAGTCAAATCAGAAAGAACTAGAAATAAAAATATATCAGCATGTGGGAACTTCTCCTTTTTGTGGTCACCTCATTTGGGAAACTGGGTCAAATGCTCCCTTCTTCTGAACACAGTTATGTAACTTACTCAAGAATAGCACTTAGACATGCATTCAGAGGTCTTGGTGACCATGATCATTCAACGCCTGTCCCCAGATTGCATACTCTCTGGGCCCTGAGTTGTATGCAAAAGAAAGTTGGATGTATATGGGTCAAGAACGTATGGAAGTGGAGAAAGGAAATAGGCATGGCTTCAAGAGAAAACCAGCTTTTCACAGGCTATGTTCACATTGGATTGCTACCACCCCAATGGTCCTTAGGGCACTGGTGATCTCATTAGAAGCAATGTGTGGAGACAATACACTCTCATCTTGTTAGGATGAGAGTCCGTATGTTTCATGGTGATGGAGAGAAAAGAAGCAGAAGGGATTTGAAAGCAGTTCATTTCTTCACAAACTAAAACCAGTTTTATTCTAACTTGTGTACAGTGAGGGAGCTGTAAGGGTGTGAATAGTCGGCAGAATGTTGCGGGTTAGATGCCCTAATTCACCGTCTACATTTTGCTAGACATTCGCATAGGCCAGGAGGAGGCAAGTTATAGCCCACAGGCCAAACCTGGCCCACAGCCTGTTTTTCTAAGTAAAGTTTTATTGGAACACAGCCGTACTTGCTTATTTATATATTGTATTTGGTCACTTTCTTACTACAACAGCAGAGTTGAGAATGGCCTGCAAAATTTAAATTATTACCATATGATCATTTACAGGGAAATGTTTCTTGACCTCAAGCCTAAGTATTAAGGATATTTGGAAAAATAAAACATTACCCGTTTGTCCACAAAAACCCAATGAACTTGAAATAGGTTATTTTAAAATAACCTGATACATGCTAAGAAATAAAGTATACACACTATGCTATGGGGTCAAACAAGATGAATGCTTAAGTCAGCCAGAGTAATCAAGTAACCTTTCCTAGAGAAGCTGATCCCTGAGTTTGGTTAAGTCACTTTTTATATGCCCCCATTACATGCCTGTTTTAATTATTTATCGTATTTTCTCTCTAACCTTCTCCAACTCTTTCTAGCTTCTATCTATCATGTTGCTAGCTCTCATAATCTCTTCTCTTCTGGTCTTTTAATCACTGTGTTGTATATATAAATGAAATCTATTAATATTTTTGTCTTTGAAGTCTGAGTTTTAAGGTATGCTAGAAAAATCTCCTTTATGACAAAATATTAATTAAATATTAATATTTACCTTAATCATTGTACACATATGGATTTTTTGCCTTACCTAGATTCAGCTGTATTTACATGGCCAGACAACATTTATAATATTAGTTATTGTGTAATTCACTTTTTCTACATTATATTGGAATTTTGCTTTTTCACATCCATATACAAAATTGACACATCAAAATATTAGAATAAACCAAAGAATTATGACATTAAAGAGATGAACAAAAAAGTAGTCAAAAATTTAAAACAAAAAGTTTGCTTGCCACGAATGAGAGATCATTTTGCAACAGTAAAAAAAAAAAAGGAAAAAAGCCTTCAAAAAGTCTAATACCGTCTACAATATGAGATACGAAAGCAACTCTCAGTTAAGATACATTTCAAGAGTTAATTAAGAATTCAGACATACAAAACATGGAAAGGTTTACTAATACCGGGCACCACTATAAAAATTTAAAAATACGCTTGGGATAAAAGAAAAATAATGTCAAAGTAAAGGTAAGAGAGAAAAAAAAGGATGATGAGAGCAAAAACAGTAAACCGAGTAATTCAAGAAAAATCAAGATATTAAAACAACAACAGTCATAAATATGATAATGATATCTAATTTTTGGATTCACATATCATAAGATGGAACGTAATGTCTCAATTCCAGCAGCATTTAAGTCAGGAGAAAATACAACCCACATTATTCTAATATCCTTGTATGGTTTGAAATAATACTAAAACTGTTTCTTAAAGTTATATATAAATTTTATTAAGTTAAATATAAATTTCAGTACAACTAGTACCAGTGCTGAAAGAGTGTGTTAACTTTTAAGTTGATAAAGAGAAAAAATAATAAAATGAAAATCATAATACCAAGATTAGTATTAAAGGACATTAATTAGAGGACAATGAGGTATCTTTTTCACAAGTGTTTCATTTGCGCTTCCTCTCTGATAGACAAACTGCCTCTTTCCTTGCTAAAATTTCCGATTGCTTTTTCATTTCAAATAGGGACTTTGGGTGTAGCCTGCTAGACCCTACCCATAGAGCTGGTTTACTCAGGAGTTTGGGTTTCCTTTCAACTCTTTGTCCAGCTCTTGTGTGAAGCTTTTTAAAGATTAAATTGCTTGATTGGGTGTCACCAAATATAAGATACAGACAAACCAGAAATGTAAAACCCTTTTATCTTTCTCTTTAAAACACACAGAGCCAACCACAGAATATGAATCCTACTGTAAAATGTTTTAAAAAATTTCCCAGAAGGAAATGACACGTGGATTTATTAGGTGAGTAACCTACTAAGGAAGTGACAGCAGAACCACAAGGAGAAGAGCAAATCTTCAGACAGGACCATTTGGCAAGAATATACTGTGCCTGAATGTGATGCTGAACCACATCCTTCTAACCCAACCCTGCTGGGTTGCATGGAGTTTTGTGTCTTCCACAAGCAAGAAGTAAAACAAACTCCATGGGAACTCGCTAAAACTCAAGCCTCATTTCCCAAGTTTATTTATTTTCTTGTTCCTATTGACTTTTAATATAACACAGTCACCCAAGAATTTTTGCACCAATTAGTCTCTGATTTCACCATTTCCTATCTAGATTTCTGACCAAACAGCTTCTCCTAGAACAAGTTCTGAAACCTAATCTTTATTTCTTTGACTGTCTAACTTGTCCTTTTATCTCCACTTGTCAGCTTCGCCCTTTCCAGCCCCGGAGGTTACTGATAACACTGCAGAGTGGTAAAGGGTTCTGAAGATGGGCCAAACTGCTTGGGCTTAGATCTTACCTTTGCAATATACTAGCTATGTGTATAATATTGGAGCAAGCACTGAATCTCTTAAATATCCCTTTTCTCATCAGAATGATAGAGAAAAATAATGAGATTCAGAAAAAGGAAAAAGTGTATAAACATACAGTTCTTAGAGGAAAGATGGCAAATAATCAAATATATAAATTAAAAGAGATGAATTTTTTGAATGCAATTTTATTTTATCAAATTGTTAGAATTCTAGGACAAATTTTGGTGATATCTAGTGTAAGGGTCTGACAGAATAAGAACTTTAACAAATTCTTGTTAAAAATAAAAAATAATTCTGACTTTTTGAAAATAATGGTCTCTAAAGGGACTTTTTAATGTACTTCATATGAATACTTGCATCTGTGCAATAACATATATGTAATTGGATGTTGACTGAAAATGTTATATTGGCACAAATATGCAAACATCTGAAATATATTAATAGAATAATACTGTCATGCTATATAATTATATGTATTATATATTATAAAATATTATTGTAATATATTGTGAAGTGAAAAAAGGAACAACAAATAACTACCATATTTAAGAACAATATATAAATAAGAAAAGTTTATATTTAGTTCCAGCTTTCTAATCACTACAGGTCAAAGTAGGATTGGGTGCTGGTTCAGTTATTTAAGTCAATGCTTCTCAAATCTGTGGGTTTCATTGATCAGAAAATTTCACAAGCAGGCTGGGCACAGTGGCTCACACCTGTAATACCTGTAATCCCAGCACTTTGGGACGACAAGGCAGGTGGATCACCTAAGGTCAGGAGTTTTAGTCCAGCCTGGCCAACATGGTGAAACCCATCTCTACTAAGAATACAAAAATTAGCCGGGTATGGTGGTACGTAGTCCAGCTACTTGGGAGGCTGAGGCAGGAGAATCACTTGAACTCAGGAGGCGGATCCAGGAGGCAGAGGTTGCAGTGAGCAGAGATCCCACCACTGTATTCCAGCCTGGGTGACAGAGTGACTCTTTCTCAAAAAAAAAAAAAAAAAAAAAAAAAAAAAAAAAAAAAGAAAAGAAAAGAAAAAGAAAATTTTACAAGCAAAATAGTGACCTACATAGAGTTGCCAAAGTATATTTTGCTAAATTAAGCAATTAAGATACCAATCATCTACTTTCACCATCAATTCCTTAAGAAAATATTTTAACATCAAAATAGTAAAAACAAATGCTTATCTCAAAATAACAGAAAGTTGGCCGGGCACGGTGGCTCACGTCCGTAATCCCAGCATTTTGGGAGACCAAGGAGGGTGGACCACTTGAGGTCAGGAGTTCGACCTCAACCTGGCCAATATGGTGAAACCCTGTCTCTACTAAAAGTACGAAAAAATTAGCTGGGCATGGGGGCAGGCACCTGTAATCCCAGACTCAGAAGTCCGTGGCAGGAGAATTGCTTGAACCTGGGAGGTGGAGGTTGCAGTGAGCCGAGATGATTGTGCCACTGCACTCCAACCTTTGGGACAGAGCAAGACTCTGTCTCAAAAAGAAAAGAAAAGAAAAGAAAAGAAAAGAAAGAAAAACAAAACAAAACAAAAACAAAACCACAAAGTTATTTCAGACCCAAAAAAAAGGGGGATTTCGGAAAAATCAACTGCTTCACTCTAGTTTTTTCTGATCTCATGGTAGGCTTCTAAAAATTTTGTCATATAACTGCAGCTCGTCACTTATGAAATACTGATTTAGATATTTCTCTTCTATTTGTGTCTATTTCCAGCAAACAGAGAAAAAAGCAGCATTTTATACAACTAAGGAAAAGATAAGCTGAAAATCAAACTTTAGCTGGGATAGAAATGTAAACAATGCAGAAGGTAAATTTTAATCTTAGAACCAAAAGTTGTCTCGCCAATAAGCCATGCCAGCAATTCTCAACACAGGCCGTTCACTGGAATCATCTAGAGACTTATAAAAGAAATATGATACACTGATCCCATCTCTAGAGATTCTGATTCAACTAGTCTGGTGTGAGGCCCAAACTCAGATATTATTTTAACAGCTTCCCACGTGATTATAAGAAGCAGCAAGAGTTGACTGCCACTGATCGAATCTGTTTTGTTTTTCAGTAATGAGAAACAGTTTATAAAGTGAATTCTAATGTATTTCCTTTTAAAATAATTTGAAAAGCAAACAAAATAAATTAAAAAATAAAGCTTGAATTTTCAGCAATAATATTCAAATATCTCATTTTGCCCTAAAATACTAAGGATCAAATAATTTAAATGACTTACCCAGAGTTGCAGGCCTACATTAAAATATTGATATCAATCTAAAATATATACATAAACTTTTTCTTTGTGTGAAGACGATTAACATTTATTCTAAATATCATGACTTAAAGGTATCCCCCAGAGTTAATAATGCATTCTCACATACTGATTTTAAGGTGAAAACTGAGTCGCCTTTTAAAAAGAAACTTCCTCTTCATGAAAGACTTGACTTGCTTTAGTATAAGTCATGGGTATATTTCCTAAGTTGTTAAATTTTGAGGACAAGCTTAAGATCTGATGAATCAGAAAGTGTTGATTCTCTTCGAACAAAGTACCCTAATTAACTGTAGGCTAGTATTTCTCCAAGTGTAATACTATAAATCACACTTGTATTAATATCATACAGTAGTCCAAAATGTAGATTATTTTTCTGAGGATGGGATCCTGAAAAGGGTGGATGTTACAAGTCTCTTCAAGGTTTGGATCCAAACCAAAATTTAAGAACCATTGCTCTAGGTCTAAATCAGGTGGTCCCCAGACCAGACTTTGAAAAACATAGCTATACTCTCAGTATACATTTTTAATCTTTTTTGTTTGTGGGAGCTAGTTGAAACATTTTGCACAGGCACCATTTCTGAGCAGGGTGTCACTAACCCGCTGCTGTGTGATTCCTACTTAGAAGTAGTGCCTTAGAAATCTCAGTTCCATTACATAAGGTAGCTGGTACTTGCTGATTAGGAAGATTAACAGAGGTAAACACCAGCTTTTAATCTTTTCTAGACTTTCAGGCTCCTATAAACCCAGAACTGTCCTGTCAAAATAGAGATAAAGAAGCTTAACTGATGCACAATTCTATTTCTAATATTTCTGTGGCTTTTAAAATTCACTGTAGGATCTGGCTTTTGAGTACCTGTTCTCTAAGATTTGTAGCTACTGTATTTCCTTGTGGAGAGTAAGAAATTTCTAACATTGCCAGACTATGGTAGACATAGCCACATAAAAAGTAGGAGGGCATCATTGCAACGGAAAAACCAATACCAAACTGATTGTAATCCCTGTTTAGGATTTGTGGAACACCTTTATATCTATAATTATTGTTATGCTTTTTTGGGTAGAACATGAATCACACAAGTATGCAGAAGAAATTTGTTTAATTTCTTTTTTCACAGTCAAGGCAACTATGTCTCATACTATTTCCCAAGTTAATTTTCTACTCTAACCAACTGATTGTCTACTAGGTCCCCAAATACTTAATTTTTATCTATACTTTACATTTTTTCTCTGCCTTCTTAAATTTGACTTGTTCAAAGGGCAGCTTATTCTCCAACCAGGCTACAACTTCTACTGCATTTTTCCATTAAAATTTAGAAAGTGGTGTTTGTCTTTTTTTCTGAAGAAGTATTCTACAGGAAGAATTTTGATAGCAGGATATCATACACACTTCTATTTAGAATTAGAAATAGTTATGTGGTAGGTATAGAAGATTCTACCATAGGTATGCAGAACTGAATGCAAACTGCCTTTTTAATGTGAAAATGAATTTAGTAATATATATTATAAGCTCTAAAATATCTATGACCTTTATGTAAATAATTCTGTTCTAAAAGTTTGTATTAAAAATGGTCATGGGGCCATCAACGTTTTAATTGTAAGGCTGTTCATACAAAGGGATATTTTAATTGAAAGCATCTAAATATTCAACATGAGAAAATGTTTAATGATGATTATATGACTTGTACAATTATAAGTTGAATATCTGACTGCTTGACAAATACTTTCCCTATAATGTTAAAAAAAAAAGAGATAGAAAGTTGTAAATATAACTTAGCCTAATCCTGTAAAAAGTACATACATGCTGGGCTGGGTGTGGTGGCTCACACCTGTAATCCCAGCACTTTGGGAGGCCGAGGCGGGCAGATAACCTGAGGTCAGGTGTTCAAGACCAGCCTGACCAAAATGGTGAAACCCAGTCTCTAATAAAAATACAAAAATTAGCCCGGTGTGGTGGTGCACACCTGTAATCCCAGCTACTTGGGAGGCTGAGGCAGGAGAATCACTTGAATCCAGGATATGGAGGTTGCAGTGAGCTGAGATCACACCATTACGTTTCAGCCTGGGCAACAGAGTGAAACTCCATCTCAAAAAAAAAAGTACATACATGCTTGACACTGTTTGGGGATCTAGGGATGCAACACAAAATAAAATAGACAAGAACTCCATTCTCAGGGAATTTATATTCTAGAAAGATGGAAAGGCTGAACATTTTAGGGAAACAGGTAATCACCAAATACTACTCTAAATAAAAAAGATAATTTTAATGAACAATAGATAAAATTATCACAAAGAAAAATCTTATAGGGAATGGGTTGTTGTATTCTTTAGAAATGGATTTCAAGTATATGCTATCTGATTAAGTGATTTTTAAAATCAATTTCATTGAAATATAGTTTGCATATAATAAACTATATTCATTTAAAGCATACAATTTTATGAGTTACATCTGGGAAATTACCACCACAGTCACACTACAGATTATGTGTATCACCCCTTAAGTTTTCCTTGTGCCTCTTTGAAATCAGTCTTTCTTCCCCAAGATTCAATGATTTTTTTCTGGGCATAGATATAATAGTACTACATTTTTTAGACACTTACATAAATAGAATTATATAGGATATTTATCATGTTGTACTATGTGCACATTTTGTGGGGGTTATATCAAAGCTATAGATCAATTTGTGGAAAACTGGCTCTTCAACAATACTGAGTCTTCCAATATAATATGTAGTTTTCTAATTATTTAGGTCTTTTTTTTTCCCCAACAATATTTTATAGTTTTCTGAATAAAAGTTACATTTTTTTGTTGTATTTGTTTCTAAGTATGTTTTTATTTTCATGCTATTGAAATAGAACACATTTTATGTCACTTTTCAATTTTTTTGTTATTACTATATATAGTGTGTGTATATATACACACACACACACACACACACACACACACATACATACATACACACACAGCTATTTAAAAAATAACCTTACAGGTTGACTCTGCTAAATATACTTATTAATTCTTCATGATTCCTGGGATTTTTTTATATACATAGTTATGTCAAGTGCAAACATACATTTTTGTTTATTTCGTTTCAAACTCTATGCTCTTGTCTTACCTTAAATACTTTTAAAAATGTTACCTATTGCACTGATTAAGATTTCCAATAAATGTTGCCTAATAGTGTGATAGAGCATTTTTATCTTTTCCACAATTTTAGGGAGAAAGCACTTAATATTTTTTCATTCAGTGTAACATTTGCTTTAGATTTTTTTTGTTTGTTTTTTTTGAGATGGATTCTCCCTCTGTGGCGCAGGCTGGAGTGCAGTGGCCGGATCTCGGCTTACTGCAAGCTCCGCCTCCCGGGTTCACGCCATTCTCCTGCCTCAGCCTCCCGAGTAGCTGGGACTACAGGTACCTGCCACCTCACCCGGCTAATGTTGTTTTGTATTTTTAGTAGAGACTGGGTTTCACCGTGTTAGCCAGGATGGTCTTGATCTCCTGACCTCATGATCCGCCTGCCTCGGCCTCCCAAAGTGCTGGGATTACAGGCGTGAGCCA